>NC_136727.1:3695060-4295060 GCF_936440315.1 Barbus barbus
TACTGCCTCGTTATAAAAAATTCCTCACTCAACATTAGTGTCCTCAAGTGATTGAGTAAGATTGTGACAAAGAAATCAGAAGCAGGAACATCACTGCCTCTGGAACTGTAAATGACTGCAAAGACGTCAACATTTTCGTAAAAGCAAATAAAAATGATATTAAAGCAGTTTGTGGCAGAGGAGGAGGAACTCTACAGGACAATAATCTGTTTATGAGCAACCAGCCTTTTCCTGTGGTCATGTGTAAATTAAAAAGTGGGCAGAGACACCCAAATTGTAAACATGGTAACGTGAAGAAGTCCACATGTTATATATTGTTTTGGGGTGTGCGGAAGGCTGGTCTGTACATTATGATGAAGGCATAATTAATACCTCTGTCCAAAATCTTGTTGTATTCTTGTCAAAACTGGTCACAAAACTGTTAGGTTATTATTTTTGATTGCTTATCTTGTCCTCATTTGTCGCTTTGCAAAGCATCTGCTAAATGACTAAATGTAAATGCAAATCAAATTATTTCTTTATTACGAAAAGTAATGCATTATGTACTTGCGTTACTCATCTGGGCTGGGCTTCCATGTTGTTTTTAATATATTAAAAAAAAGTTTTATTTATTTGAATTTAAAAGCCTTCACACCAAAAGTGAAATGAATAAGCCTCAAGCTGTAAAACAATTAAATCCACATCTGTACAATAAAGTAGCAACTGTCACAATTCTCAAGGAACACGGAGACAAGGAGTTCACAAAACAGAAGTCTTTAATATCCAACTGGTTGACAAGGAGCACATGTCAACATTACTCAGCACCGTCAACACAGGGTTGACTTGCCAACTGTTCCGTATAATATGGAACCGTCCCATATTTAAGGCATTGTTGGAATTGACCTATCGGTAAGCCCCTCCCCTCGAACGCAGACTAGCCAATGGCAGTCGAGTATCAGTTGCACGGGTAGCGGAACTCGGACATCTTTAGGTTTCAGCACCATAAAGAAACAATAGAAGCTCCGAAGCTCGCATTGGTTTTATGGGGTTTATGCTTCAAAAATGGAAAAACAATGCGCCTGGGGTACTTCCAGGTATCCTGACCTGAGAGGATAGGCAATATAATTAATTTTATAATTCCTGAATCCAAACAAAACAGAGCAAAATGTCCCTAAGTATTCAACCCCAAGACAAAAACATTAACTTCTGGTTGTCATACACTCATTAAGTTCCAATTTTCATCTGCTCAAGCAGAACGTTAATGTTATCTTGTGCTTTAGCAAGGTATCTCTGGTTAAAACTAGCTAACGTTAAAGTTAGTGAATCCATGCTAATGTACAAACCTAGCGGACTGATCGCATCTTGTACAGTGTAGGTCAAAAACACATAAACAAAGGACTGCATTTCAGTGTCTCTCCATATTAAACTGGCTAAATGTACAATAATTTAATGAACAGTGTTGATCCTGCATGTTGTCATCCGCGATCGTGATGACCGACTATAATATGAGACTTCTCCCGCTTGCATTGTGATCTGTAAACCCACGCTTCGAGTTACCCACCGTATTTATTTTTCAATATTTTATAAATCGCTCCATGGAATATTTAATTCCCATTTGGTGGCCTTCTGTGTCCAAAATTGTGCAAAAACATTGTGGGACAAGGTTTTCACACTGTAGCTAGGCTTTAAGACCAAGCGGAATCCTCTGCTGCCTATCACTCCTGCTTCACAAAGCTGCTTTAGCCCAGGGCCCCGCAAAGGCTTAACGCGGCAGTGTATACAGTATATACTGTATATTAAAATTAATCAAAAATGTGACAAACAACCTGAAAAACCTACTTGTTTTTTAGAGAGACTATGGTATTGAGGTCGATGTCAATCAATGGGACTCCTATCCTTGGTGAGTTCATTTATTTTTCCATAATTTGAGAGTGTTAATATGAACTATTGGGCCGTATTGAACAATAAATTCTACAAGTGAATGTTATTTTTCATGCGTTCATGTGGACAAGGCAAATGTTGTAAAGCTATAATCTTTGTCTGTTGATGTTCATGGCTCTTTTTTGGATCAAACAGGTGAGGTGTATTACTTGACCCAGAGGAACTGAGTTGCCCAAAGATGAAACTTTCATCAGCAAGATGCAAAGGATTACTATTATTGTGACAGGTGGACATTTAGTGCAAAACAGGCATTTTTCTCAGCAAGTGGAGACACGTTTCATTTTCCTTGGAAACCTTTCATTGGTAGGACTGAACTGAGTTATTTTTAAACACACACCAACTTTTAAGGAACAACACTGACAATATTAACAGAAGCACAAGCATCAAATATAACACCTTTTTTTTGGTCAGGTAAAAATGTATCATGCCAATTACATAATCAAACAATGAGAATCCAATTCAGAATAGATACATAACATCGAGAGAGGTTTGGGCATATTTGCTCTCTTGGAGATCTTTCCTCCAGATTAGTTTTATTTCCAGAATCTGTGGTTTTGGTGTTCATGATGGTCAGAGATCCAGTCTGATGATCCAGATTCTTAATCCCTCATTACCATCTTTACATTAGACAACTGTACAGATCTTACTGGGATGTGCAGTAGCAATGTGAATGTCATTAAAATACCATATTATCACATATATTTTTTTATTTTACTTTTTTTATTATTACATAAAGTAACAGATTCTCGTTTAGTCACAGATTTCGTCATTATTTGATTTACTTCAACAGCAGGAACACCTGATATACAGACCAACAGCTGCTGGGGGATCTTTCAGTTGAAAACAACAAGACTTTACAACATAAAATAAGTGAATTTAAAGTAAATCGGTCTGTTGTAAACATACCCCTCTCAGCTTTGGACCCCTCTGTCACAACTTTCAGTCCAGTGTTCTTTGTTTGGAATGTTGTTGTTAAATGATCAGATTACAAAAAGATTCCATAGATGGATATCAAAAGTCTTTTTGAATCTCACATGTAAATAACATTTTAATTTACTTGTAAGTCATTTAACAGATTTCATTTTTTTGTGACTCACAAAGTATTAACAAATAAGCTCTAACTCCCCCTCACCTAACCAAAGGGCCAACTATGAGAGTCTATGGACTCTTCCCCCGAAATGCAACTAACACCTCAAAAGGGCAGAACAGGCCTCTGGTTCTATGGCAACCAAAAACAAACCATCTGATAACACTAGTTTTATTGCTTAAAGGAATGCGGGAGAGCGACTATCACTGCATTTCTCCCTAGGAAAGACACATAATGCCCATAAAAATGGACTCTTCTCTAATTAATTCATAGAAAAACCTTTCTGTAAATGAACACACATATCATTATGGTCATTGTGTATATTATTAATGTTCTACTGTCTTTTGTATTGTATACTGTTTTACGCATGCCTATGGTATAAACACTCTTTCATGTAATCTCACCTACACCATTTTTAGTATATATGATTTTGTCTTCTGATGATTTAAATGAGAGTGTATATTTTATGTTGATAACTATGCAACATATTAGTTTCCTATGAATCTTTAGTAGTTTTTGCATCAACACCCAGTCAAATTACATATGCAAATTGCCATGTTCAGAGACAAAGAGTTGTAAACTTTCCTTCCGAAAGTGCAAGTCACCATTGACCTCTATAGCAAATAAAGCTCTCAAATCAGTGACCCAGTCTGCGGTTCTGTTAGATACTGAGATGATGAGGATGTGAGCTAGAAGTGTTCTGTACCTTAAGTTTGAGCCAGGCTTCAGCCTTGACTTTTCATTCATTTCATTCAGATAATGTCTCTCTAGTTCTCTCATCACCTTCATCTGGGAGAAAACACCCAATCACCACAGAGCCAGAATAACATCTTTTGGAGTTTATCACCCTTCAAACTCGGAAGAATTTAACCTGTTACCCTGCGCCCCTATTTTTGAGCATTTTGTAAAAAACGATATAACCAAATAAAAATGTCTGTAGCTCTTGAACCCTAAGGTCTATATTTAAAAATCTGGTGTTGTTTGAAACTAGACACTTGATCCTTTGTTACTCTAGAGTCATAATAACTCAAAATTAGTATAGCAATAGAGTAAAACAAGGTAAAATATACATGAAATTGACTCGCGATATGTTTTAATGAAGCTCACTAAGGGAAAAATGGATGAGACTTTCATGCCAAAGGCCTGAAAACACCATAAAGATAAAGCTGAACATCTGACCATGTTTTGATTCAAATTTGAGGATGATACTCCCAAAAATGTAGTTTCTGTAAGCTTTTATTTAAAAAAAATCTAGGCGTCCTTTCAAAAAAGCCATTTGGAGACCCCAAATAGACACTTTGTAAACAAATGTCCAAATGAGTCAAAACTACATAATACATATATGTATATCAATTCAGAACTGCTCTGCCCACCAAAACACACAATAAAAAACTATTTCTGAACAGCATTTGTAGTGCTGACTCATTTAGTCATTTGGTTAGTCTACAAATGGCATTTTTGAAAAAAAACGCCTAAATATTTCCTGAAATAAAATATGAAATAATAAATTTTTTATAGGTAAAGACTTACAGAAAGTACATCTTTATGGTATTTCATTTCAAGAAAAGCTTTGGAAAAGTCATTTGGATATTTTATTTCAAGAAAAGTCTAGGAATCCTTTCAAAAATGCTATTTAGAGACTCCATAAGACACTGCATACTACATATGTATATCAATTCAGAACTGCTCTACCAATGAAACCACAAAAAAACACAAAACTATTTCAGAATTTGAACATAACTAAACAGTCTTTATTCTGAACAATTCCAATAATGAAAACAGTGAACCAAAACAGATTTGATCATTTTTGAACTAGTGAAAACACAAAACATGCAAAATACATTGTTTTTACAACATTTGTATTTTTTATTTATTTTATATGGTGAATATTATGAATATTACTATTTTACTAATATAGTAATAGATTACTATTACTAATATTACTAAATAATAGAAAAAAAAAACTATTTACAGTATTTACAGTGGAGGAAGACGCTCTAGCAGCCACTAAAATGGTTTTTTTTCTGACCATCTGGATTCACCAGACCTCTGAAAAGACAGGGAAGAGTGAGAGAAAAAGAGTGAGAAAGTGTGTAAGCAAAACAAATCAAACTTGCAACACTGTTTACATTTTGTACACACACACACACACACGCGCGCACGCACACACACACAATAACCGGGACATACCCACAAACAAACACACCCACCCACCCACACGAACAAAACTCATGTAATCCCCTCATATTATCCCTCTCCGTTGTCATTTTTAGAATCTAAAACAGCTAACATGAAACAAAAGCTGCAAATACATGATAAAGACACATAAACATTCAAGAGGAGGGTGGAGACACTTACGTGCTAATGCTATCCACGCTTCCCAGCGATCTCAGCGCGTATTCGGCTACTAAATTAGCCATTTTTCTCCCCACGTCCTCCAAAACACCACCAAACGCCACAGAAACACTTCTCAAGTCGAAGATCCACGATGGAGAGATTCAGATGTGAGCTTTGGACAACATCTGTTCGCTGATAGCCAGTCTGTGTAGCGCTGCGACGCCATTATGTGTACGCTTCATGCGTAACCCGAGAGCGCACGAAAACACACGGACAATACGCCGAGCTATTCTCTAAACAATCTTACGTAAACTATTCAAACTGTCAATCACTTTAAACGTCCTTGTGGTTGGCTAACATTTCCATCCATCAAAACTGTGCTGGCGAGGCATTGGCTGGCTTCAAACACCCCTATTGTGATGTGTCCGGATTGACACCTCGCTGACCCATTCACGGACGCGCTTACTGTCCCGGGTTATAACAGCTCCTGCGATTGAAGGAGAGAGACGAGGGAGGGCTATTCTTACTCGGAAGAGACGATTCTGCTGGAAATAGATGGCGTTTCAAAGCTGGAATACGAATTATAATCGATATTTATTGGAAAATGGACGCTATCGATAACTATAACTCGAATCGCTTATGTAAACAAAGGAGGATCTATCGTGTTTTCCCCTATTTTTTCGTTGTTTTGGATTAAAAAGTGGATGCATTTTGAAGAGTGGACCCTTCTCTTGAAATGTATGCTGGTGTGTCTTGGAATAGTCTGAGCTGACCAGCGCTATTGGCGATCAAACGTGAGTACTGCGGTTCGCTTTGTTCATTTTAAATGGCCGGTCTTTCAGCATTTCTGTTAACCCTTTCCTCTCTGGTGTATTGATTTCAAAAACAAGCTCACATCGTTAATCTTGAGTGTTTTAGCTTTCAAATGATATATAGTTAATGATAATTGATTGAATATTGTTCTAAAACAAAGGTAATAAAAAGTCCGACCACGCCCGACCACGCCCTTCCGGCCCGCCCGCGGGCCGATGCGGGTTAACAGGTTAAAGAACTCTAACACCACCAAACCTTCAAACCATCAAAACTTTCATCTGAGACTGCATCTGGACACTCGTTCAATGCAAGTATCGTACATTTAAAGGGGTCATATGATGTTTCAAAAAAGAACATTATTTTGTGTATTTGGTGTAATGCAATCTGTTTACATGGTTTAAGGTTAAAAAACACATTATTTTCCACATACTGTAGATTATTGTTGCTCCTCTATGCTCCACCTTTCTGAAACGTGTCGATTTTTACAAAGCTCATCGTTTTGAGAAGCGAGGTGTGCTCTAAATGGCCAGCTATTCAGTGCGTTGTGATTGGCCGAATACCTCAAGCGTGTGATGGAAATGTTACGCCCCATACCATGTTGTGATGCCGTGTCCCGGCGCGATGAAACTAAAACAATAAAACCCATTGTAAACGAAGCATTTGTTGCATTCAGTGAGGACTATAATGACTCATACAGTCGCGTAAACATAACACCATGTCTGCATTTGTGATCAGAGAAACGCCAAACAACAAGCGCTACTCTACACTGCTAAAAACTCTAGTTTGAATAGTAGCAAATTCTTTATCGAAAAAATGTGCCCGTAAAATGCGCTGCACACACTCGCGTATACGTTTGGGCGGTGTTGTGCAAATATTCCCACACCGTGACATAGACATGTGGGGGCGTGGTTAAATGAGCCGTTTAACCACGAAGGCGTGGCAGAGTCTTAACTTTTATAAAGAATATCTCTTTGGGTTTGAGACTTTAATCTTTGCAACTTTACAGATCTTATATCAAGCAGCTTGTAACACTCCAAAGACAAAATATGTATGTTTGTTATATATTATTTATTTATTTATTTTCTGTTCAACATGGAATTTGTCTGCAATTAAACTGTCACATTCACAGGTTGTAGAAAAACAGTGTGTATGTTGTGAGTTTGTCTTTTTAGAATCATTGTTTTTTACGCCCTTGTTTCTTGAACAGATTGAAAATAAAATGCAATATCCATATAAAGTTGGAGATTCCAACACATTTATTGTGCGTTTCTTTGGTCAAAAACAACAAAAATGAAAAGCAGCAGCTATTTAATAGAACACATTTTCAATAAAACGTTTACAATTGGTTTGTAAAGGTGTTTTTATGCACGTTTGGTCTGAGTTTTCATTGCATTTACACCATTCTGGATTCTGCATTTTACAAAGCAATTGACTCAATGTTTCGAAAAGCTTTGTTTTCCCCATCAGTACTTTTATATGCACACAGAATAAACCATGTCTGAAATGTTGTTTTTGCCTAGGCCCTACTATTAGTGTAATTCATTCATTCCGTCCGACCAAAGTTATCATAGACTATTTTCCCCCAAAATAGTTCATGTTTATATTTTAATATGGCGCCTTCGTTAAAGAGAGTAAGATAGTCTCTCACATTGTTTCTAATTTCCTTTTTGAGTAGTGTCTACCACATTATCAGTTTTATACAGTAACAATCGCTGTAGGCCTAACTTATGGTGAAAGTTTAGTGCATCAATGTTGAAATTTTAACTCTATGGTTCAATGAGAGCTTAGTCCACAATTATTTCTGATAACAAACACAAAAATATATTAACGCAAAAGTAACAAAACACATAAAAAGTATAGCTAAGTAACGTAATTAGTTACTTGTTTAGGGAGTAACGTAATAATGTAATGCATTGCTTTTAAAAGTAACTTTCCCCAACACCGATCATATGTTTTAATAACATTTATCACATAAACATACAAAGATCCTTGTTTCAGAAATTAAAATAGTGTGGGTTTTACTTCAAGGCACTGTATCCTTTGGCTGATGGTTAAGGAAAACAAAAGAAAAATGTCTAAAAATATACTGGCCATATTGCAAGAAACACAACAATAACAGATTACTACCTTTAGGATTGGGAAAACAAACATTTGTGTCCAGTTCTTATTGATATATTCATATATATTCGTATTCATATATATATCTCTTACGTACATGCCATTTACACATTTAACATTAGTTTCAAACAAAAGACCAATCCTAAAAAAGGAACAAGGGACATAATAATTTAACACAGCATTCCACTTAAAGGCACTAAACATCTCAGCAAAGTGTTTCACCAGCTTAAAAATAAATCAGTTCATTTCCAGGCATCTTAAGGCTGGTGTTGGTTCCAGTGTAGCTGGGGGACATATACAAACCAGCTATTTTTGGGCCAGCTGGGGTTAGTGTTAGTGTCTACGTTAGTAACATAATGATTTCAGTCAAAACCAGTAGAAACATGAAGAGTATGTTTCTATATAAGCCTGTGTTAGGAGTACATTTTTTGACATAATGCTCTACTTGGTGAGGTAATTGTGTAAAACACATTCACTGTATAAGAAAGAGATGATCGCTCATTATTCCAGTAGAACACTACAGCAGCTTTGATAAATGCATATACTGAAAAACATCAAGCACTGATCTATTGCTAGTGATGCATTGTTTTGTTTCTTACATTATTGCTCATATACTCTTTAAAGGTGCTGTATGTAGGACTGACCTAGCGGTTGAACTAGGTATTGCAGTCCAAATTCAAAATATTGTAGAGAGTTTTTTTTCACCCGGCCCCTCCTCCTCTGACTTAATGCACACGCATGTTGCCAGATTAACGACACCAACAGGAACCAGGAACGAGCGCACATGACGATGAATTAAATTAAATAGGCCTACGCTGTGTTTTCCGTCAACTGGCAACCTGGGGTGCCGAAATACAATTGGGTAAACTGGCAGTGGGCGGGTTTCAAAACAAAGACAGACATTCCATCCCAGAATGCACATTTACACAGGAGAATAACTGACTGTAGCATTGTTTTCAGATAAACAACTTAGCATGTTTCTTAAATGTCTGCAAACATATATTATGCTTTAGTAGAGTCAAAAATGTACATACAGCACCTTTAAGGCTAAATGCTTTAAAATTCTAACAAAAATCACTTTTTAAATCGAAATTGAAATCCTGGACTCATGACACAATTACTCTCAATAGAGTTTCAATGGATCCTCCTCTTTCCATCATGTTTAATTCTCTTTAGAGTTCCCGTTCAATGAAAGTATCAAAATTCTAAATGTTGTTACATTGTTTAATGTAGGCAGCCTCGTCCTCCCGTGTCCCAAGCAATGTCTTTATTAACATCATTCCCCTGAAAAAAATGATATAAATAAATAAATAAAAAATAAACACACATTCGTACAATGCAAGTAATTGATGAGTCAGTTGCACTGCATACCTGCAGTATAACTGCATCATCGACTGTGTATTCCAATATTACAAAATTGAACTATTTGGATTTCAATCAATGCCACATCTAAAACTTCTGAATTACCATTTTCTATTAAGAAACTATTTTTGACAATGCATCACTGGTGAGTATTTGCTTCTGTGGTGTTAAATACAAAGGACAAAAAATGTATTCATTAGGGGTGACCCCGAATAGTGGACGATTTGATCGGAGGAGCCTGATTAGACTCCCAATCTTACAGTCGAATATTCGCTGAGGTGTTATGATCATGCCATTTTGGCTATAGGGGGGTGCTCAAATGTCAGATTTCACATAGAACCTGTCATGTAGGTTATATTAAGAGCACTATTGTGTGAATTCTTATGGTTTCGCTGACGTTTAATGTTAACTATTTTTTAATCAAAACATAAAACGGTAACACTTTAGAATACTGTTTCTTACTTACTGCATAACTAATAAGGAATTATTGAAGATTTAACAGGTAATTATTCATTAACACTTTACTCACTACTGTTAACTACTAAGGAAGATGTGTTAACTAATCAGTATGTAATACAATTTTATGATTGTGTTAAGTAACAGTTAGCTAATCAATAACTAATGTATTCTGTCATACCTCCTGAAGAACTACTATTAATTATCTACTAGTAAAGGTTCAAGAAAAATAACTCAGGTAACTACTAATGAACAGTCATACACAATTCAATTGAGTTGTGACCCTCTCATATAAATGTTATTAGCAGTAGTAGTATTAGTAGTATGAAAATGCAATATTAATAAATGCAATACATTTTATAGAGGTTTTTGCCTGTGTAGTGAATTGTTTTACCCATAAAACATTATTTACCCCTTTTGTATCTGCGAGGCATCCGATACACATTTTCCCTGTGTTAACGTCAGTAATGACTATAGAAAGTCTGACTTGAATCTTGGTAATGTATTTTGACCCTGCCCCCAAACATATGATTTGACTATCAGTCGACTGTTGGCAAGATTTGAAAATTCTGATTCGACTATGCAAATCCTTAGTCGGGGACACCCCTAGTATTCATAGTGTACATTTATGTGACACCCTACATTAAGAACATAATTACAAGAACCACTGTTTTTTTAAAAGTTGTTTCTCCCCACAGTAAATCATCAGCTGTATGAAATACTTACATTCTGTAGTGCTCTTAAATATCTCCCATGGGAACTTTAAATGAAACCAGCAGTTACAGCCACAACCGCCAGCAGAACAACAAAACTTATTCCTGCAACTGTGCCTGAAGACAGACCTGCATTTTGAGCAGCTAAAGAGAAACAGAGAGTGAACGATGACCCATCCAGTATTTAAGCATATCTTTGATTGATATTTACACCTTTCTACTTCAGTCATCAGTTGTGTGATATTGTTTTAACTGATAAATGGTGCCGTCTGTTGTTTTTAGCAACAGCATTTAAAACAACATCACATCACTGAGAACTCAACAGGAAATTTTATTCAACAAGAAAAATTACTATTTGTTTACATTTTACTAACATTAGTCAAAGTGTTATAAAGTCAAATCTTGCTTTTTTAAACAGTCCACAACCAAAAATATATTATTATTAAAAAAAAAATTAATTCCTCAAAGGAAACACATTGAATGACTACATTATAGGCTACTCACCAATGACATTAACATTGAATGTCTTCACTCTGGTGATGCTGAAGCTGCTGTCTCTGACGATGATCTGTAGTTTATAAAGTCCAGAGTCTGTGATTGTGGTGTTTGTGATGGTCAGAGATCCAGTCTCATTCACCATTACTCTGCCTCTGAATCTCTCATCACCATCTTTACACTGGACATCTGTACAGGTTTTATTGGGATTGCCAGTCGTTTGAGCGATGACAGTGTCTTTAAAAAACCATGTCACCACATCATTTGGTTTTCTTCTTTCATCAGTATTTAAAATGACAGATTCTCCCTCATTTGTCTTCTCTTCATCACGTTTAGCAGGAACACCTAAAACACAAACCAACAGCTGCTGGAGGATCGTTCTGCTGAAAATAACAACGAACTCCACAACATGAAAGAAACGTGAAGATGAAAGCAAACTTCTGATTAGAAAAATAATGTATGGTCTGTGCTTATAAACACATTTTACTTATTTTGTTTCAAAACCTCGTTTGAACAGAAAATTATCAGATGGTGTGAATTTACATACAGTAATTTACTTTGAAAGTAATGCAACTAGTAGCCAGTACTGTGAATTTATGATAAAAAAATGTACAGTGCAGAGATGATTAGACGCTGTCATCTCCATCTATAAAAATTATTTTAAAAATATAATGCATTAATGACTCACTATGGACAATAACTTTGAAGATTTTTTCACTGCTGCTACTGCTGCTGATGATCTTCAGTTCATAAACTCCAGAGTCTGTGACTGTGATGTTCATGATGATCAGAGATCCAGTCTGATTGTCCAGCTTCAGTCTGTCTCTGAATCTCTCAGTGCCTTTATTACACTGAACATCTGTACAGATAAAACTGAGATCTCCACTGATTTGAGCGATGCGAGTGTTGCTGAAATACCATTTAATATCTTCCTGTTGGTTTGTTTCAACACCAGTGTGAAAAATGACTGAATCTCCGTCCATCGCTGACACCGACACTTCATCTGATCCAGCACCAGATGCACCTGAAATAGAAATATAAACCAAACAATACAATACTGCTACAATATAGCTGTGGATGATTTGTTTAGACATCGTGAAGATTTTGAGAAACATACCCGGAATGCTATTCAGATAAATTTTCAATGTTTTAGTCCTATAGCTTCCTATGTATGATTTATTCACATTTGAGTTTATTCACCGATGTAAAATGCATTAACATTTACTGACAGTATGATAGCCTGCTTTGTTATTGTCCTGTCCTGATTCTAGGCTACAAGGCCACTGAAACTGATCTGGGCTGCATTTCAGCTGCGTTCGGTTCCTTTTATTAACACCGTTACACGAATTGTGTGACTGTGGTAGGCGCTGTTGTCACTTTAACCATAATCTGTCACTACAGAGCCTACCTACGGTCACAGAAATCGGGGTCGGAATAGTGGTTGTAACTTGTAATAAATAAAGGTCTTACCGTGGTCAGGTAAAAACAAGATCACTGCAAGCAAATAAAAGAGAAGCTTCATTTTCACAACTTTTAGTTGACAGATTTTTTTAGGTCAAAATGAAAGGAGTAATCCAGGAGCCTCCCTATGGATATAGCCAAAGGTGTGATCCAAATGAAACCACGCACTTGGGAGAAGTGCACGGTGGTGGTGCCAAGGCTACTGTAGTGATAGAAGTGGATTTCAATCCGGTCTAAATGCATGAGTCTGCTGTCTCCAGATCTCCATTTCGCCTCAGCAGTGCTCGGAATTCCATTCCCACCCCATAGTGTCCCAGCTCATGTCACATTCCAGTCTGTGGTGAATGTGGAGACACTCGACAACAGAGTTTGTTTTTGTGTAGTGCTTTATTTCTTGTTGTCTGTATCACAGAATAGAAAAGTGAATTAGATGAAACAAGTGCTTCATAATTAATATTGCTTTAACGTGACCATGATTTCTGCTAATGACCAGGGCCTATAATTAAACAACTGAGGTAACGTTATTGGTGTGCTAGCAAGCTATATCTATAAATATACTGGTGTGTATTTCCATGATGGGCTGTGAATGAGTTCAACCCAAGCTTTTTGAGACTTGATACAATACTTGAATTAGGTCCCTCTGGCGAAAGAGCCTTTTCTTTTCTTCTTTTCTTTTCTTTTCTTTTCTTTCCCCCGCCCTGCCCACATGGTAAGGTTACTCAGCAGAGTAGACAACAGGTTGCAACACGAAAAATAGGCCAGCTGCGACAGTTCTTTTGCAGTGCATTCACTGAAGGAACACTAAATACTAAAGTGAACTAATCACACAATGTGCTTCCAAATGTCTTGTGGGATTGCTGTAGCCTAGAATAGAAAGACGCTTAAACTTGCATTATAAACATTACAGTAGGCTGATTTTAAGATAAAAAAGTTTAAATGGTAGTTTATCATTTTAATTATTGTAAAACAAGGTACATATAAGGGGAGATATCGAGTAATGTGAGCCTGCTGAAAAACCCCCCAGCTAAAACCAGCCTAATTTGGTTGGCTGGTCTTAGCTGGTCATCAGGTTTTAGAGGGGTTTGGCCACTTCTTTAGCTGGTCAGGCTAGGAGACCAGCTGGAACAACCAGCTAAAACCAGCTTGACCAGGCTGGGTGACTAGCTGGCTACTTCTAGCTGGTTTTAGCTGTTTTTCTTTCAGCCTGTGGAATTTCATAATATCCAGCTGCAAGCAGAAAAATATCATTATACTAATATAATCCATTGTAATTAAACGTTATAATTGTTATAAAAACATAATCATTATTTATTCATCTTTCAGTGACACAAAGTGCCATCAAGCCTGGTCTAACAACCTTTAACCCAGTTGTAGAAGGGGGGGGCACACACACTCTCCTTTTGTCCCATTTGCGGATGTTGAAACTACATACTCTGACAAGCATCTTTTTTTTTTTTTTGCCTATTAAATTCATGGCTATAGAAAATACCCAACCCCCCATTCTGTTGACCTACTCGTTCAGTCATTCATTGTATGAGGTGTCAACTGCAGCAGGAAAGACAAAGAACAGGAAGACAGGATCTAAAACACAAACTTCATTTAAAAGTGACACAACTGATTCAGAAGAAGGAATTACAGCCAGCTCTGTTTGGACCAAGTATTTGTGTACATAAACGTCATTTATTAATTGTCATGTATTTATGTTTTTATTTCAACTTATTTATGAAGGCTGTTGTTTAAAAACTCACATGATAGTTTGTTACAGTAAAAAAAAAAACAGAATACATCAAAACAGTCAAACTAGACCTGTGACTCAGATTTGATAGTTTTTGGTGAATTCAATATTTTATTTGACTCTAAAGCTGTTGTGTGAGGGGCATCAGCTGTGAGATCTAGGAAGCAGGACAGGAATAAACTCTTCACCTACAAACTAAACATACACACACACTACATGGTCACTCTCACCTACGAGCTGCTTGCTCACCCAACATATCAAACCACATTTCCAAAGACCGCAGAAGGTTTCAGTTTGACTCAGATGTAGATGGTAGGCTAATAGTTTACTCAAAAATTAAGAAAAAAAATGTCATCATTTATTCACTCTCATTTTGTTCCAAACCTGCATTAACTTCTGTCTTCTGTTAAACACAACAAATATATATTTGGAAGAATATTGGTAACTCAAAAGTTGTTGGTCGCATTGACTCCTGTAGTTGATGGCTATCAGCAACTGTTGAGTTACGAACATTCATCTTCTTTTGAAAACGTTAAGCGTTAAATGATAAGACAAGCATTTATACATAACCATATGTCATTTGCAAAGAGCTTGTGCATTTCAGCCACTATAGGAGGGTCAAACACTGACGTGGGAGGATTCACACACCAGATGAACAGCTCAAGTGTTTTAGATCAGACTTTTCACAACTGAACAACTAAAGAAAATGTTCCACATGCTCGTTTTGTTCTGTTTGTGCTGGTGGCATCCGATTGGTAAGTTGTAAATATGTGTTTTTGGCTAAATATCATTAACGTTCTTCACAGGTGTTAACAGTCATGGAAAATAATGGAATTTGGTATAGTGAAGGTAACTTCAATTTCATGGTTTACAAATGCACATCCTGTCGGGAAATTTATTTTTAAAATACTTAGGTAGTAACCAGGGGAAGTCGTGGCCTAATGGTTAGAGAGTCGGACTCGTAATCGAAAGGTTGCGGGTTCGAGTCCCCGGCCGGCAGGGATTGTAGGTGGGGTGAGTGAATGTACAGCGCTCTCTCCACCCTCAATACCACGACTGAGGTGCCCTTGAGCAAGGCACCGAACCCCCAATTGCTCCCCGGGCGCCGCAGCATGGCTGCCCACTGCTCCGGGTGTGTGTTCACGGTGTGTGTGTGTGTGTGTGTGTGTGTGTGCATTTGTTCACTGCTGTGTGTGTGCACTTGGATGGGTTAAACGCAGAGCACCAATTTCGAGTATGGGTCACCATACTTGACAATACGTCACGACTTATTCTTACTTATTCTCTTACTAATATAAATGTCCCATACATAACATACAAAGGCATTGACAATATCAAGATTAATTTTTCATGTTATAGCTGACTTTATAGCTTCATACGGTGTGCTGTAGCTAGCAGAATGTTCTGCTTTTCTGTTCTGTTTTTCAATTCACATTTAGTTACAAACTACAGATGATTTCAGGCTTTGTAGACCACCAGAGGCCTTAATCTGTGTAAAATCTGTTCATCAGATGTGTTCGGTGAGTCAGTGTCAGTGATGGAGGGAGATTCGCTCACTTTAAAAACTAATGTTACTGAAGTACATGAAGCTGATGACATACTGTGGGAATTTGGAGCTGAAAAGTCTCTTATAGCTAAAATTAAAAAACAACAGCAAATCTTAACTACATTTGATGGTCCTGATGGGAGATTCAGAGACAGACTGAAGCTGGACAATCAAACTGGATCTCTGACCATCACAAACATCACAACTCAACATGAAGGAGATTATAAACTAGAAATTACTGGAGAGGAACTGTCATCACATTCATTCAGTGTTTCTGTCTATTGTGAGTAGCAATCATTTGTGATGACCTTCAATGCAAGATATTCTGTTAAGTGAGTTTACCTGGTAGCATTTACTGAAACTAGGATATAACTTAATTTTGTACTTTGAATTGGCAGAAATACTCACTGACTGTCAACACGCTACACCAAAAATAGGTTTGTTGACTAGATTTACCCAGTTTTTTGGCTATTCTCTCATGTTTTCAGCTCGTCTGCCTGTTCCTGTCATCAGCAGTAACTCTTCACAATGTTCTTCATCATCATCATCATCATCATCATATTGTTCACTGGTGTGTTCAGTGTTGAATGTTGGTCATGTGACTCTCTCCTGGTACAAAGAAAACAGTTTATTGTCCAGCATCAGTGTGTCTGATCTCAGCATCAGTCTCTCTCTACCTCTGGAGGTGGAATATCAGGATAAAAACACCTACAGCTGTGTGCTCAACAATCCCATCAGAAACCAGACTCAACATCTGGACATCACTCAACTCTGTCACACATGTTCAGGTACAGCAGAGCTGACATTAACGTTGATTTACTCAGCTGATGTTTCATAGTGTTCGTTGTAGATCGGACGGACAGATTCAGTCACTCTTATGGCTCATTTTGTTCATTACAGATCAGGGCCTCCCTTTACTGCACATACTGCTGATCTCTACTGCTGCTGGATCTCTTTTGATTGTAGCTGCCCTCGTGATGTACTGTTTCTGCCGGAAACGTAGAAGTATAAGTCAGAAATGCAAGTAATTAATGCATGTGTTGAAATATTTATCTCTTTTAAGGCATACATTTAAATATAAAATTGAAAGCTTTTAACATGGCTGTGATTAATGTTAATGCAGTCGTGATCAACGAGATATACGGAAATGATTCAACACTGCCTAAACCGAAACCACAAAAAACGGTAAGGTCATTGCAAGACGATGTTGCAGTCTGATTAAAGCTTGATGATTGAGATGCTCTGTGTAATATGAAAGTCAGTGAACAGATAGGGTGGTCAGGCTTGATCATATTATCTTCAGTAGGGGGAAAAAAGCATGTTTTATGCTATTTAAACTACTGTATGCACCTGTAAATATTAACAGTATTTCCTCAAATTAATTTGCACAAAGCTATATTTATTATCACGCAGAAATTATTACGTACAAGTTTTAGTTCATGCAAAAATAAAAATAGTCTTAATTTGCTCACAGTAGCCTACTCACAGCACGTCAGCCTCACTTGCCATTAACTTTCATTGCATCTGTTTTCCAACACCTTTTGTGTTTCCCGGAAGAAAATACGTTTATCTTCATTGCGGGTTAAAACGGTAGACCTCCGTGTTTGTCGGGGTTGGGGAGACTTGATGAGAAATTTGTGCCTCAAAATGCTCATCTGCTTTTTATTTACCACCAAAAACAGTTTTCTATGTTGTTACTTCAGTGAATGATTGGTCGTACCCAAAATAGGATTCTGAAAGATGCTTATAATAAGTGGACATGGCAACATTGTACACCCAAAGCAACATAGCTGCATATAATAATGATAAATAACATAGAAAAACAATGGAAAAGTAACGAAGTGGAATGGAAAATCCTCTTAAGCTTAGCTAAACAAAATTGTATATGGATACACACTCGTGTATCCATATACTTAGTCTAGCTTAGTCTAGCTCCACCTCTAACTCCACCCATTGGCCCTGCAGTTAGCAGCCTCTCTTATATTTGTGTCTTTATATTTGTTATGGTTACTACTAGAACACATACATGCTGTCCTACAGATAAAAAAATAGGCCTATTCATCAAGTAAATGTCAGTGATCATTAAAGAATGCATAAGTTAATGAAGATGTTAAAATACTGAAACCATGATCAGTCAAGATTTTTATTTTTTTTGCACAAACATTAAAGGTGGGGTAAGTGATTTCTGGTAGCCAATATTGACATTTGAAATCACCAAAACAAACACGCCCCTACCCCAAAAGGGTCTCGCCCCTATTTTGATAGCACCGCCCCACATATACGTATGGCAGCGATTAGTCCTGTGAAACACAGCAAAACCAATGTTACTCCCCTAGAGAAGAAACAAAGCAACCTCAGCACCCGATCGCAGGCTTTCCCGCTCCTTGAGTTCTCTCCAGTGCTGGAAAGCTGATCCGATATTTACACAGGTCCTGTTCTTTTGCCTTATCGTAACACCGTCTATCCCGGACACGAGCGCGGTGTGGCATGACAAATCCCTGATAGTAAACTGCTGCCGCGTTCTATTTATGGCATATTGACACAAATTTCAAATCATTTTCATTTTACACTTGGTTACATTTTTTGTTTTTATTTTAAAAATGAAACAATGTGTTATTTGAATAATTATACCTTCTTGAGCAATCAATGTGGCAATATTTTTTGTAATTAATTATAAAGAATTCCAAGCACCACAAAACTGCTTGTCCCCACAGCCATGTACAGAGGGGAAACAGTCAAAAACAGTTTTTTCTACCATTTAAAATAAAATAATGTATACACAACTATCAAATAATTGACATAGAAAACAAAACGGCAAATAAATATTATAGAAAAATATAAAAAAAATATTAAGTTAAATTATAAATTACACTATATACAGTATATATATATAAGAAATATTATATAATATTATTAAGAATATTTAAAAATCATTAAGCTGTCATTTATGTGTATTCATGAAGTCAAAAGGTAATTTAATAATGTTGTCTGAGTTTAAATACATTTTAAGACATCTTGTCATACCAAGCTATTCAAACCAAATGTATTTACTCTTAGTATTAGGATATGGCTACTTGTTTTTTATTACAACCCGTGATAATTAATACATTACAAAAACATTGTAAAAATGAGGCTAAAAGAAAGTCATCCCACTCCTCTACATCTATTTCTATCATCGCTTGGATTACAGCGTCACACGCCTTCCTTTTGAATGTGATTTTTCTTTAATGAGGGGGCTGAACATTTGGCAAATTGTGCTACGGCACTTATATTATTGCACTGGTTGGCTGTTAACTGCGAGCAGACAGAGTATCAATCAATGCACTGGAGAATACGCAAACATAAATTAAGAAACAATGTTGAAACAATGTCCAATGTCCATCCATATTTTTTTAAAAAGCTCAAAAACCCGCAATCTCCGACCAGGGATTTTTTCATGCAGCTTTACAAAAAAAGAAGCCCAAAGTGACGTATAATAAGCCGACTTGGTAACCATGAGTAGACTCGCCCCTCGCTGCTGACTGGCTACAAGTTTGTTTTGGTACTCGGCCCAATTTGTTTTCTAAAGCATTTTTGAAAAAATGCATACCCCACCTTTAATAATGTCTTATAAATGTTGGTGCTCAAGTTAATATTAATTCTGAGTGAATTTGATTCAAAATTCTACAATGTTTTATAAATGTTTTTTAATGATCAGCAGGTTCCTGATTGAGTTTGTGTTTCCTTGCAGAAATCAAAGGAACCTGTGTATGCAAACATCGCCATGAAAAATCAGTTCAAATAAATGTTTGATCTGTCGGACCCCTGACTCACAACTCTTAGTTCACATTTATTCTCTGCAAGGATGTTTTTCGTCTCTCTGTTTTGTCGTAGCTCCTTAGTCACATTTATTCTGTTTTTTTGTTTGTTTGTTTGTTTATTTATTTTTAACCTAATGGCACATGGAAATGAACTTTAGGGCCTATTAAAATTGATATCACCCTTCAATGTGTTCTGTCTCTATCGATGTCTACTCCTCGTTAAATAAATATAGAATTGAATATGGATTGCATTGTGTTATAACAATAATAAAAATTAAAAAACTCAATTAAACACAGAATACTTTACGTTACCTTTTAAACATTCTTTTAACACACTAGGTCTCGAAACTAGTGGTTTTGTCCAGCTCGTGCAGGTAAGTAGATCAATTTTGTCTCACATTTACACCTTTATACTGGCATCATTTTTATGTATAGTATTGATTGGCACCATCTGGTGGGTTTTGAATCACTCCTAAAACATTTTTACATTGACTATCACTTATAGACTAATACAACAGACACACATCATTTCTCAAATATTTATTACAATATATACTGATAAACTGAACATTCACTTCAATGTATGAGATTACGTCAATACATAGATAAGCAAGATTCTGGTTGGTAGATAAACTTAGAAAATCTCCACACATGGACATAAAACTCGAAGCATATCTTCTAACGATTATTTTGGTGACAATTGATCAGAGGTCAGACGCAATAGGTCTCTCCAGAGATATATATCTGTTACCTTGGACATCAGGGTGATGGCAAATGACGATTTCCTCCTAGAGCTCTCTCTCCGCATCTAGCTTCACAGACAGACACTAATACACATACACTTCAAGTTCAAGTTCATTTATTTATCAAGCACATTTAAAAGACTGACCAAAGTGCTGTACATTAAAAATCAAACCATAAACACATAAAACAGAGATAATACAACATATAAATTAAAAACCAAAGAGGAATGACAAATAGACATTCTTAAAACAGAGTAATAATCCAGACCATAATACAGAGTAATAAGAAAGGAATATTAGTAGGCCAGATCAAACAAGTGTGTTTTTAAAAACGGATAGAGAAGATGCCACTCTAATCTCAGGCGGCAGATTGTTCCATAACCGAGGCCCGACCACAGAGAAAGCTCGATGACCTCTATGTTTAAGTCTGGACAGAGGGACTAAAAGGAGATTCTGATCACTGGATCTTAGACTTCTAGTGGGAGTATAAAAATGCAACAGCTCTGAAAGATAGCTAGGGGCTTGGTTATGTAAAGATTTGTACACCAATAAGATCATTTTACAGCCAGTGGCGGGCCCTCAGTATAGGGGTGATGTGATCATATTTGCGACTATTTTGAATAAATCTAGCAGCAGCTTTTTGAACCAATTGTAGGCGAGTGATTTGTGATTTTGAAATACCGTAATATAGTGAGTTGCAGTAATCTAAACGTGAAATCTGGAGGAGAGAACAACTGCGCTTGAGATTTGTGGCATATGTAACATCGGCATGACATCAAAGCAAGGCAGACTACCCTCGGTCACATTTCTAACCGGCATGCATCTTGCGGTGAAAGGTTCTGCACAGATTTTGCTCATCTCAAACGAGCCTCATATGTCCTAATATTAGTGAGACTGCAGTGTGAATAACTTACAAACAATATAGGCTAAATAAAAGAAATACAAATATAGAAAACAAGAGTGTCGGTCAAAACATTCACATCCAAACAATTTCCACAACTAACCCAAAACTAAACTAACTACCAAAAAGAAAATGTAGATTAAAAACCGATTACACTAATGTACACACAGTGTTTGATACCTTGGCTAATTATTACCAGAAAGTGTTACACAAGCGCACTAAGATGGTGTAGGCTACACCAGGGGTTCTCAACTTTGGTTCTCAAGTTCCATTTTCCTGTAGAGTGTAGCTCCAACCTTGATCAAACTCACCTGCCTGTAACTTTCTAGTAATCCTAGAGACATTGATTAGCTTGTTCAGGAGTGTTTGATTAGGGTTGGAGCTAAATTGTGGATGAAAATGGACCTTGAGGGCTAGAGTTGAACATGGTCTGACACCAATATGGCTCACTCACTCCACTCAAACAACGTAAACAGGGCCTTTTATTCTGCCTGCATGGCAGCTGATTGGTCGAGCGTTGTGACGTCACACACATGATTGACAGTTCAGTCCAATGTTCATGAAACAGCTGCAAATAAGGAAGCAAGAGACAAATAAATAGCGCCCTCTGGTGGGTTGAGCAACAGCAGCTAAAACAGCACTATAGGACTGTGAGCTCAACAGAAAACTGACTAAAAATGCATGCTAACTTTTTTTAATTTACATGGTTGACAAAAACCCAAAAATCTAATAAAATGCATTATGCAATTATAATCACCAGTAACACTAAAGGTCTTAAAGTGGTTCTGGTGATTGTGAAGGTGAGAGACACAGATGAATCATCAATTCACAACTTCACTCATCAGACAAACTTACATGTCTCATAGATGTATTTTACAACTTCATATCATAAAACCCATTTATGTCCCCTCCCCATATATATATATATATACACCATAGGCTTTGTTCACTGCATATGAGAACTGGCTGCCTATCCATGTAGCATTGGTTGTATAAAACCATCCAAACAACATATTACAAGATATTTTTGAGAGTCTCAAATGTTTGACTGATGTGGCTTGCATGAACCGACACTTGATTTATTAAATATGATCAAATGAATCAGTGTGTTTCCTTTGTTTCTCTCCCTCTGTGTGAAACAAAGTGTCTCGTCATGGTTTTTGTCTGATTATTAAAGAGTCAAAGAACCTAGCAGCAGGACAGGAAGACGCTATTCACCTATAAACGCTGAATGTCCACTCTGACCTACAAACTAAATTATAAATTAAAAAAAGAAAGAAAAATTTGCACCGCAGTAGGTTTCAGTTTGACTGTGAAGATGAGCGTCAGTAAAACGAATACTGTGAGATGGCAGATGGTTTTAACTGTGTTGCATGCACTAAAACTATAAATATATGTACATCCAGCTTCAGTTTGCCATGTACTTGAAATGTACTTCCAAAACAACAACATGCAATATATATATATATATATATATATATATATATATATCTTCTTCTCCAAACCATGTTCAGAGCATGGACATGTAAAATAGGTGGGTCTTATACTGCTGTGGGAGGATTTACAGACCAGATGAACAGGTTGAGAGTTTTCAGTAGATGGTTTTATTAGATTATACCTTTTAGTGAACTTTGATTTTTTTTAATATTTCACATGTTTTTGTTCTGTTTAAGCTGGTGGCACCTGCTCGGTAAGTTATGCAAGTTTTGTTTTCTGAATAAAATGTTATAATATTGCCTACTTTCCATTTCATGGTAAAGCAACCGTTCAGATGAGATTATTTTCATCTGCTAAAGTCTCAGTTTTTAAACATAATTTTAACAAATGGTGATTGTAAATTTCACAAACCCAAACCTTAAGCTGTTTTCAAATCTCATGTGTCTTTTGTTATTAGTTTAAAGGATTATAAATGCAAATAATCCACTCCAGCAATATCTAAGAAATATTTTCAGCGGTAAACATGCAGAAGTCATGGAAATTCACTGCATGGATAAAAATATGGAAACCCTGAGTGAATTAAAGGGAGTCAAATGCAGGGAGCTATTTACGTCTTGTTCTCTCTATAAGAAGGAATTCAGTTGTAATTATTGTAATGTATTCATTCTTTAAAAAAAGTAACTTTACACATGGATTTTACTATACAGCAGATTAATTTAAAATACAGTACCTGTTGCTGTATTGAGTTTATATTTAAACAATGCAAACTACTGCTGATTTCAGGGTTTATAAAGCAAAGGGAGCTTTTATCTGTCCATGTTTTTCAGGTGTGTTTGGAGCTGAAACAAATGAAATAGAGTCAGTGTCAGTGATGGAGGGAGATTCTGTCCTACTACACAATGATGTTACTGAAATATGTGAAAACGACCACATACAGTTGATTATTAGAAATGAAACGTCTCTCATAGCTAAAATGAACAAAGAGAAGCAAATCCTCCCCACATCTGATATTCATGATGGGAGATTCAGAGACAGACTGAAGCTGGATCATCAAACTGGATCTCTGACCATCACAAACATCACAACTGAACACGCTGGACTCTATGAAGTAAAGATAATTGGAAAAACATCATCATCAAAAACATTCAGTGTTTCTGTCTATCGTGAGTATCAGATAATTTGTCCTGCCCTTCAAATATTTATTTTAACATTCTCTCAAAACATTAACGTGAAAATAAGAATGATGATTAGATTTATTCAGATTTCTCTTTATTTAACTCATGTTTTCAGCTCGTCTGCCTGTTCCTGTCATCAGCAGAAACTCTTCACAATGTTCATCATCATCATCATATTGTTCATTAATGTGTTCAGTGTTGAATGTGAGTGATGTGACTCTCTCCTGGTACAAAGGAAACAGTTTATTGTCCAGCATCAGTGTGTCTGATCTCAGCATCAGTCTCTCTCTACCTCTGGAGGTGGAATATCAGGATAAAAACACCTACAGCTGTGTGCTCAACAATCCCATCAGCAACCAGACTCAACATCTGGACATCAATCAACTCTGTCACACATGTTCAGGTAAAGCAGCGCACATATTAATGTACACATTTACTTACATGAATGTTTTTCCTTTACTCTCCTTCTCATCCTCCAGACTCTGTATCTCATATAGTGCCGATTTCTGCAGCTGCTGGATCTCTGTTGATTGTAGCTGCAGTAGTGATGTATTGCATCTGCAAGAAACTTAGAAAAATTGACAGAGAAGGCAAGTATTACCTACAGATTTTAAACAAGAAATGTGAAAATATACTCTAAATATTTTACTCCATTAATAGCCAAAATTGTCACTATTATACTCATTATTTTGTTGTAACGCCATCTAGTTTTCTAATATTTTTAAATAAATATTAATGCTTACATTTGATGATACATATATTGTAAATAAGCAGTTACGATTGACTGTTTAATGCATCTATTGTTGCAGATCAGACTTGTGAAGAAATGATCACTTATTCTGAGCCAGCATTCTACAAAAGAAACGCACAATCGGTAAGATCTCTGTATTTAGTCTCAGTGTCAAGTCACATTTAGATGTGTGAGCGCTTGTGTTTTTGTCTGTATAATGATCGATCACATTCTTACACACGTAACAGCACCATATCAGATATGCATGAAACCCATAAGATCGTCATTAAATGTGAATAATGCACTGAACTGTATGTACTAGTACCATTTTGGTAACAAGTTCAGCAAAAATATAAGTAGAGGCACTTTTTTCCCCCAAGTAAATTACACACGTACATGTTTATGTTAGCAGAAACATTCTGACAGGAAAGTAAAGCCTTCAGAAAGTGAAAGTCACAGTGATGCACACATTTCTCATGGTTTGTACAACAATCCAAGAAACAGTGCTTTTAAATCACATGATTAAAGTCAGATCTGCTTTTTAGCGCCACGGCTGCATTCACACGGTTCTTTTTTCCGCAGACATTTGGCACAGACTGGCTATTGCAACAACAAAATCACACATCATATATATATATTCCATTCTGTTATTATTTCAATATTATTATTTCATTTTAATCTGATAAGTACTCTAGTTGTATTCATTTTTTACACAGTTTATATCAATAGTATCATGTAACAGAATTTGTTTATAATGTCACACGTTTAAATGATGCTATGATTTTTGCACTCTGCATGTTGCAGGATTGTAGTGTGAAATTCCACATGCTACTTCACAATAAAAAAAAATGGTTCACAGGTCTGTTCAAAGACGGTCACACATCTGCTGTTATTTATGCATTTGGAAAAACTGTGAATTTTTCTTTGTAGCTTGCATCACGTTTATATTTTTGCATACCGCTAGGTCTGTGCAGTTCATTGTGCACTCACAATAGTACCATTACTTGTTACTCTTATTACTCTTAACTCACCAAGAAATTAAAGTTGACAGCTTTTCGAGGATCTGGGCAATAACATATCAGTCAATGAAATGCACCAATTGAAAACCACAATCATCTGATCAATTCCCGATGGACAAAATACTATCGCACCTTCTGTTTAATGATGATTACTCTAAGGCAGTAGTTCCCAAACTTTTTTTTTTTTTTTTACATTCAATTTTTATTAAAATAAATAAATAAATAAAATAAAAACAATTTGTTAAGTTTGTAATAAATGTAACGATTATAATGTAATAATAAAATAAAATAATAAATAATTAAACTTATAAACCTTACATTTCAGACTTTTAAGGAAAGAGATATGAAGAGTTCAGATGAAAAAGCAAAAGTGCCGTCTGGAATTTTCTTCTAAAATGAGCATTTTTATCAGGCTCCTATATTTATGTTCAGTTATTTCACTTTAATTGCATAGAAAATGACCTATACATTACCATTAGAGTAATTTTTACTGAACTTAAACATGGGAGCCTGATAAAAATGCTCATTTTAGATAAAAATTTCAGATGGCACTTCTGCTTTTGCATCTGAACTCTTCATATACTGTAAGTCAAAATGATAAATAGTATTTTATCTGCATTGTTATTAATTCTAGATACCTTATTATCCAAACTGTTTAGATTTTTTGAATGTAAAATATCTTATTCAAGGCCTTGCTGAAAGTGATAGATTTTGAACGCGAAAGTGAAACTAAAAGAAAGAAAGAAAAAAAAAAAACCAGTGCACGCTTTCATGAGCGTCAGTAACTGCACGGGATCGCAGATTGCATGCTTCCCACACGAAACAAACAGAAACAGAATTTATCATATCGCTATTTGCAACCCTCAAACTAGAGTGAGCTTGGTGACTTCTTGTAAATCTTTAGGGACCCCTACTGGGGGTCGTAACTCCCAGGTTGGTAATCATGCTCAAATATGCACTCTTTTGTTACAAAGAAGGATACAAATGTATCTCTTTGAAGACAGCTTGCTTGCAACAAGCTGTTGTAGCCGACCCTTAAAGGCATTGAATTTGCTTTCATTGTAAGAATTTTTGTAATTACGGTTTAAAACTCATGAAGTAGCTATTCATAAAAAAAGGCCTTGAAGCAAAAGCAAAAAAAAAAAACACTACTGAGAATCTGATCTCAATCTGGCTCAAATAACCATAGCAGTAATAGGAAGGCAAACATTTTCTGGATGCCACATTTCTACTATTATAATTTTATTATTATTATTTAGTGCTGTCAAACGATTAATCGCGATTAATCTCATCCAAAATAAAAGTTTTTGTTTACATAATATATGTGTGTGTACTGTGTACATTTATTATGATACAAATACACACACATACATGCATTTATTTAAGAAGATTATGTCATGTTTATATATTAAATATATTTATCTGTAATATAAATAATATACATTTTATTATATACATGTAAATAAATGTAAGTATTTTCAAAATATATACTGTATGTGTGTGTATTTATATATACATAATAAATATACACAGTACACACACATATATTATGTAAACAAAAACGTTTATTTTGGATGCGATTAATCGCGATTAATCGTTTGACAGCACTATTATTATTATATCGTGTGTAATGTTTATTTGTTTATTTATTTTACAGAAAATCAAAGAGGAGACCCACGTAGAGTATGCATCTGTCGCCATAAGAGGATGATCAAACTTTTTTAAGTACCAGATCCAGCTGTGTGGTCACTTTCAATTAAACTTTTGTGATGTTAAGTTTTGGGATTGGTGAGAATCACCACATGCATTCATTAAAATTCACATAGACAACATGATATCAAACCCAACTTCTTAACACAAATGAGGTTACTTTTAATGTCCTATTATCTTTTTATTTGGTCCATCCATTAAAAGTCTATTTTGAAGCTTCAAAAAGTAAATATATGTGAATTAAAGCCCAATGTCTTTAGAAACTATTTGAAGCTTGAAGAGGTTAGTTGTGTGGACTTTCAATGGATAATGTAAAATGATGAGAGAATATTAAACACACCTTCATGTATCTTATGGAGATGAACAAAAGTTTTATGGGTTTGGAACGGGTGAGCATGTGATGACATATATTTCAGTTTTTAAGCAAACTATGCCTTTAAAGTCTCAAACGTATGTGTGTTTATGGGTTTGTATGTGTGTGTATCTCCAAGTGCAAAACGTAGATACTCATCAAAAGTAGTCAAAGTGAACCCTGCTTCATTCTGTACAGACATGTTTTGCACGAGCATATCTGCTGCTAGACGTTGGTGTTTTGATGTCAGTTTGTGAGTGCGTCTGAGGTGTCAGGAGTGTGTCTGTATGAATAATGTGTGGTTGAAGGTGTTTTTTTCCATTCCTGCTCATGATACTCACAGTTTGACTTCTACTTTACAGAAAGCAACTAAAAAAAAAAAAAAACACTGTTGATATACAACAGGTTTAACAGTTCAGTAAACCATAAGTTAATACTTATTGACAGTTTTTGCCCAGTTTTGCTAGCAAAAGTTAAGCAAAGCAGAACAGTTTTCCAAAAAAATTAATTCTTGAATGATGCAGCGTTTTTAACAAACATCCAATCTGTCAATGATTCATGATGAACTGTGAAAATGAACTGTTATTCACCCATTTATAAAAACTGTCACTTGCTTCGCTCATGAATTAATCAGCCAGTTTGAATGAATCAGCTGTTTCAAGACTTGCTACTGGCAAATTTCTTAATAATCAATGTTATTTTCCACCAATTCATTCTTACACAAGTTTCCCAAAGGATTTGTGCAACACTCAAAGATATAAGAAAATGCACACATCGTTCACAATTAAGCTTATTAAACTCAATTCATACAACAATTCAACTGAACAATACAATGCTAATTTTGCAATCAACAGTTCTTTTTTGGTTAGCAGCTGAACTGTTTTAGCACTCAAGAGGACAAAGTTAACTGAACACCATAAAGTTGAGTCAAAGACAGATGTAGTAAATCTTACCTTGAGGGAACTTGATGGTGTTAACATCCAGATAAAAACATGAAGATTTGAGAGATGATGAAAATCTGTAACTGTTCTTCAAGAATTGTCACCTGAGAAAAACAAACCAGGGAACTGCTGATGAAGTCTGAAGGGGTGATGTTAATCATAAAACCATTGTTTAAAATTCATTATACAATACTTTATTTGATGAATTAATAGAGTTAACAAATATGCGGTTTATTAGGTTTAAGTGGTTTGCTTTGTGGCTACTAGGGTACTTTTGGTGGTCGGTTGTTTACTGCTCAAAAGAGCCCACCTTAAGACTTCACGGGTGCCTTCCGTTTCACTTCTAGACACACATTTGCAAACTTCCCTAAGCACTACCTTCTAGGGGAATCCCAGAAATCATTTTAAAGTTTGCTCCACTGCCTCAAGTGAATGAGGGAAGTTTATATAGACAGATCCTCGTCCCTTTAATTTTGACAGAGAGAGCGAGTACACTATGTACACTTCAGAATCAGACAGATCCATATAATACAATGCAACACAACTGCGACGTCAAAGCATTGTGCTTAAGAAAAAAAAAAACTCTTTCCCTCTATCTTTCTCTCCGCTTACTAGCTTGTACTTATTCGAACAATGACTGAGACTTGGTGTTACGAGCACTTCCTCTGATTGCCTCTTCAAGATGAATCGCTTTTTGTATTGTAAGTCGCTTTGGATAAAAGCGTCTGCCAAATGACTAAATGTAAATGTAAGTTACTCCCACGCAACACACCTCTATAGGACTATGAATGATTTTGAGATTTAACTGCACAATACTTTGTTATGCAGTCATAGTTTAGTCTGTTAACATTTTATTTGTTTGTTTAATTTTAATATATTTTCTCAATTAGCCCCAGCATATCTACGTAGAGTTGGGCAAAAAAGTATTTAGTCAGCCACCAATTGTACAAGTTCTCCCACTTAAAAAGATGAGAGAGGCCTGTAATTTTCATCATCTATGAGAGACAAAATGAGAAAAAAAAATCCAGAAAATCACATGATTTTTAAAGAATTTATTTGCAAATTATGGTGGAAAATAAGTATTTGGTCAATAACAAAAGCTCATCTCAATATTTTGTTATATACCCTTTGTTGGCAATGACAGAGGTCAAACGTTTTCTGTAAGTCTTCACAAGGTTTTCACACACTGTTGCTGGTATTTTGGCCCATTCCTCCATGCAGATCTCCTCTAGAGCAGTGATGTTTTGGGGCTGTCGCTGGGCAACACGGACTTTCAACTCCCTCCAAAGATTTTCTATGGTGTTGAGATCTGGAGACTGGCTAGGCCACTCCAGGACCTTGAAATGCTTCTTACGAAGCCACTCCTTCGTTGCCCGGGCGGTGTGTTTGGGATCATTGTCATGCTGAAAGACCCAGCCACGTTTCATCTTCAATGCCCTTGCTGATGGAAGGAGGTTTTCACTCAAAATCTCACGATACATGGCCCCATTCGCTCTTTCCTTTACACGGATCAGTCGTCCTGGTCCCTTTGCAGAAAAACAGCCCCAAATTGCACCCCCATGCTTCACAGTAGGTATGGTGTTCTTTGGATGCAACTCCGCATTCTTTCTCCTCCAAACACGACGAGTTGAGTTTTTACCAAAAAGTTATATTTTGGTTTCATCTGACCATATGACATTCTCCCAATCCTCTTCTGGATCATCCAAATGCTCTCTAGCAAACTTCAGATGGGCCCGGACATGTATACTGGCTTAAGCAGGGGGACACGTCTGGCACTGCAGGACTTGAGTCCCTGGCGGCGTAGTGTGTTATTGATGGTAGCCTTTGTTACTTTGGTCCCAGCTCTCTGCAGATCATTCACTAGGTCCCCCCATGTGGTTCTGGGATTTTTGCTCACCGTTCTTGTGATCATTTTTGACCCCACGGGGTGAGATCTTGCGTGGAGCCCCAGATCGAGGGAGATTATCAGTGGTCTTGTATGTCATCCATTTTCTAATAATTGCTCCCACAGTTGATTTCTTCACACCAAGCTGCTTGCCTATTGCAGATTCAGTCTTCCCAGCCTGGTGCAGGTCTACAATTTTGTTTCTGGTGTCCTTCGACAGCTCTTTGGTCTTGGCCATAGTGGAGTTTGGAGTGTGACTGTTTAAGGTTGTGGACAGGTGTCTTTTATACTGATAACGAGTTCAAACAGGTGCCATCAATACTTGCTTGTTAGTAGTGACCAAATACGTATTTTACAGAGGAATTTACCAATTAATTCATTAAAAATCCTACAATGTGATTTCCTGGATTCTTTCCCCCCATTCTGTCTCTCATAGTTGAAGTGTACCTATGATGAAAATTACAGGCCTCTCTCATCTTTTTAAGTGGGAGAACTTGCACAATTGGTGGCTGAATAAATACTTTTTTGCCCAACTGTATAAGCATATACAATGGTGCATCAAATTCACAAGGAAATATATAAATAAATAAATTCCAATTTAGGAATTGTTCTTGTCTGTAAACACTATAAACAACACACACACACACACACACACACACACAAACATTTATATATATATATATGCCACATATATTTCTTGATTATGGTTACTATGATTATCAGCTTAATTGCATCAATTTGATCAAAGTATTGTATTTACATCAAGTAAAGTTTAACATAGTCATTGATTTGTCAGACCAGCAGTGCATTAATAGGCGGTATAGTGGTACACTGTATAGCACCTTTAGTAAAAAAGATAAGTGTTGAATTATAATAATTCAGTTTTTGCTGTGATGTTGAGGTGAAATTTTACTGCCATTGATATCATATACTGAAATCTTGGTTTGGTGACCGTTTCTCTGAGAGCCATTAGTTTCTCCTGATTCTCTTCTCAAGTTTCTTACATTTTTCTACACTGTCCCTTTCAGTTAAAGTCAAAATAATGAATGATGTTACATTAGTGTATGACAGGCAGTCATTATTACTAGAGAGAGAGATCATCAGTTTTACTTATTGACATCTTTTTACTTTGATCAGTTTTAATTATTGATTAAACTGATAAATTGAGATGCTCTTAATCATATTTTAATATTGAGTCAAAGCTCTCTTTTTCACACAGGCAACACTGCAAACATTTTCTGGGTCGATTTAAACATCTCTAATTGTATTTTAAAATTCCTCAAGATTAAAGACCCTGAAGGACTATATTTGACTTACCAAAGAGAGTAACAATAAATGTTTTCCAACTGGTGATCCTGATGCTGCGATGACGGAGGATGCTGCTGCTGATCTGTAGTTTATAGAGTCCAGAGTCTGTGGTTCTGGTGTTTGTGATGGTCCAACCAAGTCTCACGGCAGTTCGTGATATAGTCACGAAATGTAATCTATTGATTCGTGTTCATGGACACGAATTTCCCCTTTTTTTCGTGTCACTCAGCACGACTTTAAATCTAATGTATTTCAATGGGACGTATTTTTCATGCCTGCACCACGTTTTTCTTTCGAGAGCACAGTATTGTTTTTTTTTGTTTTTGTTTTCTCATTTGTTATTCATTTTGCAAACTTTAAGGGCTACATTACCGATTTTAATCCTTGTTTTTAATGCTTTATAATCTACGGAAGCGTATTGCATTCACTTGAGGAAAAAAAAATCTACTCTGTTTTTCTGAATTAACAAGTTAATTATCTCAGAATTACGAGATAATTTTTCATGAAAAAAAAGTTTTTGCTCTGTTTTTCTGAATTAACGACTTAATTATCTCAGAATTACGAGATAATTAAGTCATTAATTCAGAAAAACAGAGCAAAAAGTTTTTTTTATGAAAAATTATCTCGTAATTCTGAGATAATTAAGTCATTAATTCAGAAAAACAGAGCAAAAACTTATTTTTTCATTAAAAATTATCTCGTAATTCTGAGATAATTAACTCGTTAATTCAGAAAAACAGAGTAGATTTTTTTTCCTCAAGTGAATGCAATACGCTTCCGTAATAATCGGTAGGCTACTCAACATTGTAAGTACCATCGCCAGTGCTTCCTAACAATCAAAATATATAGTAAATATATTATTCCTGAACGCGACTGCAGAGTTGAGTTACGGCTATCGCTTCTAAATGTTCCTGTTTCTTTTCTGAGAAATGCCGGTTTTCCATCGGTTTGGTGTGTCAAATCTAACAGTAACTACATTTCCCAGCAGCCTTATCGACCGTTACTATGGTGATGACGACAGATAAAACTGAGGACGCGCCGCCGATTCTCTTTTAATGATATCCTCATCTTTTTTCAACACAAACGCGAAAGTGTGCTTGATAATTCAACAATACTATGTTATGACCATTAGTTTTATTTGTTTCCAGTATTACCCATGATCATCAGCTTCCGTTACTATGGAGACGGAGCCAGCCCACCCTGTAATTGGGTGATTTCTTCAGTGATTTCTCATTGCGCTCAAACCACTTTCCCGGTAAGTTGCAAGGCTCAGAGTCGTACGTAACGATCACGTTTTGCTTAAATGCTATAAACAATTGATGCCTTATTTGCCATATTAGATTCACAAGATTTACACGTTAGGGCAACGAATTAAAGCCCGTCCAAGGTTTGCTCATTATCAGAAAAAAAACCCTGTGAAATTAGGTTTGCTAAATGGCTATCCAACTTCAACATAAGCTAACTCTAGTTATCTAGATGATGTCATTTTCTCTCGATCATCGTGGTTCACCCACAACGTCACTGTAATGTGTCAGTAATAACAATATTATCACTTAGTCTAACGTTATACTGCACATAACGCTGCCTTTAAATCTAGGATGACGAATTATTTTGAAAATTATTTAAGTTAACATTTATGCCACATTTTGACCTTTTGTGTCATATACCTGTCTTTGTCAAAATCTCAAATTTTATCACAATTATGTTTTTCATCACAATTATGACTTTTATCTCATAATTTCGATTTTTTTTTTCTTAATTATGATTTAGCAAAACATGTTTTTTTTTTCTTTGTGTGGCAGAAATAGACTCACATACAACTGACAAGTGAATTCTGCCTGCAATATAAGCATTTAGATACTGCAAGAGTATAGCTGAAAGATTAAAATTGTTCTAAATGTCTGAAAAAATTAAACGCTAAAAGCAGAGCTAAAAAATTGACATCTTTGTTTTTTTCTTCTTTTGACAACCAGAAAACCTAGAAAGTTTCATCATTCCTGTGTACTTGGGGATACATGTATCTTCATATATCTTTCTATACATGTATCTATATTTCTGTGTTTCAACAGTTTAAAACTAGTAAAGGGCAGCAGTTAGTAACAGTTATTGAATATAAAATATAAAACATTTTAATTAGAATAAAACTAAAAATGTACACAAACATTTTACACAATAAACTTCATATTTTCATCTTGTTAAATTAGCTGTTTGTAATACCTACCATTTCTTTTTGCTTGGTGTTTGTGATGGTAAATCACAGCAGCAGCAGCACATAGACCTGAATCTGGAACAGCTGAAGAGAAACTTCTACTACTGAGTGAATGATAATCCATCCAGTATTTCTAGCTAATATTTTACATCATTCTACTTTGGTCATCAGTTGTATTATATTGATTCATACAGTAAATGAGGCCATTTGGTGGGTTTTTGAGCAACAGCAGCTAAAACAGCATCAGCTCTGTGAACTCAACAGAAATTAATATTCACAGGAAATCTTTGGTTTTGTGAACAGAATATATTGCTGCACCTGAATGAATAAATGATACTCACTAATGACATTAACGCCAAAGCTCTTAAAGCTGCTGATGCTGAAGCTGCTGTTGATCTGTAGTTTATAAAGTCCCAAGTCTGTGGTGTCAATGTTTGTGATGGTCAGAGATCCAGTCTGATGATCCAGCTTCAGTCTGTCTCTGAATCTCTCAGTATCTTCATTACACTGAACACCTGTACAGATAAAACTGAGGTCTCCGATGATTTGAGCGATGTGAATACCATTAAAAAAACTTCTCTTCTTAGAAAACTTATCTTCTCTTGTTGGTTCATTTTAACACCAGTGTGTAGCGTGACAGAATCTCCCTCCATCATTGACACTGAGACTTTGTCAGCACACAAAGAAACTGAAGAAGAATTAACAGTTTAGAATATTCATTATACTGGTTTAATGAGCCATACATGCATGAATAAATATTATACAACAGGAAAAAATAAATTCTACAGATCAGAAAGATTGTGGGTAGAGAAATATGTCTTGCATACAATGCAAACAAACAGCAGAAGAACATTCATACATTCATCAGACAAACACGAGTCTGTGGGTGCAGTAAAGTGGTGAGGACTCAAATGCAGAAATTTCAGTTTAGGAAAAACAACAAACAAAACTACCCGGTGAAGAAAAAAGCATTCCAGGGCAGATAACAGACAACAAGCTGCAAGCATGTAACCAACACACACAGATCAGAAAACAGAAACTAAATAGGCAAGGAAATAAGAATAAAGAGGGAGAGCAGGTGGGGCAATTGTTTCTGTCATAATTTTAAAAAGTCAAAATTTTATATTTGATCTTCAAAGATTGTAAGGTTTAAAAAGTTACAAGGAGAATGCGTACAGTACTACTGGAGCGCCGTCTAGAATCCTGGAATTCACCTTTCCCAAAACAGCCTTCACCTTCATCCAACATAAATATAAGAAATATAAAGCTTTTCATATTGCTAAGGATTGATATAAAGTAAAGGTCAAGGTTGAATCCTAAATTGTTAAGTTTGAAAGGTCTGTGCATCAGTGTTGATCTCACATTTCAGAATGTACAGAGACATACAAATGCAACTTTACCCAAGTTCAGTTATTTCTGGTAGCAATTTGAAGGACTAATGAGTTAATTAATATGACAGATAAACAGAATGACTAATCAAAACAATACAGAAAAACTAGGCCACACAGGACAGAACACACTGAATGAGGGAAACAGAACATGTAACACTGAAGTTGTGCTTCAGGTTTTTGTGAGGAGTTTCGCTTCCGCTCTGACACTGAAATGACTTTTCTGAACAGGTTTACAGAAACAGCCACATGACACTTCGAAATCCTGCCGTTTTTGTAACTAGGACGTTCACAATTCAGATCAAACAGGATCAACATAACAAGATACAGCACAGCTGAAGAGACAAACATGCAGAAAAGGTAACATCTGTAACAGAGAGATGGTGTTAATGAGTGAACTTTTACCTTTGCCTCTCACCCTCACATGAAATGCAAAACAAATTTAGCATCTCAAATGCTTCATAAAAAGGCAGAATGTTACAATGTACAACTATTTTGTTACAACAAAGTACAAAGAGAAACAATATTTCACTTCTAAACTATTCAGGTAAATTTGTGATGTTTCTATAAAATGGCTGCACATCTCAAATGCATTGCGAAGTATTAATAAGATAATATTGGTACTCTTACTTGACTCTCTACATTATGTCACGGTGCACACACGATGAGGACACAGGAACACACAGACGAGGATATAACTTCAAATAATAGTCTTTACTGATGACATCAGGGCAGGGCAAGACACAGACAGGAACACCGGGGAGTAACGAGTAGACCAGACGAAATCTAACTCAACAGACAGGACTATAAATACACAGGTAAATCATAGATAACGAGACAAACACAGCTGGACAAGAATTAACTGATGATTACATATAACAAGGACAGGAAACGAACCAAATAAGGACACAAGAGGCGGGAACACATGACACACACGACAGAGGACTGACATAACTCCCCCCTCCCGAAAGGCTCGTCCCGAGCCTTAACAGTTCCATCGGGGAGGGGGGGTGGGTGCTCTGGAGGCACCTCAGGACAGACACGGACCGGAACACAGGACGGGGACCTCCAGAGCGGAACAGACAGAACGGAGGCCATGGCGGAGCTGGGAGCTCAGGAGGCCATGGCAGGTGGTCTTCGGGGCCTTGGCCTCAGACCCCTCGGCCCGGCCCCCACAGCCGGATCCCTTTTACCCCCCCCAAAACAAATTTCCCTGGGGAAGTTAGGGGGTATCAGGAGCCCTCCGGGGCTAGACACACAAAACAGTACATGACAGGACAGGAACAGGACTGGACAGGACAACCCACAGGAACAGGAATCCCTCCCGGGCTAGCTCGGAAGCTGTGGCTTCTCCTGGGTATGACAAGGAGTCAGGGGCCCTCACAGGGTCCCTCAGCAACCGCCTCCACTTCCACGACAAGGGGGCAGGCGGCTGGAAATGACCTCCGCGGCCACTACAAGAGCTGCCTGCCCCAGACGAGTCTCCATGGACAAGACCGACCGACATGACATGATTAAAACTGTTCCTGTGGACACAACACAAAACCAGCACTCCTGGCCGGAACTAGGAAACGGTGGCAGCCGGCGGGCAGGAGTCAGCGGCGATCCGGCGGGCTTGACTTGGGGGAGCCGTCGACGGTGGGTTGGCTTTCCCCACGGACGGCGGCGTGATCTCCCGCGAACGACGGGCTCGGTGAGCCGCGAACAGCGGCGTGACTTGGGGGAGCCACAGACGGTGGGTGGGTTTTCCCCACGGACGGCAGCGTAAAAAAAAAACACTAGAAACACTGAACAAAACAAAACGAGGTGAAGGGGCGCCGCTTACTGTTTAGGTCTGGTCTTCTGTCATGGCGCACACACGAGGAGGACACAGGAACACTCAGATGAGGATATAACTTCAAATAATAGTCTTTACTGATGACATCAGGGCAGGGCAGGGCAGGGCAAGACACAGACAGGAACACCGGAGAGTAACGAGTAGACCAGACAAAATCTAACTCAACAGACAGGACTATAAATAAGTGAAGTGAAGTGAAGTGAAGTGACATTCAGCCAAGTATGGTGACCCATACTCGGAATTCGTGCTCTGCATTTAACCCATCCAACGTGCACACACACAGCAGTGAACACACACACACCGTGCACACACACCCGGAAATACACAGGTGAATCATAGATAACGAGACAAACACAGCTGGACAAGAATTAACTGATGATTACATATAACAAGGACAGGAAACGAACCAAATAAGGACACAAGAGGTGGGAACACATGACATGACACGCGTGACAGAGGACTGACACATTACTAAAAGCGTTAAATAAAAAGCTGGTTGTATAACACTTTCATTTGATCAGAATATCACATTAAACATTTCCAAACTCCAACATGCATATTTGTTACGGTGTTTTCAGATCATCAGTGCTATTTTTGGAGAGGAGGGAGAACAGCCTATAACACTATGCATAATATTTTGACTTTATATTTTCTTTGACAAATAATGAGAGATTTGGTAAAGTTACAATCTCGTTTAATCTTGTCTATTTTTTGTCAATAATATTGCATGTTTAAAAGTCATTTGGAACTTTTTCATTTCAAGAAAAGTCTATTTTAATTGTTTAAAAATGTAGTGTGATACTTAATACTGAATCTTGGTCTTGTGACAATACTATTTCTCTGTGAGTGATGAGAGTGTCAGCTTTTACCATCATCTCTTCACTGTTCCTTTCAACGCAATAAATATCAAATTAACAAATAATGTTACGTTAGTGTCTCACTGGCTTCCTCAGACTCGGCCTCATTGGTAGGAATCATAAATGGTAGGAGAAGCATCAATCTGATCAGGGGACGAGTTTTCAACAAGCTTCACCTGTAGGAAAATACAGATTCACAGAAGATTCACAGAATGATTCGGTTTAAACACAAAGATACTTGGAATTGTATTATGAAGGTTTTATTTTAGAAAAATGAACACCATGTCAATATTATAATTCTATAATAACATAAAAACAATGATACTTATTTGCTATTTGCTTATTTGCTAAAGGCTTATTGGCAAACTCACATTTAAACACACTGCTTTGATTAATTAGGATAAAAATACAAATTTTCACATCTTTAAAAAAATATTTTCTCACAATAAATGTCAAATTTTCATCTTGTTAAATCATTAGCATGTAATTCTCACCTGTTCTCTTGCTCAGGGCTTGTGACAGTAAATGAAACCTGCAGCTGTAGCAACAAGCAGCAGAACAACAGCAGCAACAACACATATCCCTGCTCAGCTGAAGACAGACATGAACCTGGAATGGATAAAGACAAACGGTCTTTATCACTAGAGAGCAGGGCAGCATTAAAACAGTCATAGATCATGAGGCTTTAACACCCATACAGTACATTCTGAAGTAAATGTGTACTATTGTCTATATTTAGACCCAATATGCTGCATTATATTCAAATAATTTAATGCACACAAGTAACATTTTTTATTTTGGAGGAACAAATTTAACAAACAAAAGTTGATATTGATATTATACGACAGTTTAATAAATAGCCTAAAAGACCTCAAGTGCACATTAAATGTATCATTTGGGACAGGGCCACCTGAATGAATGCACGTTTAAAACAAATCTGTTGATCGAATGATTCAATGACCCATGAAAAAGACTCAAGAGAAAATGCAGTAAATGAGTACTTGATACTCACTAGTGACAGTAGCACTGAAGCTCTTAATGATGCTGATACTGATGTTGCTGCTGCTGCTGGTAATCTCTAGTTTATAATCTCCAGAGTCTGTGGTTCTGGTGTTCATGATGGTCAGAGATCCAGTCTGATGATCCAGCTCCAGTCTGTCTCTGAATCTCTCTTTACACTGATCATCTGTACAGATCTTACTGTTATCTTCACTTATTTCAGCGATGTAAATACCATTAAAATACCACCTCATTATCCCTTGCTGGTTTGTTTCAACATCAGTGTGTAGAGTGACTGAATCTCCCTCTGTCACAGACACTTCATCTGTACTGACACTGGAAAAACCTGAAGAAGAAACTGACAGTTAATCATGAGCCAAACAAAAACACATAACAGCAAAGTGCTGTGAAAATGTTGTGAAATGTAATAATCAAACAAACAAAAGATTTATATTTCAGATAAATGCTGTTCTTCTAACTTTCTATTCATTATATATATACTTAGCTGTTTTCAACATAATAATAATAAATGTTTTTTGAGCAACATATCAGAATATTAGAATGATTCCTGAGGGATCGTGTGACTGGAGTATTGATGCTAAAAATTCAGCTTTGGAATCACAGGAATAAATTACATTTGAAAATATATTCAAGTAGAACAGTTATTTTAAATAGTAAAAAAAAATACAGTTTTTGCTGTACTTTGGATCAAATAAATGCAGGCTTGGTGAGCAGAAGAGACTTCTTTAAAAAATCTTACTGTTCAAAAACGTATATACAGTTTACACTACCATTCAAAAGTCTGGGATCAGAACGAGTTTTAATTTTTTTAAAATGAGTTTCTTATGCTCATCAAGGCTGCATTTATTTGATCAAAAACACAGGAAAACATGTAATATTGTGAAATATTATTGCAATGTAAAATAAAAATTTTCTATTTTAATATATATTAAAATCGAATTTATTCCTGTGATGCAAAGCTGAATTTGCAGCTTCATTACTCCAGTCCTCGGTGTCACATGATCCTTCAGAAATCATTCTAATATACTGATTTATTATCAGCGCTGGAAACTGTTGTGCTGCTTAATAGTTTGTGGAACCTGTGATACATTTTATCAGGATTCTTTGATTAATAAAATGTTTAAATAGAAGAGTATTTATTTAAAATAGAATTCCTTTATAACAATATACACCACCGTTCAAACGTTTGGGGTCAGGAAATTTATATATTTGTTTTTTTTAAGAAATTAAAAAATGTATTCAGCAAGGATGTGTTAAATTGATAAGAAGTGATAGGAATGATTTATACTGTTAGAAAAGATTTATATTTTGAATAAATGCTGTTCTTTTTTAGTTTTTATTCATCAAAGAATTCTGAAAAATCAGTTTCCAAAAAAAAAAAAACATTGGCAGCACAACTGTTGCCAACATTGATAATTCTAATAATAAATGCGCATATTAGAATGATTTCTGAAGGATCTGGAGTAATGGCTGATGGAAATTCAGCTTTGCATCACAGAAATAAATTATATTTCAAAGTATATTAAAATAGAAACCATTATTTTATATTGTAAGAACATTTCACAAGATTACTGTTTTTTCTGTATTTTTGATCAAATAAATGCAGCCTTGATGAGCATACAACATTTCAGGTCTTACTGATCTCAAACAGCAGTGTATAGTTTACTTTTTTTCTAGACTTTTGGAATTTTATTTCAGTTTTAGTTACAATTGACTATAATAACCTTGTGAATCACAGTGTATTTAATGTGCATTGATCGGTTTATCCACAATTGCTTTGCCTTCAAAGAGCAGTGGCTACAGTTTGAGGAGGAATGAAAAAAATGCAGTCAAGGCAGAGAGTTTCCACTTCTTGTAGTAGATCAGACACCCACTAGATCAAACACTGATGTATAAATGATACTCATTACCGACAATAAGGATGAAGCCCTTTATGATGCTGCTGCTGCTGTTGATCTGTAGATGATAAAGTCCAGAGTCTGTGGTTCTGGTGTTCGTGATGGTCAGAGATCCAGTCTGATGATCCAGCTTCAGTCTGTCTCTGAATCTCTCATCACACTGATCATCTGTACAGATCTTACTCTGATCTCCAGCGATTTCAGCAACGCGAATGTTATTAAAATACCATGTCAGCAAATCGTTCTGTTTTTTTATTACACCAGGATCTAAAGTGACAGACTCTCCCGCCTCCGCTGACATTTCATCTGGTTTAACAGCAGGAAGACCTGAAACACAAACCAACAGCTGCTGGAGGATCTGCTGATAATAACGAAGAAACTACACAACATGAAAGAACTGTGGAAATGAAATTTGTGACAAAATGTTCACATTTATGAACATATTTTACATACTTTTTTCATTAAGCACTTTTGGTGAACTAAACCAGGTCTTCTTAACCAGAACAAAACTCTTAAAACTTAAAGTTAACGCAAAATGTTTCAGGACTGTCTCCACCAGGTTGGTGAGCCTGGCCTTCCATTGGCCCACCCCATCCAATCACAGAACTGCTCTAGTGTCCAGTTAAGTTCACTCCAATCACCCATTGGATTCATGCAGACTGAAATGGTGTGACAGGAATTCCTCTCTCTGCCAAAGCATTCAGTAATTGAGTTTTCCATTTCCACACATTTATTAGATTTAAATGTACATGGCTAGGTTTTAAACATAATGACTCACCATATACAAAAACAAAGAAGGTCTTTTCACTGATTCTGCTGCTGTTGATGATCTGCACTTTATAGAGTCCAAACTCTGTGGTTCTGATGTTTGTGATGGTCAGAGACCCAGTCTGATGATCCAGCTTCAGTCTGTCTCTGAATCTCTCATCACCATCTTTACATTGAACATCTGTACAGATAAAACTGAGATCTCCAGTGATTTCAGCCACAGGAATGCCATTATAATACCATTTAATATCTTTTTGTTGCTTTGTTTTAACATCAGTGTGTAGAATGACTGAATCTCCATCCTTCACAAAAACTGGCAAGATGGCTCTAAAACCAAAAAGACCTGAAGAGAGATAAACAGAGAGTTAGTCATAAGCCAAACAAAATTATACAACAGGGCTGCATTTTAACATGTGCTACATTTTTCATTTGGTTTTATCCAAGAGAGATTGTAACAAATAAATGTTTTATCATACTCGAGTAAGCAAAAAAGTAATTTGAGCTAAATTTATATCATCACATGATACTCACCAGTGACCGTAACACTGAAGCTCTTTATGATGCTGATTCTTCTGCTGCAGTTGATCTGTAGTTTATAGAGTCCAGAGTCTGTGGTTCTGATGTTTTTGATTGTCAGAGATCCAGTTTGATGATCCAGAGCTAGTCTGTCTGTAATTTTCCCATGAGCATCTTTACACTGAACATCTGTACAGATATCACTGTGATCTCCAGTGATTTCTGCTATTTGAGAGCCAGTAAAATACCATCTAATTGTAATTCTGTTTTGTTGGGTTGGTTTAACACCAGTGTGTAGAATGACAGAATCTCCCTCCATCACAGACACTATTCTTGTATCAACACCGAAAAAACCTGAAGAAGAAATGAACAGTTAATTATAAGCCGAACAAAACACAAACATACTAATCGCAATCAGTCTGTCGGTTGGTGCTGGGAAGCGTAATTAAAACTGCAGTGGATGTGGTGTGTCGGCCCTTTATGCACATGGACTGTTGGAAAACCCCATGACATAGTGACTGTAGCTGGACCCTATTCTGACTCCAATTAGGGGCCTTTAAGAAGGGTTACTTCAGAGCAGCAGTCAGTTCACTCCTTGTTTGCTGCTCTGGATTTCTTTCATATGGTGTTGTGGTTGTGTACCGATGGAAGTTCATTGTTTGTTATGCAATTCATTGATTGTTCAACTAGTTTTAGTTATATTTTTGTACATTTAAGCTCAGAAACCAGTCTGATACACCTATGGAGAGAATGATGTACTGGCATTGGTGAAATACAACTTGAAAATGGATGTTGCCTCAAGGTGTGCTTCCCCTACTCATCAGCTACCACCTAAGATTCGTTTACATGGACTTTGCATTGGAAGCTCATGAGGAAGCTCAACTGATTGGCTGAAGCTGTCAATCAAGAACTAGTGGACAAATGATGACGCTTAAATCCGCTCTGATTTACATAAAACTTTAACAGAAACATTTGGAAAAGCAAGTGCAGAACTTGGAAACAAGTGTGAAGGGAAAAAGAGCTTAAGCATACAAAAAATACAAATATGAGCAGAAAATGTCTGAGAGCACAAAAACAGATGATTTTATGTGCACTAATTTTGCATTAATATTTCAGTTTTGAGCAATATGATTTTAAATGTTTAAAGTTTTGATTAATGCTTTTTTAACGCATTATTAAATTTTAGTTTTACGCGTATTTTTCGATCCGTGACTATTGTTTGCTATTCTGAAAACTTTGCTTTCATTTTTAAATTTTGTGCAATATATTTTTACTTGCGTTTTTGAATTTTGGTTTCAGGCGTGTTATTTTTTTTAATGCAAGACTGCAATAGATTTGGTGAGAATTTAATACTATATGCAGTCCCTACTCTATATTTTTATATGAAATTTAAATTGATGTAGAAAATATAATAATCGAGGTAAAGGTATTCCTAGCCCTTTTTGCGAGCCGTCCTATGGCGACTCCGTGGTCTGGCGTCTCCTGGATCGGGCTCATCGGTGGCTTCGACCTGTCCTTCCTCTGTTCCCGCCCTCCGTCCCCTGGGTTGGTCTTCCTCGTACCGGCCGTCTTCTCCGAAGAGCTGGAGCGGCTCCTGGTGTGCTGCGGCCGCTGCGTAGAGTGTCACTCTCCTCCGGAGCTGTCCCTCCACCCAATATGGGTTTAATCAATGCTCGTTCAGTGGTGAACAAGACTTTCCTGCTGAATGACTTTTTTTCTTCGCACAATTTGGATTTTATGTTCATTACTGAATCATGGATTAAGGATGGTGATCTTACCCCCTTTTCTGAACTGGTCCCGGTTAACTGTACATTTTTTAATTCCCCTCGCAAAAATGGACGAGGGGGTGGGCTTGTGACTGTGATGAAAAACTCTCACTGTGCGCGATGTCGCACCGTCCCTGTGGATATTTATTCCAGCTTCGAAGCCCAACTTCTCCATCTCGATTGGAACGGTCCTGTCTGCTTAGGGGTGATATACCGTCCTCCACATTCAGTTAAGGACTTTCTACAGCAATTCACTGACTTCATTGGTAACATTGTTATTAAATTTGATCGTTTTTTATTGGTGGGCGATTTTAACATTCATGTCTGCTGTAAGGCAAACCCCCTGGCAAGGGAATTTATTAATATAATTGATGCCTTTAATCTGATACAGTGGGTTAAAGATCCCACTCATATCCACGGTCATACTCTGGACCTTATTCTTTCTTACGGGGTCGATATTTCTGATATTACAGTTTCTGATTATATGCTCTCTGATCATAAGCCTATTTTATTTTCCATGTCTCTTCCTAGTCTTCCTCATGTCTCTACTAAAACGTCATCTATGTCCAGGGTTTACTCTCCTCAGTTCAGTGAAAGTTTTAGTCAGTGTTTTATTAAATCCTGTACTCATCTACTCCTGGACTCTCCGTTAGCAGACCTGGATGCGGATGAACATCTGAGTTTGCTAAATAGCATCTGGCTTGATGTATTGAATGAGACTGTTCCGCTAAAGCCTCTTAAGCACAAAGTTAAATCTGAACTGTGGCATACCGCTGAAACTCGGCTGTTAAGGCAAGCTTGTAGAAAGGCTGAGCGTAAATGGAAGAAGGACAATCTATACATCTCACTACAGTTGTTCAAAGACAGTTTATCGGCTTATCAGAGAGCCGCCAAATCGGCTAAGGCAACCTATTTTTCAAATTTAATATTACATAATCAGTCTAGACCTAAAATCATGTTTTCCGTTATCAATTCTGTTGTAAATCCCCCAGTCAATACTATGTCTGTTGCCTCTGTTGCTCTCTCTGAAAGCTTCTCGAGGTTTTTTAAGGACAAAGTAGTTAAACTAGGATTGGTAACTCATACTCCCCCTATTGAGCTGCCTCTCCCCCCACAGTTGTCTGTATCCTGGGATGTCTTTGAACCTGTCTCCCTTCAATCACTCAGTGACGCTATTGCCAAGTTGAAACCTTCCTTTTCTTCATATGATGTTATCCATCCTAGGTATTTAAAGCAAATTGTTGACTCAGTTGGACCAGGTCTAATGTCCTTTTTAAATAAGTGTCTTTTAACTGGGGTGGTTCCTGCTTATCTGAAAGTGGCAACCGTCACACCTCTCCTCAAGAAGCCTTCACTCGATTCGTCAGTTTTAAAAAATTATCGCCCCATCTCTGTTTTACCATTTATTTCCAAGGTTTTGGAAAAGATTGTGTTTCTTCAACTCCAATCTTTCCTTGCTGTAAATTCTCTGTTTGAGCACTTTCAATCTGGTTTTAAGGCTGCCCACAGTACTGAATCTGCCCTTCTGAGAGTGTTAAACGACATTTATTTAGCAACTGATACGGGTGACTCTGTGGTCCTCGTTCTCTTAGATCTATCAGCTGCTTTCGACACCATTAACCATTCTGTATTAATTAATAGATTGAAATCTTGGGTGGGTCTCTCTGGCACAGTTCTAAAGTGGTTCCAGTCATTTTTATCTGACAGGAAATTTGTGGTTAGGTTAGGAGAATTTTTATCTTCCACTGCTTCTCTCCCCTGTGGCCTTCCGATTTTGGCCCCCTCTCTATTTTCATTATACATGTTACCTCTGGGATCTATCTTTAGAAAACATGGGGTATCGTTTCACTTTTATGCCGATGATACTCAAATCTATTTACCTTTTAGAAAAAATGATCCACTGGCCATGACTGCTCTTTCATCCTGTTTAGGTGAGGTTAAATCCTGGTTAGGGAGAAAACGGAAGTAATTGTTTTTGGCCCTTCAGAACATATGAAAGCATTTAATTTTGACTTGGGATCCCTATCGGCTTTTAGGTCTCCACAGGTACGAAATCTGGGAGTTATCTTGGATGACTCATTAAAATTCGACAAACAAATTTCTTCAGTAATTGGGTCCAGTTTTCGTCAGCTCCGTATACTTGCAAAAATTAAACATTTCCTCACTGATAAGACTTTGGAGATGGCGGTGCATGCTTTTATCACGTCACGTCTTGATTATTGCAATTCGTTATACTGTGGCATTTCTAAAGCCCAAATTGCCCGACTTCAGTTGATCCAAAATGCTGCCTCAAGATTTCTTTTGAAAAAGAAAAAAAGGGATCACGCTACTCCACTTTTAAAGGCCCTTCATTGGTTGCCAGTACAATTTAGAATACATTTTAAAATTGTACTATTTGTTTTTAAATCTTTGCACAATCAAGCACCCGGCTACCTATCTGAACTGTTGCATCAGTATATCCCCTCAAGAAGCTTAAGATCTGGTGACCAGAATCTTCTTTTAATACCACACTCCAGATTTAAACGTAGAGGTGACCGTGCCTTCTCTGTAATTGGTCCTCGTCTCTGGAATGACCTGCCAGTGGAAATTCGAATGGCCCCGAGCTTGACCATTTTTAAGTCTCTGTTAAAAACCCATCTGTTTTCATTGGCTTATTAGGTTTTATTCCTGCCTATTATAATTTTTCTGGTACTGTTTTATTTTGGGTTCTTTGTTTTAATCTGTTTGCTTGTTTTAATTACTTTTATGATGCTGTATCTTTTGTGAAGCACTTTGGTCAGTCTCGTGGCTGTTTTAAATGTGCTATATAAATAAAGTGAACTTGAAAGTGAACTTGAACTAAAGAGAATAAACATCTCTAAATGGCACAGCAAAAATATCATTAAACACATAAATAATGCGATTTAAATGTACAAGATTTGGTTTCAAACACACAACTCACCATATACAGCAACAATGAAGAACTTTCTTCTGATTCTGCTGCTTTTGCTGGTGATCTTCAGTTCATAAAGTCCAGAGTCTGAGATGTTGGTGTTCATGATGGTCAGAGATCCAGTCTGATTGTCCAGCTTAAGTCTGTCTCTGAATCTCTCATCAGAAACTTCACACTGCTCATCTGTACAGGCCTGTCTGCAATCTCTACTGATTTGAGCTATGCACATGTCATTAAAATACCATTTCATTCTGACCTGTTGGTTTGTTTTAACACCAGTGTGTAGAGTGACTGAATCTCCCTCCATCACAAACACTGACACTTCATCTGTCCAAACACCAGACACGCCTGTAGAAGAAATAAACAGGTCAATCATATACAGATGTGCTGTGAAAATGTTTCTCTACAGATCATAAAGATTGTGGGAATAGTTCTTATTTTTACTCCTGCTGATTGAATCTCCCACAAATATATAACGTTTTTTATATGCATTTTATTCAGTTGGCAGAAGCTTTTCCCCAAAGCAACATTCAAAATTAGTCTACTTGATCAGTTTTTGGCGATTTGTATTTACTCACTGTATGATGCTACGTCACTTTTATGTGTTTTTATACCAAGTCAAAAACAGAGACCCCTTACAGAGAGTTTGGCCAAAGACTACAATATTTTTTCTCCAACGCCTCTGAAACTGGTATGGACCGTAACGTGCGTCGTTCATTTGTATAGGCGTACACTGCAAAAAAAAAAATATATATATATATATATTTACACTTTTTTTAAAGGTAAGTGGTTGCAAACAGTTTATTTTAGCTACATTTAATTTAAAAAAAAATATGTTGAAAGTTAGTCAACTAAATTTGTTTATTTAAAGGTAGCTAAAATAATTCGATTGCAACCACCAAAAAAAGTAAAAGTAAATTCAATGATTAATTTTTTTAGTGTAGTAGAAGAGAGATTGTAACGAATGTATTACAATGGTCGAGCAAAATACAACCAATACAATAGTTTATGTCGAATGTAAATCAAATAGAGCTGATAAACGAAACTTCCTCACGTTCGCTTTTATCATTGGCCGAATAGGATATAAACATAACTTACCGTACGCGATTAAAAACATGTGCACTGAGAGCAAATTTGAGACATGCTTAATTTTCATGATGAATGCAGATTTAGTGATGTAAACGTGCTCTTGCTCCTTTACATCACATGAGAGGCTGGTATTAAAGTGAAAGCTCCTTACTCACTGCAGAGTGATGACGTACTGACGTTTCGTTACGTTAGTATGGTTATTTTAAAAAATAAATACAAATTTAATTTATAAAGCATAAAGCAATCTACTACGGCTATGGAGGACCAAACCTGCAAAAACAATAAATAAATAAATACTCAAATAAATACATAAATAAATCCACAAAATAATACATAAATAGATTAATAAATAAATAAATGTGCCAATAAATACATAAATAAATGTATAAATCCACATATTCCTGTATAAATAAATATATAAATAATTAAATGTGCGAGAAAATAAATAATTAAATAAATTAAACAAATGTTGGGGGAAATAAGTCCCCCCCCCCCCCCCCCCCATCAAATGTTTATTCATTTTTGAATGTAGCTCCGTATTTATTTTTCCTCAGCTCAACATGCTAATGAGAGGGTGTCTATCAAGCATCAGAGAAGGCGGTCTTTATGCCACCATTGGTTGATTGTTATAAAAGTTCTGCGTTCGGTTGTTTGCCTGCGCAATGCCCGTTAACGTAAAGGCAACTGACAAGCATCGATTCAGCATTGTGTTTTAGAGAGATGGTTGAAGTCATCATGCTAACAGTTGCCAGAGACTTGCGACGGCTAGCTGACACTGTTCAAATTAGTAGTACGCTATCTGCTGATTATATTCTCTTCAGAGTAGATTCATCTATACACTCTTTAGGTCAGTTAGCAGCTACATTTGATCTGGCTGTAGATCCTTTTGTCCTCGAAAAGCTGGAACAGGTTACTCTCATTTTAAGACATACGGGTGTCAACAGAAATGTAACTGGACGTCCTTTACTCCCTATTCCAGCAAGTGCAATTGAGTCTTATTTATTATCAGGCTTAAGAGCACGTGAAATTGCAGAGCTATTTGGAGTTTGCGAGAGGACAATTCGTTATAGAATGGCACAAAATGGTTTAAGGAAGGTTGAGGCTCTTTACGGTACTTGATATTACAAATTTAGTTTCTGTGTTTACATATAAGTTTATTAATGAGTCAAAAGGGATTTATCTAATTTTGCAAGTACATTTTGTGCAGCCTAATGGTTAGTGAATCCGACTGCTAACTCAAAGCTTGCTGGTTCGATTCCAGTACTGGTGTGCGGCAGGAAATGACTGAGGTGCCCTTGAGCAAAACACCTAACCCCCAATCGCTCCCCGCTCCCCACTTGCAAAATGAGATAAATCCCTTTTGACTCATTAATAAACTTATATGTGTGTGGGATGGGGGACTTATTTCCCCCAACATTCGTTTAATTTATTTAATTATTTATTTTCTCGCAAATTTAATTATTTATATATTTATTTATACAGAAATATATATATTTATTTATTTGCACATTTATTTATTTATCTATTTATGTATTATTTTGTGGATTTATTTATGTATTTATTTATTTGCGTATTTATTTATTTATTGTTTTTTGCAGGTTTGGTCCTCCATACTACGGCAACCATAGTTTGGTCAACATAGTTACTACATTTATTGTTCCTGATATACAATTGTAATTTAATATGGGATCTTCATCAGAGAGAAAAAAAGGGTAGACTAGGCTACTACAAGCAGTATGCGTACTGTAGGTCTACTACTGGCATGCCATCTAGAGTCCCAACTAAGAATTCAGCTTTCCAAGAACAGCCTTCACCTTCATCCAATATAAATATGTGAAAAAAACAGGTTTTAAAAATGTAAGTTGAAAGTTCAGTGCATGTTAAAATCACATTTCAGAATATACAGAGACACTGATCCGATCATTCAATGTGGCTTACTTTAGTTATTTCTCATAAAACAACAACAACAAAACAACTCACAGATTTGATTTAATGACACTTGTCACCTAAACGTACAAAGATCAAATTACAAAGATCCATACAAAGTTCCTTTTCATTATAAGAATTGTTACATGCATAAATGTAAGGCACTTAATATTGGCTGATGCAAATTACAGGAAACAAGCAAATATATAAAATATCTAAAAAATATTTTCCTCAGGTCAGAAGGCACCCAAATTTTGTCTTCTACTGAGGTTGTGGTTTTTGTGAGATGGGCAGCTTTAATAACATACTGAAGAACATCAAGCACAACGTGTTTCTTTGTTTCTCACGTTGTTGCTGATTTACTGTATTACTAAATTCAAAAGTATTTAGGCTACTTTTTTCAAATGTATAATTTAATTTTTTTTTTATTTGTTGAAATTGGTGTTGAGGTTGAATTTCACAGGTAACCTAATTGTGACACTATTTCTGTGTGAGCAATGAGAGTTTCTTCTCGTTTCACATCTTCTCTTCAATAAATCATGTTCAGTGTTGCCAACAGATTTTCAGGGGAAGCTGCTAAAGGAAGGTCGATAAGTTTATTGTAACTTATTTCAAAAAGTTAAACTTTCATTTATTTTAGATTCATTACATGAAAAGTCAAATATTTCAAAAGTGTTTTTGTTTTAACTTTGATAATTAGAGTTTACAGCTCATGAAAGATCAGCCTGTGGCTCTGCTGAGGCAATATTGAGTCTTCAGCTCGTCTGTATTGTTGGATTGACTGTTTCTTATCTTTCTCTTGAAAATATCCCATAGATTCCATATGGGGTTGAGGTCAGGCATGTTGGCTGGCCAATCAAGCACAGTAATATCATGGTCAGCAAACCACTTGGAAGTGTTTTTGGCAGTGTGGACAGGTGCTAAAGTCCTGCTGCAAAAGGAAACTCCATAAAGCTTGTTAGCAGATGGAAGCATAACATGCTCCACAATCTCATGGTAGATGGCTGCATTGACTTTGGACTTGATAAAACACAATGGACCAACACCAGCAGATGTCACGGCACCCCAAATCATCTCTGACTTCGGAAACTTCACACTGGGCTTTAAGCAGTTTGGATTCTGTGCCTCTCCAATCTTTCTCCAGACTCCAGACCTTGATTTCCAAATGAAAAGCTAAATTTACTTTCACCTGAAAAGAGGACTTTGGACCACTGAGCAACAGTCCAGTTCTTTTTCTCCTTAGCCCAGGTAAGATGCTTCTGATGTTGTCTCTGTTTCAGAAGTGGCTTGGTAGCCCTTTTCCTGAAGACGTCTCAGTGTGGTGACTCTTGATGCACTGACTCCAGCTTCAGTCCACTCCTTGTGAAGCTCTCCCAAGTGTTTGAATCGGCTTTGCTTGACAGTATTCTCAAGCTTGCGGTCATTTCTGTTGCTTGTGAACCTTTTCCTACCCAATTTCGTCCTTCCAGTCAACTTTGCATGTAATATGCTTTGATACAGCACTCCTTGAACAGCCATCCATAGCTGTCAACCCTCCCGTTTTTTCCAGGTTTCTCACGTACTTTAGCTCTTTTCCCGCTGTCTTCCCGTTTTAGTATTTTCCCGTAAAATATCCCGTATTTTTACGCTCTCATTGTGTTAACTCAGAACACGCAACTATCTGTGTCTGTGAAGTGGCTTGCACTTGGGTTGCTAGACCAGACCTCCAGTAAAGCAGGTGGCAGTTTACAGACAGTAGCTTAGGCTACTATCAAAGAAGAAGACAGTTGCAGCGGCGGGCGGGAGGAAGAGGGAAAAAGTAGCGGGAACTTCAAGGAGAGTAACGTTAGAGTAGATGAGTGTGATGTGCGATGATGGATCAGGAGGACGCCGACGGCCAAAATCACCGAATTAACCAACCAAAACCGAGGACATTATGCCGATATTTGAGTAAATGGGAGACCACCTTCCACTACCTGACAAGCAGCCATGTAGGTCCAAATTATGCCCACTGCAAAATGTGTCGTTGTAATTTCAGTGTTGGTCATGGAGGGAAAAACGACGTTTCGCAGCACGACAAATCACTGAAACACAAGCGCGCGAGTGAGTCAGCTAGGCACACAACATCTTTAGCAAAAAAAAAAAATTTAAATGTTTCAAGTCTTACTTTTCCTATTGTTACACTGGAATAAATTATACCGGGATGCATGTTAAAATTGTTAGATGTGGCACCCTACTTTGTCCACCAGCCGCCAGCGGCTACAGCTTTACATTATTAAAACATTGTTTAATATTGTAAAACATAATGTTATTTTTGATCCACTGCAAAATTTTCTAAAGTATACAGCTAAAACAAAATAAATTAAATTATTCCAACCGTTATGGTACATCACATTACCATACAAAGATTGTACAATTTCCTTTCCATATAAAAATAGTGTTTATGTGCTCAAATGCTTTACAAAATGCAGAATCTTTACAACACTTTTGTTACAACAAAATACAAAGAATAGCCTAACTCATGGTATGGTATGGATAACTCGCAAACATCTTACATATTCATATTGATATTATGAATAAACTATTAATATACAATAAATTTGAATAATAATTTCATATGGCTGTTTTTCAAATGTTTAATAAAAGGCTTGTGCAGCAGTTAATAGTTTTTGAACATAAAATATAAAACATATTTGTCATTTGGTTGCTGCTTCTCTCCATGGTGTCTTTCAGTGCAGTTATTACACAGCCAGATGGTGTGATGGTGCGGGTCCCTGTCTGGTGAGTTCATGCCTGTATTCAATGTTTCTGTTCTGAATGCCTTTATTTTTGTACGAGATGTAAGAGGCGTGTCACATTGACATGAACTTTGTATTTTTAATGCGTCTCTCAGTCTGTTTGACACCGACTTATTTTATATGTATGTATATTTTTATTAAATTAAACATTCTATTTGTGTTGCTGAAATGTAGCCTTCAACTGTCCTCCATATAATTAGGTGGATGGGGATAACGAGAACAAGACAAAATGGACCCAGTTTAGTGAGACTCTTGAACCAGGACCAACAGAATGCCATCAGCAGCCTTCAACAAAAGAAATGTAAGTTCAACTTAAAGGAATATGTCTTAATAGGTACATTGGTAATGCTAATAATTCAAGTTGAATTCATTGCATGCTGGTTTTGTCATTCCTTCTTTCCCAGAAATCCTCTGACCAGACATGCCAGAAATCTCCAAGAATAGGACACATGTAAGTCAGATTTATGAACTTATTTGTAATTTGTTCACCCTTGCTTCACTTACAGTCAGGTCGATAAATATTGGGACATTGACACAATTCTAAATTTTTTTGGCTCTATACACCACCACAATGGATTTCAAATGAAACGAACATGATGTGCTTTAACTGCAGACTGTCAGCTTTAATTTGAGGGTATTTACATCCAAATCAGGTGAACGGTGTAGGAATTACAACAGTTTGCATATGTGCCTCCCACTTGTTAAGGGACCAAAAGTAATGGGACAATTGGCTTCTCAACTGTTCCATGGCCAGGTGTGTGTTATTCCCTCATTATCCCAATTACAATGAGCAGATAAAAGGTCCAGAGTTCATTTCAAGTGTGCTATTTGCATTTGGAATCTGTTGCTGTCAACTGTCAAGATGAGATCCAAAGAGCTGTCACTATCAGTGAAGCAAGCCATCATTAGGCTGAAAAAACAAAACAAACCCATCAGAGAGATAGCAAAAACATTAGGCGTGGCCAAAACAACTGTTTGGAACATTCTTAAAAAGAAGGAACGCACCGGTGAGCTCAGCAACACCAAAAGACCCGGAAGACCACGGAAAACAACTGTGGTGGATGACCGAAGAATTCTTTCCCTGGTGAAGAAAACACCCTTCACAACAGTTGGCCAGATCAAGAACACTCTCCAGGAGGTAGGTGTATGTGTGTCAAAGTCAACAATCAAGAGAAGACTTCACCAGAGTGAATACAGAGGGTTCACCACAAGATGTAAACCATTGGTGAGCCTCAAAAACAGGAAGGCCAGATTAGAGTTTGCCAAACGACATCTAAAAAAGCCCATCTAGGAATGCTCGGACCTGGCACCCATAATGTGGTGGTGCACCATCTTGCTGGAAAAACTCAGGGAACGTGCCAGCTTCAGTGCATAAAGAGGGAAACACATCATCATGTAGCAATTTCAAATATCCAGTGGCCTTGAGGTTTCCATTGATGGTGCACCACCACATTATGGGTGCCAGGTCTGAGTATTCCTAGATGAACAGTTTCCTGGAAAGTGGATTGGTCGTCGTGGACCAGTTTAATGGCCCCCAAGGTCTCCCGATCTGACCCCCTTAGAAGAGTGGGAGAAGAGGGTTGCATTGACAATCCAACACAATGGGCAGCACATTGAACACATTTTATAAGTGGTCAGAAACTTGTAAATAACTCATGAACGAATAAAGTTACGTTGAAACCAAGCACACCATTGTTTTTCTTGTGACATTACCAATAAGTTTGATGTGTCACATGGCCCTCTTCCTATTGAAAAAACAAAAGTTGCATCCAAGATGGCCGACTTCTGAATGGCCACCATGGTCACCACCCATCTTGAGGAGTTTGCCCCCTCACATAGACTAATGTGCCACAAACAGGACTTTAATATCACCAACCATTCCCATGTTATTACGGTGTATCCATATAAATGGCCCACCCTGTAGTTTACACTACAGTATCACACACATGGCCTGCGTCCCAATGTGCATACCATCCATCCTAAACTCTATGTGATAGTAGTAATTTTCAATTCTATTTAGGGCAGATAGGGTGGATAGTATGCACATTGGGACGCAGGGATAATGTGCTCTTCTGGACATTTTGCTAAATGAGGTAACACAAGCACTCTAGTTTTCAAAGCGGAAAATCGCCTCTCCAAAAATAGCACTAGGTTTACTCAATAGCGTGCGCTATTAATAGATGCTGCTGTTCTCAGAGGAACAGCTAAATTATTATTATTGATTATCAAATTAAGACACAGGCCCAAAACTAAGAATTGGCCTTTCCCACCTGGAATATGAAAATTTTAAAAATGAACCTGACATGTTTCTAACATGGAATCAAAACAGTTCAATCACACAATCGACAATTTTCTTTAATATTTGATATAAATATTAGATCTGTTCTGCAGAGCAATTTAGATCAGTCCAGTTTGCAAACGTTAGCAATTGAAATACTCCATTTTGTGTTAGGTAAGGAGTTGCTTGCGCTCAAGAAAAGGTTAAAGGTGAATATGCGTCAGAGAGTTTTGGAAAGTAAAGGTCACATTCCATCGGTGTTAGAGAGAAATATCATCATGTACAGAGACACACTGGACTCAAATGTTAACTTCGTCTTATCTACAATCACTAATGATTTCACAAACAACCCCAAAAAGTGAATGAAATCGGTTTTAAATGGCACATGAACAAAGAAGCTTTGTTTTCCAGAAAATAAATGCTTTTGAGGGCTCAACTTTAAGGCACTTTGTCATTGGCTGAAAATTACAGAACAGGAAATGTTAAAAATACTTTGTGAGAGTCTTTAAAACAGGACAAACTTCCTTTGCAATGTATTTCATCTGAAATAAAATCTCATGTACTGTTAATTTACAACATTTAGACAAATATTTCATACTGTGTTAATGAAAATACTACTGAAACAGCCATGTCCATAATGATGTTTACATATGTTCTGGATGGTTCTGTAGGCAGGTGATGAACTCTTTGACTGGGTGACCATGGAAACAGATCTGATAAACTGCATTAAACAGGGGGAACCTGCAGAGAAACAGAAAGTTTGACATAAATACATGAAAAAGAGACAAACATATGTCTCCCATATTGTGAACAGTGCTGGGTAGATGACTTACAAATTGTAGTCCATCACATGACAAAAACTTGTAGTTAGTAACCTAATCCATTGCATTACACATTTTTGGTAACATAATCAGACTACATTTAGATTACTTTTGAACTAACTCATCACACTGATTTAAATAAAATAATCTTGTACATAACTGATATAAAATATAAAGATTAAATCCAGATTAAATGTAATCAGTTACTACCCAGCACTGATTGTGAAGAACCCAAAGATAGTTACTTTTCCACCAGGTTTTTGTGTTTGAGGATCTGATGAACTTCTGCTGCGGTTGCTGGACCTTGAAGTTTCTGGCCATTCAGCAGTTCCTTCTCAAGCTCCTCAATAGACTGACAACAAACCGAAATATTTAACGCCGCACAAGAACACCGAGAGAAATAAGGTAACGTTCAAACCTGAGGGGCAAACATACTTTCCCGGTTCTAGCAAACGCTTCTCCGATTTTGCGGTTGCGTCCTCCGTAGCAGGTGGTGATGAGGTCGGCGACGCCGCAGCTCTCCAGAAACGTGGCGGGAGAAACCGGACTGGCCGTGCAGAATAGTCGAGCGAAGGCGATCATCTCCATCAAACCCAAGCGGATCACGGCGGCCTTGGTGTTGTCACCAAAGTCCAGCCCATCACAGAAACCAGCGCCCACTGCAACAATATTCTACAATAAAAAAACATCAGCTCTTGGCTTTTATCCAACTAAATGCTTCAGAAATTTAATGAAAATGTACCTTTAACGCCCCACAGATCTCCACAACGTCAGCTTCTTCCACCACCGTCACACGGAAGTTTTGTGTTTGCATCAGTTCCTTCAACAGGGGTCCGTGAGCTTTGCTTTTACACCCTGAACACAAGATTATTATTGATTTCTTGACGAAATACAGTGGCTGTATATAGTTATAGTGGCATATATAAGCTGTTATTATTACCAAAACATAATATTTCCATTTTTGTGTTCTTACCAATGGTAGTTTCACAAAATTTCTCATCAGCGACCTCATTGGCCAGATTGGCTCCCATCAGCACGGTCATGGTGATGCCGAGTTTTTCCCTAATGACATCAGAGATCAGTTTCAGTCCGTCAGGACCCTCATCCACACCCTTATGAAACACACACACATTGGTATAACAGTGCTGCAGGGCCACATACAAACTGAAATGTAATTACATGAAGTAAGACACTTACCTTAATGAGGGACATTCCCACAGCGTCCGTTTTGATGTGACCCTTAATGGTGTCACAGACTCGGGACACAAATTGGTGAGGGATAACAAAAATGAGGATATCTGTACCCTTCACTGCGTCCAACAGATCCGGAACCGCCAGCTGAAGAAAAACAGGCATTTATTTATTATATCAAACACCACTTTAATGTTACTTTCCATGAGTTTCAACATGGCTTCCTTACAGAATTTCACTATTCAATATCTAAATTTCCATTGAAGTACTATATTGATCATTGTTAGCAAGTGAACAGCAATAATGGTTCAAGGATTCTAGAGATGCTTTATGTTCTCACCACGTTGGGCGGCAGCTTGTGTCCAGGCAAGTATTTTACATTCTCGTGTTCGGTGTTGATGATTTCAGTGAGTTTGCGTCCGTTGACCATCTCCTCAAACACCCACATGTTCACCGTGTTTTCAAATGTGCTGTATTTTGCTGCATTGGCGCCCACTATCTTGGCAATGGCAGAACCCCTGAAGAAATGAGAGAACTTTGACAAACTATAATGGATTAACAACAGCCAATACTGCTGCTGTAATGGCATCTGCACATACTCTACATACACACACTTAATTAACAAAAGAACCAGATTCATTACTGTATTACTGTGACACACACATTCTCTAAATTACAGATCGAGTCCTGACTCCACTGAATCTGAAAACAGGTTATTGCATGTCACTGGTTTTTGGTAACTATTATTGAATACAATAATATATTCAAACATTATAAAATGTTTAAAATGGTGTCTGCAATTATAAATAAATCCTTCTAAATATAAACTTAATAATCCTCTAACACTGGAAGCATGAAACATGCAATTAAAATACTAATTATGGAGGATTATAATAATCCAGTTCATATCATATTACAGCTTTGCTTCAGTATCTGCAATGCTATAAAACAGCCTGAAGTTTATGGGTCAGAAAGAAAAGCCTGCAGCCAATACTTTTTGCTTAATGAGGACCAGTGGACACCTGGGTCAATCATTACTCAGCAACTATTACCTCAGCAACTCCAGCAAGCCAAACAATGCACATTTAGACATTAAATGCAATGCATAAATGTAATAAATGATTAGTAAAAAATGATAAAATTATTTTAATTTTCAAAAAAATCCATGTCCATGTTATCTGCAATATTCCAAGAATATTAGTAGCATAGGTATTCCTGGTTTATACTTGATATCCGCAGAGGGAAGCCATGCAACATATACTGCATTTATTCAACTTCCTAAAATAATATTCCGTTTGTGCCTCAAAACAGGCTGTTTCCAAATACACTTAAGCCTTTGCATTAATAAACATAAACCAGCAACAAAAAAAAAAAAAAGTATAAAACAATCACGCAGAGTAAATATCACGCACCAGTTGCCAGAGCCGATAATGCAGACTTTCTTAGCCGCCATACTGCGCGTCTGTCCCGGCTGTAGGACCTCGGTGTGTTTGAGAGCCGCTGACGGACCGGAGACGATCCCGTGGGCGCGCTTTTAAATAGCCCGTGAACGCGCCTCACTCCCCTTAACGCGCATTGGCTGATTTCTTCTCATACATGAGCGCAACTCCAGACAGGACTGTACTGACGATCATTTATTATTATTAGAAACTATCATACGTACTGTATTTAGCTTGCAAATTATGTGGGATTTAGCAGCCTTTAAGACTCGAAACCACGAAGTTGCAATAGGCAAGAAAAGAGTCAACAGCATTTAAACATAAAATCACAAAAGCACGAAACAGACGCTCACGAGACTCCTCCTGAGGAAAACATAGTTCGACGAAATGCAAGTGTACCCTTGAGAAAATTAGTATGGTTTTGCTACAAAAAAAACATGGTTACTAGTTAAACCATGGTAACCACAAATTAACCATGGTTTTGCAACACATTTCATTCATAAGTAGGCCTAATGCTATGTCCTCGGTTGAGGACATTGGGACTCAATTTCTTTGAAAAACTAAAAAGACATGAATGAACATGCATGGGCAAAAACAATTGAATTTTAAAATCACCAATACATTTTTAGTTCAAGATTTTTTTTTTTTTTAACCAAACTTTGTATAAAGATGATTCTCAATTATAACAGAATGATTCGATATACCTTTTTTTCTTTCTGCAAAATGTATGTAAAATGGCATAAATGGGTTTTTTTCTCATATGTATCTATAAACTAAATCTAATTTGCATATTAATGTGTTTTTGGGGCAAAATGTAATGAAAAAAGTGTAATAACGGGAGTAGTAATTGACCAGATTTTCATAAAAATATATATTTCATAGAATATTGAAATATAATTTCATTCCCTATTCATTTGTTATGTCTCCCAAAATGCTTAATATGCTTAATAAAATGCTTTTATTCCCGATGTCCTCATATGAGCATATCATACATCATCCTGATCCTCATATCAACATCCTGTTTCATAACAGAAAGTCATATTTTGATTTGAAACCCCATAACATTTTCCTGAGATGTTGATTTATGACACACAATTTAAAAATTAGATTTAAATAATTACAAAGTATTATCATATTTCCATAAGTGTCACTAAATTAATTTCAGACACATTTAAAGACCAAGGAGAGGGAGTGGTCATGGTGAAACATCCAATCATTTGGGATCTCTGAAAAGCCCTGAATGTGCTCTGTACAGGACATCCAGACTTACAACTGTGACATGTATAGTCTCAGAGAAATTCACTAAAATATAATGTCCTCATATGAGGCCGCAGGGTCTTAAAAGGTTAAGCTTGATAGCACATCAAATTAGTTTTGATTAAAAGGTGTTCATTTTACATTTGGTTAAGCCAAATTTTGAGTTCAAGTTGGAGTGAGCAGGGTGGGGTTTGGATGGGGGTATTTTAAATTTTCAAAATCAGATATCGTGCTTTCATTACAGATATAGGCCTACACGTTTTCATTATTGTAGTACTGAGAACATTTGGTTTAATCACCGAAACACAAAAGAACATGCTGAATCAAACAGTTCATTCAAAGAAAAAAAAGCAAGATAATTGTTTCAAATCACCCTTGTTGCAGAAATAGACACAGGCTACAGATGATGATACATTAGAAAATAGACTTAACATGATCTTATTTAATTGAGTTTTTTATTTTTTATAATTTGTTTGTAATGCCATTTATTCAATATCATCATTAGTTGTGAAGTATGACATGGCCGTGAGGTTTTGTCCAAGAACATGTACAATAACTGTTGCAGTGCTATAAACCTAATAACTTGTCACCACAATGCAGTGAGAATATTTATACAAATCATTACAAAAAACATTTTGAGACCAAAATTCAAATATTTTCCTATTAATCTATTACTCTGCATTTACAATGTGTAATGCACTAAATATTTGTCTCCCTTCTATTGCTATAGTTATCATTATGACACTGCAATTTGGAAAGTGAATCTAACTAAACTGAACGCAAGAGCCAATCAGAGGTGTTCAAGAAATCAACAGATGTGTGTGATTAGCCACATTGCTACAAAAACACGCTGTAAATAGAAACTTTTGACAAACACTAACACACATTGGAGAGGTTGCCAAATCTGTTTCACCAATATCTCGTTAGAGTTTAAACTAAGGATGTACTTGCTTTCATTTGAGGGTACTTTTCAGTGTGTGAGAAAATGGATGTGTGGTGAGAGAGTTGGCATTTTGATACTAGCAATCGTATACTGCATCTGCCGCTTGCAGTTCTATTGAGCACCTTAGAAAAAAAGATTACACTTTACACTGGGTTCAGCATTGATACAAGATTATCTTTATTATAACACAAGGGCTAACAGAGAAATACAACATTTGGTCCATTAAAGAAAATAAAGAAAAACAAGACTGTAAGATATAAAAACCAAAGCGAAATGTAGTTAAAACTTAAACTACCCAGAATGTTAAAGTCTTTAGCTATTGACTTCTAAACGCTTTGAATTACTTGAGTGGAAGAACCCATGGCCTCTGCAGTGCATCTAAAAAAATATTAAAACGTTTTCCCAGACATTTTGTAAGTAGCCATGGTTGGTTAGTACTTGCCTTGGCAGCTTTTTCACGTTGTCCTTTCAGAGTGACAAGTTGACTTTAATGACGATAATTAATCAAACCAAAAAACTATAAAGGCAATTCTCTAAATTTATTAATACATCACAGCGAGGTTAGATTGGAAGTACTTTACAGTCCAGGACGAAGCTTGTGACCAAAAGATCTATAATCAAACAAGTCGATCAGCAGTACATCTAATCTTGTGGATCTAAAACGACTATTGAACAGAGGAGTTCTGAAAAAGTCTTATTTACTGAGTGTTGCAGAAAACATTAACCAGTAAACTCGCGTTTAACACCAACAGACTTGAGGAACTACCTCCAAATAATTCATCTTCACAGAGCTGAGGTACTAAACTACGTCATTATCCGCCATCTATACTTAACTAGACTAGATCTTCATAAAGTTCATATTATGAGAACATTAAAATAGCAAAGACAATATCAATAACTTCAAAAATAAACAATGACCCCTCCAACTGATTGGTTAATATGGAAAGCAGCGAATGGGCTCAAACATTAGCACGTCCAAGAGCATTATCCAACAAAGCCTGTCAGTTTAGTCGAAAAACTACATTTTCCAAAGTGACAGCATCGCAAAATCACCTTGACAAACGTTCAGTCACATGGGAACCGTAAAATATGTAAAAATAAGGATGACAGCAGGCAACGGGGTTTGCGGAGTCACAACAAAAATAAGTTTGTTTCTGTATAAGGGTCATTCCTGGGCAGCTACAGCAGGACAGCACAAGATAAACTGTAATATAACTGTAGTGATCAGCATCTGCAGCACTGAGCAGCAGGACATTTGCTACCCAGAACCCCCTCTGGTCCTGTGTCGTAACGGCCACGAGCTTGCTTATGTGTTTCGAATACCAAGAGCCTGTTCCAGCTCCTGTCTCCTTTGCTGAACCTAAGAGAACGAGATTGAGAGAAACGTCAATAAAAGAAGAGTGATTTTCCATACAACCTTTGAGATTTCAAATATTTCACAGCGGCTGAACAAGTGTAAAGCATCACCTTTGAATAGAAATATCGGCACACAGCCTCCTGAGCCCAGGGTTGGAAGTAGAACTCGGCTCTCCTCTCCTCTTCCGGGTTTCCAACCACATCCGTCATCGTCTGCAAGGGTGCCAAAATCAGACATCAGCAAAACAAGATGTAACGGTTACTGATTAATGGCTTTTGTCTGGAGCAACACACTTTCTGCAACGAAATACATGCAGCTGCTTCGCAACAGATGCTATATTTTTAGACTGTTCAATTATGATTGAGCAAACGGTTGCAAGCTTTATTTTCCGTAGCTGTTTAGAAATTCAGCATCCCATACAAATGCCTGTGAAACACCCTCCCAACCCCCACAGTCATTACAACTCCAGTCAGTCCACTAAGTAACACTCAGCTGAGCAAACAGTCAGATGGAGAAAGACTACAGCTCTGGGCGAAGGTTAAACAACCTCTTCCGACAAGCAAACTAAGAACTTAGCGGAAGCATTTATGAACCCTGCAGGTTTTATAAGATAAAATAGAACTTCCAAATTCACGTATCCATAAAACATGGCGTTATCATGGAACTAGGGTAAAAAGTGTGGTAATGCCTCTACTTCTTAAAGTATTTGGACTCACCTTCAAGTCTCGGCACTGCGACTGGAGCCAGTCGTTGATGAAGCCCTGCGGGTCTCGTGCGAAGCTCAACATGAACTCCCTTTGAGTCTTCAGCTGGTTAATGGTTTCAATGGTCTCATGGATCTGAGAGAACGCACAAACATAAATGAGGGATCATGATTACAATTATACAACAGTTACCGTAGTTCTGGTTCACTAGTTTGGATGTGTACTCAATATAAAGTTATTTTTTGAACTGTTGTATAAGAGCAATCACACTCCATCTTGCTTAACATCAGACAGGTTTTACTGCAGTCTGATATTTCATAAACATAAACTGGCACTAAATACAAAGGTCAACCACTGACTGTGAAGGACACATTTTGACTGTTGCAAACTAGTGGCTCAACTGGGTCAAAGGGAAACAGCAAAAAAAATGGCTCAAATATGTGTGTGAAAGTTGCAAAGCCTGAAGGTCAACATGCTGATAATATAATAATCACCCAATGAATTACAATTCCACTTTGGATTGAGTGCATTGTTGTTGAAATTACAAAGGAACCCTAAGGAACTGAACTTTAACCCACAGCTGATTTGTCTTAGCAATTCAACCTATTCACAATCACTCGAGCCGAAAACCATGATTACATCAAGCATGGAGTAACTGTGGCAACAATGTATCCACAGTAAGTCTGGTTGCTATTCCTGAAGTGGTTACTAGACCACTTAACAAACAGATAAGAATAAAATTAAACATGTCCAGAGCTAACAGAAAGCAGGATGCTTTTTCCTGGACCACTCCCTGGCTTCTATCCACAACAAAACCATTTGAAAACATTCAGACCAAGAGCCACTTTGATATGCAGCAGACAAGCACAGGATGAGCAGCAAAACATCAGTTCAAAGGCAACGGCAGAGCGCTCCCCTGCAGTGATGTCCCGAGCACTTTGAATACTGTTTGTCCAGCCAGAACAAAGACGCCACTTTGGAGGCTTTCGGCCATATGTGAAACTTGCATACCTTGTTGTCGAGGCCTGCAATCTCTTGCTGACTGGCCGTGGAAAGCAGGAAAGAGTTCATCTGGGTCTTCAGGGTGTCGTCCACCTCCACGTCTATATCGTAGCACGCAGTCTTCTTCTGGTCATTAGGATCCACGCTGAGATACAAAAGGATGTTTAGGTCACAGATGAGGCAGAAACAGCAATTCTGAGTGACACCAAGTGGGTGATGGTTACCTTATGACATGGTTGATGATGATTGGCTCGGGGGGCATCAGTAGTGCATGCAGCCGTTGAGGAATTTCAGAAAACTTCATCCGCTGGGATTCAAAGATCTAAAATAAATGAGAATCGAACTATTGGGTTTCAAAGATCTTGAATTAGGAGAACCAAAAAGTATTGGTTTACAGAAATCTTGAGTGAGAACTGACAAGATCTTGAATGGGAACTGACCGTTTTGGGTTTCAAAGATCTAGAGTGAGAAGAACTGAGGTAACTAGGCAAATATTTAACAAGGAGAACTGAGAATTTTGGATTTTAAATATCTTAAACCTACAATGATCAGGTTTCAAAGATCTTGAACGAGGAGAACCAACAATTATTAATAATTACCTTGAATCAGAACCAATTATTATTATTTTAAATATCTAGAATGAAAAGAACTGGGGTTATTGGGTAATCTTATATTTCAAAAACAATATTACTAAGGAGAACTGACCATTTTTGTGTAATATGGCAACTCAAATGAGGAGAATCTACAATTATCAGGTTTGAAACATCTAGAACGAGGAGAACTGACAACTATTGGGCTTCCAAGGTCTTGAACGAGGGGAAAAAGCAACTAATCAGTTGCAAAGATCTTCATTGAGGCAAAATGTCAATTTTGGGGTTTCACAGATTTAGAAGGACCAACAATTAGTGGGTTTCAAAGATCTTAAACTAGGACAACACTAAATTATTGGGTTTCATACATTTAGAACAAGAACCACCAACAATTATTGGATTTCAAACATCAAGAACAAGAAAAAACAAAACAAATTTCCTAACGACCAAAAGCCATTAGCATTACAGCTACTGTCCTGGATAAAAGATGATTTTAACCAACTTTTAAGCCTCTGGCAGCACACATATAAACTGCAAAATCCACCTGACTCCTACAGAACACAAAAAAAGCAAGAGAATCTGAAAAAGTAATATTGTGAACAGCTAGCTTATACGCTACTTTCTGCAGTCAAGTCTAAGCAGGCATTTCCAGTTTAAGAGAATTGAGATTACTGAGGTAAAAACTTCAAAAGACAAACTCTAATGTTTGTTACCTGCTGGAGGTATTTATCACAGTTAATGAACTCTCGTTCATGAGGGTCCTGGAGTTTGTGGGTCTTCACGTACTGCCACAGAGCCTGAATGATCACGGGCCGCGTTTGAGTGTGGATCCCCAGCAACCGGGCAAGTCTGGGGTCCAACTTAAACTGAGGAGGCTAGAAAAATAACAGTTTGTCCCATTAGTCAAAGTTACTCACATTTACTAATAATGTGGAGTGGTGCCACCTGCTTGTGAAAAACAGCAAGGGCTAAGTTTGAAATAGCATACTTCATGCATTATGTATACAATTTGTGTTTGTCATCACCTGGTAGTCCAGCATGAGCAGTACAGTACAGCGGACGCCAACATCTCCAGGCCTCTTCACCTGAAATCCATCTGTCTCCTGAGTCGTGGCTGTTCGGTGCCACTGGAAATAAGACAAAGACACTTTAATAACTGACAAATGGCACTAAACTGGCAATACAAGAGATCTAGTGGACAGTACATCAGTATACTAAGTTTGAAGCACTACAGTTGAGAAATGCACATTTCTGCATCTCACCTCCACCAAATGATTGTCAGGTCCATATAAGTCTTTGTCCAACTCAATCACTAAAGACTTGAAAAAAGAAGAAAACTTCCTCTTCTGCTTGGTGGCTTCATACTTGGACACAGCAGTCTGAGACAGATAAACACAGTTTTCAGAAATTACAAACTATAAAGAGTTCGACTTGCATGCCTGTGAGATGACAGAATCTCGCTTACGTCTTCAAGAAGTCGTCCCTCCACACGCAACTCCCAAGATGCAACGGTTCCTTCGCCGTCCTCTGCATCCGGTTTGGCAGGGTTGAAGGTGTTGGAGATAAATATCCGAAGTTTTCTTTTTTGCTGCACAAAACAAACAGTGTCATCTTTCAAACAATTGTAGCTCAAGATGGAAGCTCAGCCGCAAGGAGTCAGGACAATGTTGGTGAAGAATCTGAATGTACCTTGATGGGTCTTTTGAGAGCTTCCTGAATATCGAGTCTTTTGCGCATGATGGTCTGGTCGAGCTTCCTCTCAAACGCCAGCAGGTCCATGTACGCCTGAGACTCAGGAACAAGCTCTCTGATCTGAAATAAAGCCACAGAGAAAATCAAGATCATTTACAGCTTTTTGTACCATATTCTGTTGAGAATCCATATTCTGAAATAATCAAGGCTTGTACTGTACAAATTAATCTTCAGACACATTTGGTGAGTTACAACTAACAGATTTCATGGCCACTTACTCTCTGAGGTAGGATTTTATCTGCCATTTTCTTCTTCTTGGCACTGAAATGAAAAAGAACATTGAGTGATGGATCTATTTAAGCACTTCAAATAAATTCTGTTACTTAATCATCAAATGAAGTATTAATTGGACTTACTGTTGGTTGCGATTCTGTTGCTGGACCTGTTGGATCTGATTTGGCGGCGGTCGCTTGCGAGACGGGTCCATGACTGGCATACCGGGGCGGGACACTGGACTGGCCCCGTAACCTGGGGGTCCCATGGAGGGTCCCTGAGGGGTCATACGATTGGCTGGAGGCATTCCTGGTCTCTGCAAAGGCAGCAGTGAAGGACAGTTATCCAAATGGACAAAAAGCAGGAGATCGGCTGTTGTGATGTGAATTCTTGTTTTGGCTTTGTATTTACAGAGCAATATGATAAAGCAATAAGAATGATCATATAGCACAGCACAAATCAATACATGACCAAATTACAATACATATAATAAGGATTTAATGATAGAAAATAAAAATGCTTAGAAAATTCTTGGATTTTATATTGCGGTCATTATAACAACCAAAGCATTTAGTGTTTTATTCTGTTAAACAGCACCAGTTGGTTCCTTCAAATTGAGCCAAATATTGGAGTATATTCATGCTTGAAAAGGGCACTTAAAAGTGCACAAGCTGTCGAGTTCATTTATCAAGTCCCCCCAAAAATATAGTGTGTTAATTACTTTATGAATCATAAATAACCTTGAATCTCAAAAACTGGAGAATGTAAATGCTAACCTGGACAAAAATGCATGGCGAGAAAACTATTGCTTTTCTCCTAAACAAAAGAGTCCCTGTGTTCAAGGTTTCGCTGAAGTTCACAAAATAATAATACATCCTTGAATGAAAGATGTGGCCAGAACAAATTCTCAACATTTTTCGCCCTAAATGTGAAACCTGTGATACAATCTACAATCCTTGACCAACACAACAGCCTTTCAGTGGCCCTAAAAGTAACTTTTTGAATGCTGAAGTCACAACAATCACACAAATGTTGGTTAGTTTCTGGGTCACTAATAAAACAAGCATTGCTGATCATCTGACTCTTCACTAAAGCTCAAGACGTCTCAAAACATGCTGAAGAACATGATCATTCAACTTCTCACTTTACCTGTTTGCTTAAAGTATAATGAATTAAAAATTGGCATTCCACCTGAAAAACGTTAAACTTAAGTATCTCTCTCCACTGGTGGTCTGAAGCACGCTGCGTACATAATATATGATTTGTAACGTTTATACAAATAACGTTACACTGGCAACCAATGCAACCAAACCCACCTGGATGGTGTTCTTGTAGGCCCCAGTGTCATACAAATCTAAGTTTTTCTGCTGAAACTCTCTTAATATCATCAAAATTAACGGGTGATTACATTTTCTTCATGCAGATTATAAGTGGAATTCAAAAAACTCATCTGTTGTAGTTATTAATGGGAATCATGTGGAGTTTAATGCCTTGCAGTGACCCAGTCATAGAAACAACACTGGACGCGCGCAAAATAATATTAGACATTCTCATTTTAAAACTGTTTAAAATTAATTCCAAATAGTCTGAATGTATTATGCATTGATTAAACCTACAGATCCTGCATGCAAACATTAAAACCAATCCTCTCGGTTTAGAATCGGCTGCTTCTTTGTTCTCCTCGCGCCTTACCGGGTATACGGGCATCGGTGATCGATACATATGGTTCTGCGGGCCGCCGGGCCCCATCCGTCCTGAGGGCGTACCGGGACCCATTCCGGGCCCTGCAACGGCTACCGGCGGTCCGGGTCCCATCGGTGCTCCGCCGCCTCCGGGTGTCGCAGGCTGAAATCCACTACGCGCCGCCATCTTCTCCGCGAGCCGCAAACAGACGGTACACCACCGGTGAGATCTGAACGAGTCTCGCGAGAGCTGAAGAAAACCAACGACGAACCGTGACGGAGTCTCGCGAGATGTGAAGAGAGATCCCGCTTGCGCACAGAAGACATCTGAAGAATATTTATTAGGTATATATTTAGATTTTTGGAACGAGCTTTCTCAGAAAAAAACGGTATTAAAATATTATTTTTGTATTTTATTATTATTATTATTTTTTTTTTATAAATAATTTACTACTATATAATTTTTTTCTGACTCAAAATGCCATTTCAGTAAATTGGTACTTGTTATTCTAAGTAACATTTCTTATCTTTCTCTTTATTAACTATCATTTATAGGCCTATGTTATGTCTTTGACGTGTATAAAAATCTTTGAAAAGTCAAAAACAACTAGTGTTTAACCTTATTTTTTTTTTCTCCCACTGGCTTTTGGTTTATATTTTATTATTAAAAACTAATATATATACACACACACACACACACACATACAAAAATATATATAACAAATAAATATATATATATAGATATTTTAATTGATTGATTTTATTTAATAAAATATAAATAAAAATAAAATAAAAAGTAAATATTGCAAATATTTTATTAGCCCAAATGGATGTGAATCCATGCACACTATATCCAAAAGAGGGAGACAAACACCCATAAACAGTTGTCAGACTTGCATTTCAGATGATCGAATATTTCTGATATGAAAATAAAGTATTAACATCACAGTCATTTTTCTTTTAAATGTGTGCTTCATCACTTTCTTAGACATTTGAATTGTGAGTTTTGTAAATAAAAACAATAACATAAAAGAGGAGAGCCTTAAAAGGAAGGGTCAAAGGTCATCTATGGGGTTGCATGAATAAAACGCAAAACTCTGAATGGTTAAAATGACTTTTTTTAAATGATCAGAATCACATCAGATCAATTAGAAGTCAAGCATCTATCTCTCTATGTCCTTCATTTTGACATTTGGGCGTACATCCTAATGCATAGATTTATACACGCACAAAGTGGTTCAAATAAGCACTCACTGCGGTTGATTAACAGAGCTGATCAGCTTCCTGCCGACCGCGCCAGCGTCCTTAAGTCACACTTCAGCAGTCACAAACACTCTGATGATATCATTAAACTCTTTCCCATTAGTGCACTCTAAAATCAATCCCTTAATTCGTTGCGCAAATATATGTGCATGAGGTGTGATGCATTCCTGGTAAAATCTTTCCATGGAGACTACAGAGAAATAATTACCCTCTTAGCCTTTAAAAAAAAAAAGAAAACTTTTATTTTACCCCCTAATATTTCCAGTTTCTGGCAGTCTTTGGTTGAAGTATCACACTTATGGAAGTACAGCTCTCAAACACTAATAACATACATGTTTGTCATTATACTGTAAATGTGAGCAGGAATGAACTTGTACTAATTTCGAGCAATTAGTCGCAGCATGTACAGCAGTATGAAACAAGAACAAGATGATCAGACCCCCTGCCTGCTTCTTCTCATTAGAAAATAAAGAGCTGGTTTTCATTTCAGTCCCCTCAGTTTATGTTGCAGAAAACCTCTTTACAAGGTTTATTCTCCCTTCACTTGTGATAAAAGAAGATGCTTTGTTATTGAGACTTCATAAAAAAAGATATGTAGATATTAGAAAACAGTAGGCTTTGTTGGATCTCATTTGTGCTATATAACAGGTGGCCTACTTTTCACCCACACTTCTGATCAATAATCACAAATATGCGTATCAAATATACCTTCATATATGGCCATTTAACACTCCTTTTCTTGTCAAGACTCACTAAAATCAAGGTAAAGATTTCCTGCTAAAGCTCTATCTTTCAAAGATGACTGGGCCGAAGCTATATATCAACACAAAATGAAGACATCTCAGATATTTCTATACTAAATTGTTACTGGTTAAAAAAAAGGAGCTAAGTGTTGAAGTGAATTAAGTTCAAACTCAGTTCTTTCCACAAGCTCAGATGTTAAGACATTTTAACGTATTAGATGCTATGCCCATATTGCCCACAAATTATGAGATTCCAGCAGCTGATATAATATGGTTGTCATTTTCTGTATATTGAAAACAACCATACATCACATGATGCAATTTAATGAGATAGTTGACATAGTTGACATTAGAACTATTAAAAACAAACAAAAACATACTTATATGACTCTGGAGCACAAAACCAGTCTTAAGTCGCTGGGGTATATTTGTAGCAATAGCCAACAATACATTGTATGGGTCAAAATTATCAATATTTATTTTATGCCAAAAATCATTAGGATATTAAGTAAAGATCATGTTCCATGAAGATATCTTGCAAATTTCTTACCGTAAATATATCAAAACTTTCATTACATCATACATCATTCATGTAACAACACAGTATTAAGAATCATGTAAACTTTTGAACGGGTTCATTTTTATAAATTCAACTATTATTTTCTCTTGTGGACTATATTTATCTTTTATGTGAAATATCTTATTCAGGTCAGTACTAAATAAACAATAGCATGAATTTTGTATGATCCCTCTTATTTTGGTAAAATAATTCACATTTTGCAGATTCTGAAAGGTGTATGTAAACTTTTGACTTCAACTGTATATATATATATATATATATACTGAGTATATATACATACACATACACACACACACACATATATATTAGTCATACAAATACGAAACAAACTCGAAGTAACTCACATTAATAATCTCATATCATGTCTGCATATCATGAGGAATAATTTTACTTAAATAATAATATGTTATCAACATAAATAGTTAATTAAATAGCTTAAATTGTGACGGAGCTGAAAGAGAAGCTTACCTCACCACAGCGTGAACCAAAGGGCGTCATATACAGGTGCATCTCAATAAATTAGAATGTCGTGGAAAAGTTAATTTATTTCAGTAATTCATCTGCATTGTTGGGTCTGGTGTCTCTCATCTTCCTCTTGACAATACCCCATAGATTCTCTATGGGGTTCCGGTCAGGCGAGTTTTCTGACCAATCAAGCACAGTAACACCATGGTCATTGAACCAGCTTTTGGTACCTTTGGCAGTGTTGGCAGGTGTCAAGTCCTGCTGGAAAATGAAATCAGCATCTCCATAAAGCTTGTCAGCAGAAGGAAGCATGAAGTGCTCTAAAATTTCCTGGTAGATGGCTGCGTTGACTGTGGACTTCAGAAAACACAGTGGACCAACACCAGCAGATGACATGGCAGCCCAAATCATCTCTGACTGTGGAAACTTCACACTGGACTTCAAGCAACATGGATTCTGTGCCTCTCCACTCTTCCGCCAGACTCTGGGACCTTGATTTCCAAATGAAATGCAAAATTTACTTTCATCTGAAAAGAGGACTTTGGACCACTGAGCAACAGTCCAGTTCTTTTTCTCCACAGCCCAGGTAAGACGCTTCTGACGTTGTCTCTGGTTCAGAAGTGGCTTGGTAGCCCTTTTCCTGAAGACGTCTGAGCGTGGAGACTCTTGATGCACTGACTCCAGCTTCAGTCCACTCCTTGTGAAGCTCTCCCAAGTGTTTGAATCGGCTTTGCTTGACAGTATTCTCAAGCTTGCGGTCATCCCTGTTACTTGTGCACTTTTTTCTCCCCAAATTCTTCCTTCCAGTCAACTTTGCATTTAATATGCTTTGATACAGCACTCTGTGAACAGCCACACCTTTCAGTAATGACCTTCTGTGACTTACCCTGTTTGTGGAGGACGTCAGTGATTGTCTTCTGGATCATTGCCAAGTCAACAGTCTTCTCCATTATTGTGGTTTCAAAGAACAAGAGATACCCGGAATTTATTCTGTAGGGATGGTCATTAATTGAAACTCAAATGTAAATATTCTAATATTTTGAGATACTGATTTTTGACTTTCATCAGCATCAAAATTAAATGTTTTACTTTACATGCAATGAATCTAAAATATATGAAAGTTTCATTTTTTAAATAACTTGCAAGAAAAAAATGAACTTTTTCCCTTAGAATAATGCTGGTTAGTATAGTTGTCTGGCCTGTTTTTTTGTTTTTTGTTTGTTTTTTCTTCACATTCACGTATTTAATCTATAAGAGAGCAAGATAATACAAGTTTTACACAGTTTTAATAAGATTTGTATTGTCTTTTTGCAGGAGAAAACTACAACTACTTTGCTCCATTCGCTGTAACCTAGAACATCAACATATCTTCCAGTGATGATGCAGGTACTGCAGGTAAGACTCACAAACCACATAGAGCTTTGTTTACTGTTGCTTGTTGCAATTTTTTGTCCCGTTAGCCAGATCTGACATGTTTTTGCTGCCCAAGCCAATGAGTATTTAGCTTTACAGTCTTGCTGCCAATCATATCACAGTGTCCTCCTGCACAAAAAGATTATTTATGACCCTAGTGGGCAAGTGATGACACATAGACAGATGCTGGACTTTCATTATACGATGGATGCATATAAAACTGGCATGAAAGCAAATTAAGGTCTCTCCAGTCGACCCGGTTAAAAAGCGCCAGTCTCTGGAGTTCTTATTAATCCTCTCAAAGAGCACGATGACGCTCTTATCAGTGACAAACGGCTGCAGCTTCTAATTGTGCCAGGAGATCTGACAGGATAAATTGGCACAAGGGCAGAAACTCCTGACAGTTGCATTATGGGAAATGAATAGTAACTCATTTTCATTGAGCGAGTACCAGTGTGATGAACTCAAAGAGGCTTATAGGGTACTTACATTTTCACAGTTTCGGATGATCTGAAAAATTAAGTGACACCGCTAATGGGATAATCCTTTATAGGAACGTAACACATATCAGGTGGCAAAGATGTTAGTGTCAGTCTGCTTAATTATTTAGACGTATCTATCACAAACTATAAAACTTTTTTTTTTTAAACCACAGCATCAGTGTTTTTCTGGACATGGTACTACCCTGTTTTTGTGTGTGTGTGTGTGAGTGTATTACAGGGCTTCCATGGTACTCTTATTAGTCCTAATTAATTGTGCAAATAAGCACACAAGTATATGTTTTATTAGCTGAAATATGTACATTACTAAAGTAAGTAGGCCATTATTAGCCAAATAAGTATGCACAACGCACACTTACGGTGGATAGTACACCATCCAGATACCTATTGCATTGTATTTTTACTATTTATTGTATATTCAGACTTATGTGCCATCTAGAAGCATGCGTTCTGCAAGCGAACAGCTGAGTCCTTAGCCATCTTCAAGAAACGGTTAAAAACACATCTCTTCCTTATTTGACCCTCTAACTCTAGCACTCTATTGTCATCATTTGTTAGTCACTTTGGACAAAAACATCTGCTAAATGACTAAATGTAATGTAATGTAATATGATTGTAAATGCACAATATCTTTGAATACTATTTAGGATGGATAGTTTGCAAATTGGGACAGTCTTAGAAGGATATTGGTTTTAAACCCCAAACAAATTGTGGATTCACAAGAGCAGCAGCTGTGCCGAATCAAGACTAAATGCATCTTTCCAAACGCGTATGTTTGATGCGTTTGGAGGACAAGGAATGTCTCAAAGGCACTAGTGTTGCAGTACAAGATCCTCATCAGAATGCACTGACGGTTGGGTTGTGCTGCCTGAAGTCGTTGGCAGTTTTCCCTGCATCTGCCAGAGACGCTCCCACATCAGCACAGAGACGACAGAAGGAAATGACATTCATCAGTCATTTGTGATGTCCCTCGCTTCCTTTAAACGTGCTAGGCTCGACCGAAAGCCCGCGGGTGACTTTGGACAATGCAGTCCAGTTAGACTTGAACGGCAATTTATATTTAATCATGGTTCTGATGCCTTTAGGCTACTTTAATATACATTTTCCCGAGAAGGGTCGGGTCGGATGTCCTCCGACGTTCTTGATGGATGTCTCATGCTTGGATTTTCTCTTATTCCTCCTGAGTTTGATCTTTCAGCTCATGCACTCCTGTCCTGTATCCTGATATCGTCTGATGCCCATGAACATCCCCTTCATCTTTCATCTCCCTCTTTCTACTTTCCATAATGTAGGTTCAAAATTAATTCTATCTGCTGTTTGAATTCATGAATAGTTCTGAGGTAAGTGAACAGTAAGGCTGGAAATCAGGAACCACTTGTAATTCATAAACATTTTTGTCATTTTTTTGTTTTTAAGAATACTGCAGCTGAATAATTTCCATGAAGTCCAGTTCTTTTAACAGTTATTGAAAATCTGCGTTCTTTCGTTGATGGAAATGGAAAATTTGACTAAAACACTTCAAAAGCGGTTTTCTGTTGTTGAATCTATAGCGAAATCTAATTGCATTCTAGAATGTAGATAAACCCAGAAGAATTATTATTCCAATCTCTGAATTTAAACATGAACAATCTTCTGATGTCCACCGTAAACCTGAATGAAATAACAATGAGACATTTGTAAAATTATGAATGATATTTATTATACCTTCATAGATAAATAGAACAGCCTATTATCTGCCGACTGCACTATCAGGCAATATGTATGTTTGTAGTAAAAAAAACAAAGGAAAGAATGAGAGTACTAATGAATCTGATGATTATCATGATAACACTGATAAGAATATTTTATCATTCTTTAACATCACCTTTACATATCGGTGGTCTTGTTTGTGCTTTGATATGAAGTTTGCGATATTAACATATACGCCTCGGCAAGTACAGAATACAAATAAACAGTAAGCCGTTAAATGCACAGTTCAGTTTTCATTAACAGAATCAAAATAAAGACAGAACAATAACAGTCTCACGCAAACAAACACACAATAGTGTGCGGTTATTACCGGTGTGCTGTACGAGTGATCGGTCTGGTTCACCCAGCGATACAAACTCTTTGGTTTGTTACATTCCTGATCCTGGAAACACTTTCGTCCAGAAACGGACCAGCAACACCGCGCAAATGATGAAACATCCGTCACAAACATTCGTGTTCAGTCACACTTTCATGCACACATAAACAATCATGTATTCATACATTAGCCCTAAAACAATTTGGACACTTTAAGTAACACTTACAAATGCCTGAGAGCCTGTTTACACCTGGTCACTTCATGTGTTTTCTTGAATTCAGATTTTTTAAAACGGTTACATTTACACTTGGCCACATAAATGTTGTCTTTGCAAAATGGATTTAAATCCGATCTGCAATTCCCATGCTATATGCAAATTTAATGGAGTTCACATCAACGAAAACAACAGATATGCTCTTAATTTAATTAATTAGCAGCTAATTTCAAGATCAAAGACTGCAATAGAAGAGAGCACTGGAAAGGTAAGTTAACCTCACTACTTTTAATGAAGATGCTTGAGTGTTGAGCCAACTTTAAATGCGGCTGATTGGCCGTTGTGTTCACGCGCTCAACAGATATGACTGCGATTGTCTACAATGATCATCGCTTCGTGCTCTTCATCGAGTGCTCACCCAGAAACACACGGGAGCCTTTGAAAGCCGCAGATAGCCAATCACAGTCATATCTGTTGAGCGCATAAACACAATGACCAATCAGCCATGTTTAAGAATCCACTCAACAGCGCTCAAATGTTAGTGGGAAATGGACATTTTTAAAGGGATAGTTCGCCCCAAAAATGAAAATTATGTCATTAATTATTATTATTATTTTGCAAGTGAACGACGCATTATTGTGCCATCCCAAAGACGCACAAAATCACTTTCACAGACTTTTTCATTAACTGTTCCCACCTGGTGGAATGACCTGCCCAACTCAATCTGAGCAGCTGAATCCTTAACCATCTTCAAGAAATGGCTAAAAACACATCTCTTCCATCTTTATTTGACTCTCTAACTCTAGCACTCTCTATTCTAATTCTCTTTTGTCTATCTGTCTTTTATATATAAAAAAAACACACTATCAACTGCATATTTATTCTCTAATCGCTAGCTTTTCTTGAAAAACTAACACTAGCTTTCTTTTTTCTATTCTATTCGTTTTCTTAAAAAAAACCTTGTTATGTGTACTGCGTTAGGCTAACCGAGACTTGTCATAGCACTTGCATGTTGTTGCTCTTTTGTTGGTTTTGATTGCTTCTAATGTCCTTATTTGTAAGTCGCTTTGGATAAAAGCGTCTGTTAAATGACTAAATGTAAATGTAATTACTCACCCTCTCTGACCCACCCATAGACAGCAAGGATTCTTACACAATCAAAGCTTAGAAACGTAGCAAGGAGATCGTTAAAATAATCCATGTGACATCGGTGGTTAAACCGTAATTTTACGAAGCTACGAGAATGCTTAAATTAATTCTGCGCAAAGAAAACAAAAATAACGACTTTATTCAACAATTAATCTCCTCCGTGTCACTCTATAGCGCCATTTTGGAGAGTATCACATACGTAAACAACGTATGTACACGGATCAGAAAGCCGAAGATGAACGGAAGTCTTACGGGTTTGGAACAACATGAGAGTAATTAATGACAGAATTTTCTTTTTTGGGTGAACTTTAAAATCTCAGTACAGACAGATATCGCGATTGGTACTGTTGACAACACTAAGTGGTTTCAACAACCATTTACATTGCATTTACACTTGTTTAGTTTTGTCTGGAATGCGGCCCAGACCACCTCCTGAAGTGGTTCGAGCAATTAGATTTAAATCCATCTTGAAAGCGTTTCGGAGGGCATTTACACCTGGTCTTTGGAAGATAGGATAGCTATCCGATCAGAGAAAACGCATGAAGTGACGAGGTGTAAACAGGCTGTGAATGTCATTTTGTCAGTCACAAAATATAAAATGAAGTGACAAAACATTTGACAAAAAGTTGTTTGTTGCAGTAGTCTTAAAAATGAAAAACAGGCGTCATAGATCCACTAAAAATCACCAAAACAATCCTGCAGCATTTTTGATGTGCAATATAACGCAACAACCACTTTTGAAAGAATAATTTAAGTGTCCAAATATATTTTGGGGCCACTGTATACATTTGGGGATTTCTCATTCACATTTATTGTTTGTCAAATATGCTAATTATACAACAGACTAATCCTAAACTTAAAATAAAACTTTTGGGCATTTTTAGATATGAATTTATACATTGTTTAGTTTCATTTTGAATCGTTACTTGTAGAGAGGTTCTCACAAGGAGCTTTTGTCAGCTTGCTATTTTTCTGGGTTCACTGAGAAACCCACATATACACAGAAAAACAAACTTTACACCATCTCCCAACACTTGTATATAATTGAGGCAAACTTGGCGAGAGTAATAATGAAATCTAAATAAAACTAAAAACATGCACAGGACGACCAGCATGCATTTACAAGATGAGACCTGTAACACAATATCATATGGGACCTGAACCCTCCAGCCCCCCGAAACCCCCCTTTGACGCTTGTAATGGTCACCCTGTTCGGGAAGTTACATTCTCGTGAGATACACTGAGGCTGAATAGATCCAGCAGATGAGACTAATGAGGCTACATACAGTGAATAAGCGCTATATTTATCTACTGACCTACGTAAGCCACTGGTCTTAAGACAGTTTAAAGCTGTCACTATGTACACAAAAGGCATCAGGGTCCAGCTGCGGAAAGCTATTCGATGTCCAAGTCACATAATGTGTAATTTCTTAGGCTTCAAGGAGTTTCGTTTCTGAGGCAGTATTTCCTTGAAATGTTCAAAAAAACTTCCAAGATTTTCCATGGAACGTGTTAGTGAAAATATACTTTGTTGATCGGTACCATTCCTCCGATGTCTGGATATATCTCAAGACATGGTGGTTTTCCAGTGTGTGGCAGATCCAGAAGGTTGTTCTGTAATGTCCGGTTGTGAATGGGGTCCGTACTGATGTGGTCAGCTTTGGTTGTTCTCTGTCAGACAGGCCGCTCTTGCTTTACGCTCAACAGGTGAAGTCTTCGAAGTTGCCCTGGCCAGGATGGTGAGGTAGCATGTTGGCTGGGTAGGTTGTCGGGGTACGAAGGTTTTCACAGGGAGCCTGAGAGGAAAGATAGACAATCAGAAACTACACAGTGTAAAATTAATTCTGCCTACAGTTAGACAATTAGGCAAAAAGTAACATGTCAAACATTATACAGTATGAAGCAATAACTATTTCATCATTTTGTGCATGCGAATTCAGTGAGCAGCATCCAGTTATCATCCTTGACTTTGTGTAAAAATGACTGAACTTTTGTCAATCAAATAATAACTCAAGACGATGCTAAAAAACACAGCTGATATAACTACTATTTCTGGCAATGGAAGGTCAAGCTGAGTATGTTGCATTGTGGGATACAGCATCTCATGCAGCATTCTCTGTTGTATCGGCATATAATATAGTTGGTCTTCCAGTTAAAATAAAACTGCACACATACTGCATACTGCAGGCATAGTATGAGTATGAGTAGCATGATAGTATGCAATTCTGAACATAGTCTTTATTGTCTGTAAGAATGAGTTTATCAGCCAGCACAGATACTGGTGTGATAGTTACTGACGTGACGCTTCACATCGTCCAGGCTAAGAACGGCTCCTCGGTCGTTGTTGTTGCTGCGCTGGTGTTTCTTCTTGGCGCAACGACACAGTTTGTACTTGATCACCTTTGAAGAGAGAAAACAAACCCACGCGTAAAACCTGCTGCTCAGTTCACACTATGCATGGTCATGTGGAGAGCTTTTTTGAAGATTTTAATCTTCTCGAATTTTTACTTAAACATCTGAAGCAAATCAGAAAAGCTTTTGATAGTGGAATAATTTCAAATGTGATAACACAAAGATAATCAAAGAAAAACATCCATTGTGAGATTAGATTGGCTTTAAAGTGGATGCATGGAACTGAAATCTAGGAGGTTTGTAGATTTAAGACTAGCCAAGTCATATTTGCATCTCGGTTCCCAAGTAAAGCACACATTCAGAAAATGTCCAGGAACTCAACATTTTCTTCTGTCCCCAAATGCTGCTTTTCCAGAGATTGACAGAAACAATATGAAGCACTAGATCTGAAATTGTAACTGGGGCATTTCCCCCCAATTCCCGTGTGGGCCTCCTGACACACAGAACAACATGATGGATGGATGATGTATTGTTTGTTATTGGCTTTTGGCTGTCCTGTACCAGAAGTCAGTTTAAACCAGCCAGATTACGCAAACACGAGTCCTGGAACTGACAGTATTTGTGTCTCATTTCCTGCAAATGACGCCAGCTTCCACCTGCCATATCTGACAGCCTGTCTTCCATCTGTGTCCTAATGTCACAGGCAATACTCAGAGCCTGCTGTTGAGTCTGAACCAGACTCTAAAGTCATTTCACATGGAAAGTCAATTTATCAAAAATTGGTGTACGGATAGATTTATTTATATTTTCCAAAAGAAGAAAGAAAGACCCCCAAATGAGAGGATAAATCATTACAAATTGCTAAATAACAAACTGTTGTGGCATGTTCCTCATGCAAAACTTAAGAAGACTTGCCTAGGCCTTGGTCAATACCTTCAAGTTCTCCTACAAGGTTTGTATACAAATTTGAATATCAAATTACTACATAATGTGTGATTTTGGTCAGAATAAAACACGCATACTGGGTGGTTTCATATTTTCTCTCTCTTTCCGATAAAGGCCACAAAACATCCCATTTCTCCATTGGGGATGATAAACCAGCATGAACATTTTGTTAAACATCTCCTTTTGCATTCTACTGAAAAGTGTCAAACAGGATTTGAAATAACATTTGGGTAAGTCAGTTATGACAGATTTTTCATTCTTGGGGGAACCATCCCTTTTTCACATCTCATTATCTGTCTGTTTTATCTTTCAGCAGAAACACTGTGAATGCTTGTGGCTTTGCTTTTGTTTTCCAAAGGCTTATGTGAGTCTGTTGAGCAGACGTGCAAGTCAGCACTTCTTGTAAATGATCACTTGATCTGTTATGCCATAGAGAGATACCCAAGGAGCATCCGAGAGAACAGACAAGAAAAATAGCTCTCCTGCCATTACTCCCGTTTTAATGCATAGTAGGATTGGGTGTTTGGCAATATAACATTAAGCAAAATCATGAGTGTTGTGATGATTTATGACTTGCAGGGGCATAGATATCTTAAAAAAAGTGGCCATATGGTCAAATACATATTGTCAAAAGGGGAACTAATGTTGCAATACTTTTTACACAACTTCGCCCACCCAAGTGTCTAATACTTCTGCAGATGATACCAATGGTTATCAGTCATATTCAACATAAGATCCTAGGACAATATTCTTAGCAGAAGTTATGTTGATTAAGATGCTAATGACAGAGTGTGTGCATGCACACCGAAATCATTTCTTCATAATGCCTGAAGCACTGCATCTGCCGACAACATTGAGTCCTCGGCTTGCTTTGAATAAGATTCTAGTAGTTTGCTTCTGCACTGTTCTGCTTGCTTGCCTGCTGGATTGCCTATTATCACATCTGAAATTTTCACAATCAAGAGACAATTCCACCCTTCGCCTTCAGGTATTGATATCTTGAAAGCAATCACATCCTGAGCCAAGGCTTGAAAAGTAATAATATATTTACACTCCATTCAGATGCTGAGTGTGGCAAAGGGTCCTAAGTTGAAGAAAGCTCTAACGTTAAGAGATCACAGCTTTTGTGAAGGTCATACCAAACACAATTACGGGGGAAAAGGAGAATAATGTGCCATTTTGAGTGACGGAAATTTCCACAGCTGTCAAGTTTCAAGGTAATTATCTTTGAAGGGTCTTTAATACATTGAGAAAAGAAGAAATAACAGGCGCAAGTTTGGATTTGAATCATGGAGGTCTTACCTCATACAGGTAGTCAAAGAGCTCCAGGATGGTTAAGATACTGGCCCCGATGAACAGCCCCATCTGTCCGCCAATGTCACCTGAAATAGTTCAGTTCAGTAATTAGCCACATGAACAAACAAACAAGCGTTTCAACATATCGTGCATAAATGGAATGTAAGCTGCTGTTTGTAATTTTTATTTTTTTTTATGTTCAACAACTATGGTCATTATGTTCTCAGTTTAGACTCACTGTAAGTTAGTTGACTTTCTAAAAAGTGAATCACTGTGACTTCTTTTAGGAAAGCTATTAATAAAGCTATTATTTCATAGGGTGAAAGAACAACTGGAAATATCAAAGGATAAAGTCATTTCAAAGCTTGTGAATTCATCGTGACATCTCGGAAATCACCGCTCACCAAGAAGGCCAGCTATCTCGTAGGCTTTCTTCTGTTCTATGGTCTCGTAGTTCAGGGCCTCGAAGAAGATGTCCAGCACCAGGATGTTTTCTCTAAAGAGCAGAACAGAAGGGAAAGGTGAGGACTCCCCAAGTGCCTTTACTTCCACAAGCCTCCCCATCTTTCGCACCATCCTCCAAGCATCGATTCACAATCTCTGCCAATTTCACAGCATTTCATTCTCTAATCTTCCACTGCTGTAAGCAGATGGTTGGAGTCGATCCAGCAGAGACCTCAGGCCATTTTAGACACAGCTGGAGTTGATTCTGAGCCTATCTGTTACGTTTTTGTAAATCAAGTAGTGGCACTTTAAACTTTATATCATACTGCTATAATTTACTCAACTTCTTAAAAAAAACAAATTGAGTTTCAAGAGCATTCCTACACATTCACTGCAGATGGTGTGAAAGTTACATTTTTTTGGTCCCCTCTGAATACATATTAAATGTTTAATTAAGCTACAGGCGACAGCTGCAGTGTTTTTATGAGTGTTTGCCCAAGCTTTTCAAAGCTACCTAGAAGCCAAAAATACTAAAAAGGTTAGCCTTAATGGTTTTTTCACAGCAGGTTTATTGAAGTATGGTAATGAGGTGCTACTTTAAAAACAAGTATTAGAAAAAAACGCCATCTTCCTCCTTTTAAACCTAGACGTTACATCATCTGGGTTTAAAACATAAGCATCTCTGCTTTAGATTAATACATAACCCTGTTACTGTCAAAGATGAGGGTTAGGGTTAGTAGAAGATGGCAGATTTAAGATTACATATGATTCATTTCCGAAATATAAGAAACCATGGCAGAGATCTGATTTTGAGTCTTTTCACTGGATAGTCAGCAGTATCTTTGGGAACAAGCAGAAAACTAAATAGAGGCATTCAGCCGTTGCATTAAGAAGATTAAATTCTCCCAAGTAACTTCTCTTTTCCTGTTCTGAATGTAAAATACTGCAAATAATTTACAATTGTTCCACTTGACTTCTCTTTTCATTTTCTGAATGCAAAATACTGCAAATAATAGTTCTTCTCCATTTAGTTCATGCAAATATAAGAAAATGGTTTCATGAAATTTTGATTGTCACTGTTTTGTGTTTTTAGGCTGCCGTAATAATTTCACAAATTAATGTTTAGGTCAACATGGAACCAATTTCGCTGAAGTAATAGTTAACACTTCAGCTGAAAATATTTTTTTTTTCCGTTACAGTGCGTGCATAATTATTAGGCACGTTGATATTCTGATCAAATTCTTTTTTTCTAGCTCATTTTACCAATTCCATCAATCTTTAGAACTACCATTAATTTTGCATTTAATCATTTATAAGCAAGATATAATTGTCCACGAAGGCTGGAAGAGAAACACTCCTTATATTCAGGTGTGCATAATTATTAGGCAGATTTTCTTTTACAGATAACCTGAGCCAGAAAAGAGATTGCACTTCTGAAAAATGGTGGTGCTGGAGACTAAATGGTTCCTGATTGTTTCACACCTAATTCTTCACCTTAATCAGTTAACGTGTCTTTTCTTCTCCACCGTTTTCTTTTCTTTTTTTTCTGACCGTGCTGAGTCTTTGGCTGTCCAATGGTCATGCCTTCACTTTGCAAATTCTAGTGTTGCATTAGTATTGCATCCTTCTCATGGGCATTTCATAGAGTTAAATCTCTTTTTTTTGGTCTCATTTTACCTTAAAAGAAAACCTGCCTAAAAATTATGCACATCTGAATATAAGGACTTTTCACTTCCAGCGTTCATGAACAACAGTTAATAGTTGAAAACATGCTGACTTTAATATTTGTCAGCATGTATGTAAATTTACACCCAAACTAGTAGAACTGCCAGTAGAATACACAGCAAACTAAGAACAGCAACTTTCTTGACCTCCCTCTGTAAACTTAATCAGGATGCATGTTATTCCAGATGGCTGCGGATGTGGAGACATTTCCTGACATTTCTTTGCGTGTTTGTCAAAGCAGCGATGTGTTACATGTCTGCCATGCTGTTGTCTGGTCTTTAAGTTGTTCAGATGATTGGCTGTCTGGATCTTGCATGAGGGCAGACAAAGATCCTGGTTAATTACTGATGAGGCACTAAACAGCTGGACAATTAAACAAGTAGGGCATAACAAACAACCCTAAATTACACAGTTTTTAAAATTGGCAATTTTTTGGGTGATATACTGAGGTTTATGCTTAAAACATAACCTCAAAAAAACATTTTGCAACTGCAAGAAATATCCTCTGAAAATAAGTAGGTTTCTCAATTATGTAACTTTTTTTTTATTTTAGGTGTCTGCACAAACTTCAACTTAAGGTACAGTTGCACAATGTCAGATTAGCAAAACTGTTCAGTGTTTTGGTTTACAGAGATTTCTGATATATCTAGTGCAACGTAACAGAATTATACACCAACAAATGTCTCGTTGTGGCCAAAACTCTAGACGATTTTGTAATCAGCACCAGAGACAAGCAACATTTAAGTAGAACTCACGCAATGTACTGCTCTGTCTTGTTGAACTTCTTGGCCAGATATTTGGCAGAGGCTTTGCTAGGGATCTTGACGAAGGACAACTCTTTGCCGTAGCGCGTCATGTTGCAGGGCGTCTCGCAAACGCAGAAGTCATTGTCTCTTTCCACTAGAAAATCTAGATCCGGAGAAAAAGGTAGAACATTTCTCTTAAACTCAAAAATCCTGGCTGGAGAAACAACGGGAGAGATGAAGTATAAAAAGGCCTGGGGAAGTGGGTGGTGAGGTTAGAAAGGGGGCATAAATCGAACGGTCCCATCATGGCCTCAGGTTCAGACATCAGTAATGAGGAGCGGATGGGTTCAGCGAGGAGAACAGGCCTCTAGACTGAAACGTTTCAACAGAGGCGGCAAATGTCTCACCTAGAGCCGGATCCGCACATTCCTTATACTGTTCCGGAGTGCAATATGGAGCATCTCCTAAAGACAGAGAAACGCAGCCTATATAAGCAAAGAAGACTCCCAGAAACATCTACAGTACAGCGCAATTTTATATATATATAAAAAATAAAAACTAGCATAAATTAGGCAGTACGGCAAGTAAATTGCCATAAAAATATCACAGTGCAAAAAAAAAAAAATCTATAAAATACAAGTCATAATGCCCAAAACACGTTTATAATCTTCAAGCAAAAAAATAAATACATTTTATACACACACACACACACACACACACACACACACACACACACACACACACACACACACCCTACCAGTCAAAAGTTTTTATGTTTTTTAAATAATTCTCTTCTGCTTACCAAGCTTGCATTTTTTTTGATCCAGATACAGCAAAAGCGGTGATATTGTGAAATATTTTTACTATTATATATTTTAAAATGTAATTTATTCCTGTAATGACAATGCTAAATTTTCAGCATCATATAACTCCAGTCTTCAGTGTCAGATGATCCTTCAGAAATCATTCCAATATGCTGATTTGCTGTTCAAGAAACATTTGTTATTATTATTATTATCAATATTTAAAACAGTTGAGTATATTTTTTCAGGATTCTTTGATGAAGAAAGATCCAAAGATCAGCATTTATATAAAAAAGAAGCTTTTGTGACATTACACACTATACCATTCAAAAGCTTGGAATCAGTATATTTAAATCATTATATATTTATTATTAAATTATGAAATTATAGGAATTAATACTTTTTCGTTAGCAAGGATCATGATCAAAATGATGATACAGACATTTGTAATGTTACAAAAGATTTATATTTCAGATAAATGCTGTTCTTCTGAACTGTCTATTATTCAAAGAAACCTAAAAATATATATTTAGCGGTTTTCAACATAATACATGTTTTTGAGCAGCAAATCAATATATTAGAATGATTTCTGAAGGATCATGTGACTGGAGTAATGATGCTAAAATTCAGCTTTGAAATCACAGGAATAAATTACATTTTAAAATATATTCAAATAGAAAACAGTTATTTTAAATAATGAAAATATTTCACAATATTACCGTTTTAGCAGTATTTTGGATCAAATAAATGCAGGCTTGGTGAGCAGAAGAGAATTCTTTAAAAACATTAAAAATCTTGCTGTCCAAAACTTTTCGACTGGCAGTGTGTGTGTGTGTGTGTGTGTCTATATATATACATACATATACTTACACATACACCTTACCTCAAAAACAACATTTTCTAAAAGTATCTATTTAAATGAAGTATATACAGTATAGTAGTTTTTGTGTGCGGTCTTTAATTTATGCTGATGTCAATAAAAAGAGACAAGATTTTTGTGACTTTAATACAGTAATGAGAATCTAATGAGAAACATCATTAAGAATAATGAGAATTACAAACAAACCCTAAGGTAAAATGCCCACACTCATTAAAGTGATGAGAAATGTGCTTAATTGTGATGCAATAATAGTTACTATACAAAATAGGCCCCATTTTCTTCATGCATAATGCATTTTCTTATTATCTGCTTTTGATTTTGGGGTGAAATTAGAGCTGAATGTTTTTTTTGTGCAAGTTACCCTTTAAGAAAAGCGTGAGGATAAAGAACAAAAGATGTGCTGCGGAGAGAGAACAGCACAATGTTCTGGCTAAAGGTGAAATTAAACGGCCTCTGTCTGTCTGTTAATTAAAACGTGTCGCCGTCCATCACGCCGTTGTTATCAGCTCTGAATGTCTCCTCAAAAATCAGATTTCCTCTTTTAATTAATTGTATTTATTCAGGTTTTGAAGTTTCCTCGAATAGCTCAAGGACTCTTGCAGAGAGAGTGCATACAATCGATGAGACACTGAATGAAAAAAAAAAAAACATGTCTGGACCGCGTAAGCAAGTGATGCTACAAAATTAGAATATTCTTGTAATAATGAACTATTCTGTTTATCAACAAGGCTCTGTTAAAATCAATGAAGTTTGCTACAAATCTGTAGTTATAATGAAAAAAAAGGTCTACAAAACTACTGTCTGTGACGTTCCTGTTGATTGTCTGCATGCAGCGAAGACAGCTTTGTTTATTATAACCAGAACCAGTTTTGTCACAGCATAGATGGCGTTGAAGATACAGCAAATCCCTGTTTGACTCAGCTCAGATCTAGTTTAATGACAAAGTCTTCAGAGATGATCAGAGGGCCGTATTTCAAACGGACGTACAGAACTCAGTGGGGTGCTGGATCCTAACAGGGCTTCATAAAATTATGTTTTTCAGTCAAAATCCTCTTACTTTCACTAAGCCAAAAACTAGCAACTAGAATTTAATGCTAAACGGCTTTAGGGGCACAGCAAGGGTTTAAAATCATCACAGGCTTAAAAAGCAACTTTTCGTTCTGAAAAGGAATAACAAACCTCAAGAATTAGCAATTAATTTGTTAATTTATTAAATAACTGCTGGGCAGAACACACCAATCTAGTAGAGACACTGAAAAAAGATGAGACACAAACTCACAAACTTATTTCATTGTAGCTACTACTTTAATATTTTAGGGTGTTTAATTGAGAATTAGGCTACAAAAAAAAAGCAAAATAATGAATTTCAGGAGGAATATTGGTGCTTTGTCTGTTGGTTTTCAGAAGAGAATAGCACAGATAGATTTATAACACTGCAGACATCGATACATTACTGTGTGTGTGTGTGTGTGTGTGTGTGTGTGTTTACCGGGCATGTGCACCATGCGGCAGTTGCAATTCTCCACCAGATATCGTGTCTCGCAGTCGATGCGGCAGGCGGTGATACTGTATGCGTTGAAGAAATCAGAGTCCATGGGTGTTGCCTTACAGTCGCCCCATGGAGGAGGGAGATAGGTCAGCTACAAGACAGAAAGAAATACCAATAGTATCTTGTTGAATCTCTTACGTGAATTAATTATAAATATAATTATTTAAAACACTTTGCAAAACAGCTCAATACAAATATTGCTCCTCACATGGAGTGTACAGGAGACTCAAATCACAATGGCTTCCTACCGAGTTTTACATTAAAGCGTTGGTTCACCCAAAAATGAAAATTAGCCTGTGATGTACTCACCCTCGAGGTAGGTATACGACTTTCTTCTTTCAGACGAATCCAATCGGAGTTATATTAAAATTTGTCCTGGCCCCTCTAAAAGGCCTTTCCACACTGAGCGCGAGAAAGCAAAAACGAATATCGGATACGACGACGTGCTGGAATAAAACAATAGATTTCTACAGATGCTTCCACATAGACTGCGAACATTCACGCAAATTTGTATTTATTTTTTTCGCACCAGTCCAACGAATCTTTTAAATTTCGCAAAGCGAAACACGGACTGTCCAATAAGATTTGAACTAGGATCACGTGACCGGAGCAGCTGCTGTTGCACAAAAGTGTGAGAATGGTGGCGCTGTTTCAAAAACCAGTGTAAACAAACATCGAAGAAGAGTATCCTGGATAAGAGAAGAGAGTGGATGCCTAGTTCTTGTTATCGTTGGTATTTGAGAACAGATTTATTCTCACATGTTCGTCTAGATCTTCAGTATTAAAAAAAAAAAATTAATCGAGTGAAACATTTTTCTACACGTGAAATATGAAAGCAAATAGACAGGATTATCACAATATATTTTCTGTATGTAGCTCATAGTATTTTTTTACAGCAATAAAGGATGTTTATGACAAATATTAGCAGTGTAGCGTTATTAAACATAAAGAGTGCATGTGTCTGCTACTCTGCTTATTACAGAATAAAAATAAACTATAGATCACAATCGGAAGTTATTACAAGCAGTCGATGACGGTTTAAAGGAACACTCCACTTTTTTTGGAAATAGGCTCATTTTGGAAATAGGTTCCCTAAAGTTAAACAGTTGAGTTTTAACGTTTTTGAATCCATTCAACCGATCTCCGGGTCTGGCGGTAGCACTTTTAGCTTAGCTTAGCATAGCTCATTGAATCGGATTAGACCGTTAGCATCTCGCTCAAAAATGACCAAAGAGTTTCGATAATTTTTCTATTTAAAGCTTGACTCTTGTGTAGTTACATCATGTACTAAGACTACCAGAAAATGAAAAGTTGTGATTTTCTGGGCCGATATGGTTAGGAACTATACTCTCATTCCGGCGTAATAATCAAGGAACTTTGCTGCCGTACCATGAGTGCAGCCGGCGCAGTGATATTACGCAGCGCCTGAAAATAGTTCCCGGCTAGGAAACTAGTTATGATATAGCTGGGGACAGTAAAACTCAATTTTTTAACTCTAGGGGAGTAGTAAAATGAGCCTATTTCCAAAAAAAGTGGAGTGTTCCTTTAAAGCAGGTAAGCAAATACATGAATTAGCTTGATGCTAATTGTACTTCTAATTATATTTTAGGATGTAGCCTGTTCTTGTAAGCATTAGATTGTGTTTCTGGCGTAGAACCAAAATTTGTTTATCTTAATTTAATGTTGTATATTGAGCAGCGGACGATGTTAAATCCATATACAAGATACATATCTGAAGAAAAATGCATTGTTGGTCGGCGCCACCTCGCGTGCAGGCATGAATTAGCAGAAGACGGACAATCGCTTCGCGCTCGGTGTGAAAGCACTGTTCGTCTGCGATTCGCCTCGCTTTATCGCATCGAGCTCAGTGTGGAAAAGCCTTAAGCCTTAAAATGGGGATAAGCGGGTTTATATGGATATTTATCTTACAAAAACACATGAATTCGCTATAGGGGGCCTTTATTAATCCCCCGGAGCCGTGCGAGGCATGTTTTATTATGGATGCGCGCACTTTATTTCACGTCTTCTGGACTGTTGACAAAAAGCAACCAGTTACCCCATTGTAAGGCTTAGAGGGGCCAGGACAATTTTGAATATAACTCTGATTAAGTCATATACATCTAGGATGCCTTGAGGATGAGTACATCACAGGCTAATTTTCATTTTTGGGTGAACTAACCCTTTAACATATTGCTAACATTTTAAGCACATTAATCTAATAAGCATAAATGTCCACAATTCCAACTATTTTTTTTTTATATTTTTCAATATTAAATTAAATCTAGGAATTTATATTGAGGTATGTTGACATCTCTCTCAAGCTGAATTATTTAGTATACATGCAATGCTGCAGTCAACCAAACAAAGTATCTTAAAAGGATGCATAATGTTTCTGCATATATTTTGGTACAGCCTTTGCAAAAAGTCTATTTGGCACATCACTAGGTTTTGGACACTGCTATAATCCCTGAAGACACCTCACTATCAGCTTGAGAAATGCGCACACACGCACACTATAAACAAGTGCTGCATATGCACTAAAAATACACACACAAGCTTCCAGACACAAAAAGTAAAGCAAGCTAATGCTTGACGCAACGTTACCGCATATGAATTCACTATCTATAAACGTCCTACGTGAAACCTTAAAGGAAAGTTTCAGGTTCAAAACAATACAAGCTTTACCGACAGCATCTAACATGTTGACTTCGCCCCAAAAACTAGTAAGCTGGCAACATAGGCAGCAGTTGAAGGCATTATAGATGGATCCTTTATGTTAAAACCGTTCTGAAAGACAGGCGGCATTATTATGCTGCCTCCTAAGATACCTTGTTTTGGCATGTATCCAATCCCAGAATGCAATGCAACCAACTCAGTAGGAAAAGAACTGTTAAAAATAGTTCAGCCAAATTAAAAACTGCAATTTGACCCCAAATTTGTGCATGGTCTATATTTTTCCGCTTGTTAGGATTTTGGCTTGTTAGCTTGGCAGCATGCTAATGTCAAACTCTGGACTGTACAGCAGTACTACTACTGCTTTCCACAAGTGCTAATGCAACATTAATTACTTGAGGTGAATGTCAGTGACTAATGAATCTGGCATATTCTATAGAAAGCCTCATTTACTCAAAGTTGTTTTTGCGATTAAAAGACAAACAGTGACTTAATTTTAAGAAAATAGCATGGCTGTGTGGACGTAGAGCAATCAAATTTTCCTGTTAAGTATTGATTAGCAGATATACAAAATAATCAAACACATTTTCGACCCGATACCTATTGGTATGGTTTTACGAATTCACTTAAGTTAACTACATATAAACATTATTCTATCTTCCACACAGTCAGAGAGTCCCATCCATTAGTAAATACAGTTGTCAATCCCAAACGCTGATTGTGTGAACCACGGTGAGAGCGACAGACAGAGATAGATGCTAATCCTGTAAAAGCCAGTGACATTGAATCTTGGTGATGCATCTAGAGACAGAGGCTTGATCTTTGTGTAAGAGGAAAATAAATGAGGGGAAATGTTACTGAAATCAATCCACTGCACATGGGAGACGCACTGACCTCCAATTACAAGAGCAGAGAGCCGTCTGTGCATATCAACCACCTTTCTGTCTGTCTTCATCCAGTCAGATCATTTGCCCGTCTCTTTGACTCTTATTTATCAATCACATACACCTTGATTTCACCCGTTTCTTTCTCTCACAGAAACAAAGCTGCTGTTTTTATTTCGTGATGTGGCCTTCATGAAAATTAAACATGGATTCTGAGAATGCTATAAATAAATAATATTTATTCCAGACAGCAGGGTCGACCCATGTGTCGGCCGTTCACTCTCATTTGAAAATCAAATCATGTTTGTGGATGTGGGAGACCAGATTTCTTCTTGGGTGAATCTCACAAAGCTGTCCACATCATATCTCAGCCCGAAATCAAACAAAAAACAGGAAATTACATTTTGAATAGTGAAAATAAAGTCTATTATATCATCATGAGATTTTTCTGAATAGTGCAAATGAAGGCTATTTTATAACAAAGAGATTTTTTTTTAATCATTTTGACATTGTTCATTACTATTAAGCACATTTTCACCACGTATTGTCATTGCTAAAGTGTGAAAGTCCAGTTATTCCCAATAATTTACGATTTAAATCAATATTCAAGGCTTGTTACTTCTACTATGATGAACGAATACTATATATATGTATATAAATGCTCTTTTGTGCAGAACTACTTTCTGCCATGGATTCAAATCTCAGTTTGACAGTTTTAACAGCTGAGCCCAAGCCTCTGTTACTAATTCAAAAACGTCAATTTAGAACTAGTTACGAAGAAACGTTGAGTTGCTTCATTGAAAACGTATTATATTACTGAAATAAAAGCTCACTGTATTATGTAGAGTATTATGAGAGAGAGATGGACTGAGCGAGTGTGATTACCTGCATAACAGCATTCATTATTCAGCTCAATCTCATATTCACAATAAAACATTAGTTTGAATGTCTTCTGAGGAAAGCGTTATCTTTGTCAGAAAGACAAAGGATGGCTTTGTCAGCCTTTCATCTGTTAAGGGTGATTTCCGATGACAGCGCTGCTCAGTGCATTTGTTGGCTGCATCTTAGAGGGTTTTGTTGAAAGTAAAAGTAACTTCCTTGTTTAAAACTCTTTCAATATAAAAGTCTTTACTGCTGACTCACTCATAAAATTGATGTTATGTAACGTGATGAGATTTTGATCTAAGCCAAAACTATTTGCTCTGGAATAATTAATAGATTAATAACTGCCCGTTAGATTTACCAAAAACAAATGATATGTCATGTTTAATCACTATAGAGACATCAGAGCCAGCGGCAAATTCCAGAAGATCTGGCTGAGGTAAGGCTGCTCTTGGCAGGTTTATGAGCACTGAAAGGCCACTGACGCCCTGGAGCTCACATCTCCGAAAATGTTGAAGCACATTTTCTAATGCATGTTATCTTTATTAACAAACTGCATATTTAAAGTCTAAACAAGTACATTCTCACCAAAAAAAAAAAACTCTCAAAACCTACAGTATGTGAAAAAAACAACAACAAAAAAAACAGTACTTTTTCAATTACAGTGGATTTGGGCATATGCCATGACACTCGCTGTGAAAAATACCACAAGCGGAGTGATACAAGTGGTGAAACAGTAGGAGTTCTGTTTTCATTGTAATATCACACTCTTATCAGCCAATCAGATTCATGGACCTGACAGAACTGTTGTATAAATTACATGTATAGAAAATTAGATTTTTCTGCATTACACTGACGAGAATTCATGTTGAAAATGTGCTTCATTAGCATCAAAATAATGTCACAATATCAATCAGAACATTCAGAAATTTAGTTGTGTTACTCCACATTAAAGCATTCAAAACAAACACACACATAAATAAAAAAGCAGTTGCAGATATCAAAGCACTTAAACAACAGACTAACACAATCACAGTCCTGTACATTTTGAGACAATTCCAGCACCAAGAAATTTACAAAAAGAATAATGATTTGGTACCCGCTGTTCTTGGCAGGAGACAAACGTCTGGAAGCCTGGAGCCACTCCGAATCCCAGCTGATCGATGAAAGGCGGTTCATCCTGCGTGTGGATCTGGACTTTGATTCCCGCCTCGAAAGACGTCTCATCTGTGAGAGAGAAAAAGAGACGTGAAGATTGGGACATGTACTTAATGCAGGTGTCTCAGAAGAACAGATGCTATCAGATCATATTTTCAGCTTATATCACAGTATCAAACCCTCTCAAGTTGAACCCAAGAGTCTTTCTCATTGACAAAGTAAAAGAAAATCCAGTGGATAAAGAAAATGTGTTTTCTTCACAACGTGTGAAAATTGGTGCTTGTTCACCAATGTCAAATAGGCAAACACCACAAATTAAACCAAATGAATCTTAACCAAGAACCCAAAAACATGACTACAAAAACTTGTCCTGAAATACTTAGTCACTATAACAATAAATCAATGCAATAATGCTACAAACAAGGTCAACTTTAAAGAGATGATTGTAAATATTCGTTTTTCAAATATAACCAACAATAATCAAAATATGAAGTAAAGAGTAAAAGTTTCTCCACCACAAGTTTCACAATGAGACTTTAAGTAAATGTGGATAGTTTTGTTGATAATTGTACACTTACACAAATACAAACCTACCATTATAGTTTTCTTTCTTTTTATGTTATCTTCCTACTTGGCCCCAAAGTCTCGGATAGGAATTAAGAATATTCCACCTCGAATATGAATAGAAACTGTGCATAAAGGTCTCTGCACACTGAGTCCGAAATTTTCGCATGCGTTTTTCCGCATTCGCAATCTTAAAAATTTGTCACGCACAGAGACCTTGCACACTGAGTCCGATGCGTTTTAATTAATCCGTTGCGAAAAAAATCGCAAAACTATACAAAATGTCTTCAAGCAGTGAGGATGATTTTGTTGTCCTCTCTCTTTTTAAAAAAAGAAAAAGGAAATATTGGGTCCATCCAATCCTTAGATTGCGCAGAGAGGAAGGAGAGTTCCACCTGCGGGATTATCTCGAGAGATTCAACGTTTATTTCAGGATGTCAGTGCCTAAGTTTGATACTTTGCTAGCGATACTGAATCCACATATTAAAAAGAAGACCACCAATTTCCGTGAACCAATTTATCCTGAACAGAGACTGTCTGAGGTATGGACACACACACACACAAACCGAGCTGCGGCATCGGAAAGGTGCGCGCCAGGCATAAAAATAGGCTACAGCAGTTCCTTATATTCTGTATCTTTGTATTCCGCAATTTGTTTGTCATAAAGTGCGCTGTGCTGCAAGACGAAGTGTATTAATTTGTCTGACACTATTTTGGATTTTGGCTTTCGCTTGTACGGTGGCTCTGAATTGTCAAAACACCTTCTCAAAGCATCTCAAAATGCTTTATACGGATGCGAAAAACGCAAAAAATCGAACCCGATCCGAATTTTTTTTTGACGGACGAAAATTTCGGAGGCAGTGTGCAAACGTGATTGACAAAACGTGAGGTCGTATTTATTTTTCAACGTGTGAAAATTTCGGACGAAAAATTCGGACTCAGCGTGCAATGGCCTTAAGACCATAACAACATGTTACAACTGTGATAAAACATTGTGAATATTGCAACAAATGAGCTTGAGTTCAAACATTTGGTTCTCAACGAGAGACATCTGCATATGCACAACACAACTTAGCAAACAGGAAATCAACAATATTCAAAATAAAGAAGACATCAGGCAATATGACAACAGAACAAACCAGAAACAACATTAAAAACCACGACACTGACAGGAAGAGAGATCTTTAAATACTAGTCTCAAGGCATTTCAAACAGCTTCACGTCTGTAATGTTTTGACATTTAGCCATGTGTCATCCTCAGACTGTAAAGACTCTATAGACAGCTAAGCAAACATCAGTGATAGCACAGATTATAGGCTGCGTTTGACACTACCCCGTGTCATTTAAACACTTTAAATCAGTATATGACAGTCTAAATGCTGGCTCTCTTTCACAGCCTGCTAGATTTTCATTTAGCCCACAGAGCGGTCCACGTGTGACACTACTAATGACTATTGTTACAAATGTAGTTCCCAAGCAGATCCTCTATGAGCACACAGAGGAGTTACGGATGTCTCCCACCTGCTTTATCACCATTTTTGCCTTTTAAACATCTGCTTAATGATAATTAACGCACAAACAGAACAACATGAGGGAAATGATCCAGCCGGCCACAGTAAACTCACAGATGCCCCGTTTCATGAATTGTATATTAGCAGATCATCTAAGGCATCATCCAGCACTCAGGCAGAATGAATTCAAAAGTTTTACTATCAAAACCAGGCCTTGATAAACTCAATTCCAGGTCAGGCTTCAGGATTTTACAGTGTAAACTCTGGACTAATGTTCTTATTTGCATATTTACAAGACTGGACAAGTACAGGGTGAGATGAAAAGTCTGAGACCATGTTGAAAATCTGGGATTTATTCCCTTTTATACCTTTCATTTAAAGTCTTGCCAAAATATTCCAGCGCTCTGGTTTCATGTTGTACCACTTTGGTATGTAATTCAGGGTCAGCAGGGCTTTATAACCCAGGGTTAAAAGTAATGCTAACCCCCTTTCAAAAGTGTGACACATGGGTTAAAACGATGTTAACCCAAGGTTAAGCGCAGTGTGAAAAAGCCTTAGAGAGAAACAGCACAGTGCAGAGTTTCTGGAGGAGTCTGGCATTGTCAAGACTTCGAGACAGCTGCTCTGTAATTACAGAGAAATCCAGTCAGCTGTGGAAGAGATTTCAGAACAGCGTTCACCCGAGTAACCAGAGTGCTGCTTGGAGGATGTGATTAGATATCGGAGACCTTCGAGAGCACCTGGCGTTTGGAGAAATTTGAAGGAGCGAGAGCAGAACTCCTCGGGATATCACAGCATTATAAAAACAATCTCTGTAAATGTCGGGTGGTGACACAGGCAGGTGCGCAGGGTTTCCTATCTACCACCTCTCTCTTTTCAATTACGGAGGCGTAGAGAGGTTAAACTGGTCCCACTGAGAGACAGACACGAGTGAGTTTCACTTCCTAGTCTGGACGTATCACTTCACTTGTAATTGGGGTTGCAGCTGTAACGTGTGTTTGTGCATTTGCCGCTTTCTGATCAATAGGATCTGGGCTGACGTCACTTTCTGCATTTTGAGTGCTCAAAACTTATTGAACTTTACCGGAAAGGTCACAGACATTTTCTCCTCGCAGCATTCTGACCTTCTGCTGGCAAACATGTCTAGCGGCTGCTGTTGTTGTTTACTGCAGTGTTGTGCTTGTTCATTTTTTTAGGCTCGATCTGATAAACTGTTGTTCTAAGTGTTGACCAGGTTTTTATGGTGGTCTACAGCTATGCTCCAAAACCTAGTAAGCTCCATACTTAGCATTTGAATGCATCGTTGGCATAATTGTTGCCTTCTAAAATACCTAAAGCCAGTGTTATACTTTCCGCGTTTGCGAGTCCGCTAGGGTATGCGTAATGTAGGAAATCGTCATCGGAGGGTGTGCACGGAGGCTATGCGCGGACATCTGCATACCTCCCATTTTTTGTGACCACGCTCAGTAGGCTACAAAAGCACACAATCAAGCCTGGAAAAAGTCAACCACTCCTTCAATCTAATAAAAACGATTTATTAGCCTATATTTGTGTCAATATTAACAACATGCTGACATCAAACTGCATTAGAATCAATTGAGAGTTGAACTGAGCATTTCAAATCAGCTGCTATTTCAGTTAAGATGCTGCTAAGAAGCGTCTGTGCCCGCTAGCAGTATTTTTTATGGATTTGAATTGATCCTGTCCTTGGAGGTGAGCTTTGTGACATGAATGTTCATTTAACAGTTCATTCACAGTCAGTTCGGTTTAACCTGTTGATTAATATTAAAGACGGAGAGCCAGTCTAGCAAACACAGATTCATCCTAAACTAAACCGTCATGAGCAGATTACTGACATTTAGATGGCTCAGGTGATGGTGATTTTATGCAAATCTGCCTGGAAGAATAGGTGGAATCCCAAGAGTTTCTCCTGGAAGCATTTTAGTGTGGATTCATCTAAGGAATAGGGTAAAACTAGAGATCTGCTGGATCAGGATCGGAAAAAAATAATAAAATCCAGCTAAATGCAATGCAAGTATCAGCTCTGTCTCAGATATTTCTCCTACAGTTCTTTAGGAGAAATAAAAACAGGCACAAATGAAGCAATTGTTGACATTCGGGCTAATATTATGGGATCTCATCTAAAAGACACATGAGATTACTTGGGTTAATGAGACGTACCAGTCTCTCCCCACACAGGCAGATACTCGTCCTGCTGGATATCCAGCATCAGCTCCAGCCCATTTCCCATCCCCCCCTTCATGGTGATCAGCAGTGGCCGTCCATCTTGTCCAGAGTTGAAGGTGTAGCATTTTCCATAGCGTGTGAAGATCTGGAAAAAATACAAAATAAACAAAGGGACTTTGAGCACTTATTGTTTTTAATGGTCGATGAATTTCAACTTTGTTAAGAATAACTTAAATCAGAAAATTAACATTGCACTATTATCACTTGTAGAAAGCAGGCGATAAACAAAATTATGTTTAAAGATTTTCTAGTGATCACAGCAACATTAATACATCAAGTGATTATCAAATTATGATAAATAATATATAATTTAGATATAATTAATCAAACAGAATATTTCCAAATGCCCTTTTATAAATCTTAATAGAATTATCTCCTTATATCAACATAAGCATATTCCTTAAAGTTCAAAGGTTCTTCTGAACAGGAATGACCCAGTTGCACTTCCAGCTAAAATCAAAATCTTTCAAGTAAGGTTTCAGGAAATCCTTTGATTAATTACAGAGCATCTCGAAGTCATGACTTGATCTACACTGGGGCAGAAGGAGCTCATCCAGCCAGTCTTAATTGAAACTGAGCTAATGGACATCTAATCAGATCACAGTCAGCAGGAATGTCACAGTCAGTCAGCATGGCGCCTAAAAAACACAACTGCTCCTCGCTGCAGGAGAACCTGAATACCATTGCGGACAAATGAGAAACATTCAATGTAAAGGAAATGAAAAGGCCACATCTTTAGAGAACTTAGTGACGTTATAAAAATTGCAGCGGCTCTCCAGGGAATCACATCTCAGAAATGTCTCTGAATACAGACAGCCATCTTCACCTCTTTCTCTTTGAGAGAGAAACCTTTCAATGCCAATGAAGAATGTGTCAGAAATCAGTTGGCGTGTGATGAAATGCTGCAGACAGACAGATGAATGGTTGATTCAGCCAATGCACTTGCACATATTCACAGATGGAGCGCTTATATAAATACACATCCTGACAAAGATAGCAAAAAAAAAAGAGATACAGATTCTGTTCTGAGACTGAAATGAGAGTTTCTTTAAGATTCTATGAGTCAACAACTACAATTTTTACCACATTTACACTGACGCATTTCAATAAATCACAGTAAAATAATCATGTTTAGAATTAGCAGCACAGGGTCAATTAGCATTTTTTTTACATTTATTTAATACTTATTTGAAAATGATTTACAAATGTTAATTAGTCAACATGTTATACTTACAAATAATATTTTTTCATCAAAATTTATCAATACAGAAAACTTGAACTCTCATCTGAGTTAGCCATCTAGATTATTTAACCAGTGTGAAAAGTTGACAAGCAAAACTTACCAACAAATGCCACATAAAACCACAGAAACGGCTGTAAGGCATAAAAAAAATGTGCATGACAAAAAAAAAAAAAAAATGGCAATGACCCAGTAAATCAAATGATGATTCAGTTAACTGCCCTGAAATTCTCTACTGATGCCAGGAAAGCAGCCAATCATTATTGATGAGACCTCATTGTTGTCCATGCCTCAAAACCTTGTATTTTGCTAACATAGACAGCATTTTGGGGCATTAAAGAGTCATTTTCAACTTTCAAAAAGCACACAAGATGCCCAAAAGGAACATCCACTATAATGTTTCTAAAAGCTCTTGCCTCTTCCAGACAAACATATTTAAAAGCATCAGAACAATTGGTCCCTTTTGCCATTACCGACAATAAGTGCTCCAGAGCTTCTTCTACATCTAAACTACTCCTGATGAGATAACAGCGTCTAAAGCATTTAGCAAACAGAAGCGAGGCTGTTGCCAAGACGAGAGAGTTGCTGTGGTAACCGTGGCAACACAGCGTAGTTGGCTAGGGTTGCGTTGACCTTGGGACGCGAGAGAGTCGATGCTAGTGGAGTCTTTCTGAGAAACTTCACAATGAAGTCCCCTCAACGAGGCCATCGGCCCATTGAGCACCGATAACTGCATGTTATTTTGAAAGAACGGGCCTTCACAAGGACCTTTATATACTAAAGGTGCTTTAGAAAATATTTACAATAGCCAAAAGGCTTCACACGTCGGAAATTGAGTCAGGAACACACTGTATGTGCCTGACTGAAGTATTTTTCTAGTTATTTTGAGGGTAGGAAACCAATTTGTTTATTTGTCAAGAATTTATAAAATGGTGTTCTGAAATACCTTGAGTTCGGGGTTTGAACACATTACTAACCCATAAATGAGAGACAAATGACCAAACAACGCTATCTAATAATGCATTCAAACAGAGCGCTAAGGTGTGTTAAATTATTAGTGCCAAAGCTGGGCCACTGAGTGTCATCAAGCATCTTGTGTGCCTCTGCTGCTTTAATACAAGAGAACTGCCTCCACTGGGGCTGAAGACATCAATAATACATTATCATTTCTGCCCTTTGTAACAGGACTTTATGAAAAATGAATCGACTTTAAAACTTTCTGGCTGCTGAAGGGAGTTTGAAGGAGCGAGGCGCTCTGATCTCCCAGTAGGACGCTGTCAGTTGGCAGACTCTGTTCAGAGACTCAGCTGACTGGAAAAGAATCACAGGGGAGGAGCGGAGAATTTACAGGCTTAATCAGCGATTTCTTTGAAAATAAAACCAGCCACGAGAACTTAAAGCAATGAGAAATGGTCACATCTTCTTAAGAACTACATAAATATTACGCGAATTGCATTAAATTCAAAATATGCATTCAGGGCCCAAAATGAACTTCTTTCCATATGTGCCAACATTGAGTACAGAGTAAGCTTTAATACAGTATGGCAACCACATGCGCGTCCATGTTTAATGCTTCTCATAGCTATGTGAAAAATATCTGTCTGTCTATATACAAAGTGTATAATTGTACCACAGTTCATTGGAACTGATGAGCTGAAGATCAGGTGAGAGAGAGATGCAGAGCAGAGTGTGTGCAGAACAGGATGAAGAATCGCTGCTTTAGAACATTGATCTAGAAACTTGTGAATCCATTAGAATCGTTAGAAGACAGAATCACGATTCATATATGAATAAATTTTTTCGTGCACCCCTAGTTTTGACGGCATGGTGACGACTCTTCCTCTTCTCTAAACCAGGGGTTTTCAACCTTCTAGGACATGCGCCCCCCCCAAGTTTGTCTAATTTCACTCGCGCCCCCCCAACATACCACATACAGGGGGGCGCCTGAGAACTGATCGCGCGCTGTATGAGAACTGAAGAAGTGGAGCGTGCACGAAAGAGAGCACTTCTATCAGCGCGTTTCCGCCTATCGCACCTTCACTGACTTTAAGTTAATCGACAATGAATTGTGACTCCCGGGAAAAACGGGACGTCTAGTCACCCACTCCCTAACCCTTCGGGTGCTGAGGCCATTGTTTCAGATCGCTAGTTTGCGTTTTGGTAGCCTATCCGTCCACTGCGGCTGCCATACTGAGACTAGATATGCAAACGCCCCTTTTCCAATGACAGAGACGCACATTTTGAAAGACAAGACAGTTAACTTAGCCTGTAGGATGTATTTTGAATGTCCGGTAGTCCTCAAATAACATTTTAGTCCCGTCTCGTCTTGTTAATGAATGCATTTGCTACCAGTAATGGAGGATGAAAGAATTGTTTCAGTTCCTGTTTTGGTGTACAAAGCTGAAGTGTGGCGTCATTTGTGCTTTTGTGGTAACATCTGCCCCGGGACCGCGGCGGCACGAGCGAGAGGGTGCTCGCTGCAGACCCAAATGGGAGGAGCTGGAGCTCTAGCTCCCCCTCGCTGGAGGTAATGGGCGGAGATAGACACCTAACCCTACCCCTTACCCTATCACTAAACATAACTCCACCCATTACTTCACACAGAGGTGGAGCTGGACCTCCAGAGAGGGAGAGCTGGAGGTCATTTGGCTCTGCAGTGAGCAGTACTTGGCGTGAGCGCCACCTCGGTTTCACCGCTTGCTGTGTCCCATAGAGCCTTTGCGCGAGGCGCGACGGGCGGTAGGGTTGCTACGCGGCTGCAGCTTTCTCTCATTTTGGGGGTGTTTTGTGCAGTTGGGGGCGGTTCGATTCCACGCGGAACATAAATACAAACTGAAAAACCTGTTACATCCAAGTTGAAAGGTTCTGAGAATGTTCAATATCTGTTACATATACGATATATTACAGTATCGCAATATATCGTATCGCAACCCCTGTATCATGATACGTATCGTATCACCAGATTCTTGCCAATACACAGCCCTAGTCATTTTTGCAGTGGTATTGAAGAAGTACTTTGCTTTAAGTAATAAATGTAAAACAAAGTTACATTGAAATCCGAAAATTGATGCGATCCGTGATTTAAAAAACCATAATATGATTCGAACTGTGGGTTTTGTGATCCATTGAACCACTAGTAACAGAGCCATTAAAACAAGGACAAATTGACTCACACACAGTTTTTATCCAATAGCTGTATAAGCTTTAAATGCCTCAGGACTAATGTGAAGAAATAGTTTTGTGTATTTAGTAGTATTTGCACTTTTGCACTTAGGTTTTGTGCAATTTTTTGGTATGTAATAATTTTCGTTTGGACTGATGGACAAATGACAATAAAGGTATTCGTATATGCGTAGTAAACATTTTATTTACTCTACAAAATACATATTTAGTACTTGGTGAATTTTGGACATTGGGTGCATCTACAGTCAGGTGTCCAAAGTACTTGACTTTTATTAGTAAAAAATATCACTGAAACACTGAATATATATTAGCACATATCTAACAAAATGCATAAGCAATTATTGTAAAAGGTGAAACATGATCTGTCCCATTACAGGTGTCAGTTTTAATATCCACTCCTAAAAACCAACATATTTATCAACACAGAAAAGGGGTATAAATAGATGCAAAAGTCTATCATGAAATATGAATAGTGCAAGAAATGCTGACAGATGATTTTTAATTCCACATTGTTCTTTCTCGTGCGACCTGAGACATAAAAAAGCTATTATTTACTTATTTAATGCTTTCCCCTGCATGCCTGCAACTCCACAAAGCAATTTCACAATCCACCTTACGCAGCAGGGCTAGAAATAGAAGACGATACGTCACTATTAGCTTCCAATTCACCGTGATAGGAGGAAGACTGCTGAAGAAGACGCGGCTCCGATGTCTCAAGAGTGTGACTGATATACCCATCACTACCGATCAAGATCAGCACACTGACAGTAGCACCTTCTGAAATGAATAATTCACTGAGACCCAAATGGTACCATGCCGCCCGCTCAAGGGCTCCCCGTGCACTATGGCGAACTCCTAGCAACCTGAAGCCGTTTGTCAGAGTTCTCAAACGACTTTGATTGCAAAGCTTGCGTGTCTAATAAGCTGCACAACTCACTGCCGTGGCTAGTGGCTCCAGATGTACGATAGCTTTGCGCTGTCATGACAGATCAGATCAATGATGCCGAATCGGAAAACGATGAAATTATAAAGGAACACTGAAGCCAAAGTCAAGCTGTTGAACATGTCGCCTGCTTTCCTGATCCACATATGGCTTAATTCCTGAAACGTGGGTGGTACAGGATATTTTGATGAACAATTTACACAAATGCATTCTGCTCATGTAGCATGAATGATAGAATTGTGTGAGGAACAGACCAAATTGTAAGTGAAAAAGGAATTAAATAATCATTTATGGTTATCAAATGGCACATCTTAAGAACATAATTTTTATTTATGCATGAACTATTCTTTAAAGCATCCAGACTCAAAAAGCTAAGGCTTCAGTAAGAAGAGCCTGTGGTCTCCCGGTAGCTGTGTGTGTCTGTTTGATCTCAAAGGATAAACTGAGAAATTCACTGGATTTTGTGAGTTAGTGTTTGTCAGGTTTGAGAGGTCGTTGTTCCCGGTCTGACAGCGATCAATACTGGCACAAAGATGACCACAGGGTGTACCTCAACTCGACTTGGCCACAAAAATCAATACCAGTTCCTTTATTGACAGCAAGTCGCACACATCGACAGCAGACTCAGTGATGTAATGGAGCGGTAATATGGCCAATTTAAGATCACCAGGCCTGCTAAAGGGGTTACGATTTATCTGTCAGTGGCCTGCCTGTGGACAGAAACATCGGCTCCAATCTCTCAATGTTGCCTCTGCTCAATCTCTCAAACAGGTCTCCACACTGGACTCCAGCCTTTGGAGCCAGTAAAGGCTCATTGATTCTCAATACGATCGAATCTATCTGCAGCAGACACGTAGCTTTTTTCTTGAGATGTCCATCCTCATTCAAATTCTCTCTCTTTTGAAACAACTGAGAAAATTGTTTTCATATTAAAAATTCAACTGAAGACATGTCAGAAAATATGAGGAAGAACAGACACTATAAATGATTCAGGAAATGGACTATGTAATAATTTAAAGACACCTTATGAAATTTCTGTACCATGCTTCATCTCATGGTAGACAGGCTACATCAATAAAGAGAGAAATAATAATATTAAATAATTATATTCCAGCGTTCTTTTTGTCAAGTAATTGTAACATCTAAATGCAACACAGCTAAAATACTCAAAATCCATCAAACTCAACTACAACCCCTCACTGTAAAACTACCGTGATTTTAGTTCCTGTAAAATTTACAGGGGAAAACAATAAACTGACGCTCCCAGAATTCCCTGCGTTGCATTTCAAATTGATTGAATTTGATGTTTTTTCTTTGAAATAACTATGTTTTTTCTTATCAGTTATGTTTATTAGGGTTGTATGTTACAACTAATGTTGTTAAATTAAGGTTAATTGCATATTTCAGTTTAATGAGTCTCACCATTATGGTGTTTAGTGCTTGTGTGAATGACACTGTGCACCTTCTATATATGTTAATATTTAAAGGCTGCTTGTGATCATGTGACTTTCTCATCACCACCTGCATTTGGTAGTTATCAGTGTATTTCAAAGGTATAAAACAGATTTTAATACTTTAATAGGTTGGTATATTAACATTATATTAGTTAATGAAATTATTTAATTGTAAATTTAAGTTCAAACCGTAAAACCTAAATTGTTGTTACTGTATTTTTTTTACGGTAGAATTTTGGCAACCACAGCTTCCGTTTTTTAACCGTAAATTTGACAGATTTTTTTTACAGTGTACCAATAGTGTTCACTTAAACAGAACAACCATACTGTTAAAAAATACATTTTTATTTTACTGAGAGAAGAAATACAGAGTGGTTGAGAACTGGGTTAGTATAATTACAGTTTACTTCAAGCTCGACTGACGCTTCAATCTAAGACTCCAGTGTGCTGATAGTAAAAGATAGATGCAATTTAAATGAAATCGTATCTGTATGGACCCTTGGGACCGACTTAACTTCTTTCCACTCATGCAAAGGCACTACAAATGAATTAGACAAAGTGGCTGTGCTCATGCTTGAATGGGGGATAGAAAAGGTGGAATTACAGAGGAAAAAAGTTGGGTGTCTACATGGTAGATGTTTAAAGCAAGGTGTGTGCACTGACTAAATAGAAACAAGCCCACAGGGATAGTGACCTTCTACCACAGTAGCTGCATTGATGCTGAACTACAAATCAAGTCAAAGTGTTTCAAGCCCAACAGCCAAATGATTCATGCTGAACACCAGCAATTTCCTTAAAAAATAATGCAAGACGAAGTGTTTAAAAGACACAAGTTGCATAAATCCAGTCATAATTTCCCCAATACCCACCTTGACGGTGTCTAATTTTTTCTTTTATACTCACATACTAGCAATGCAATGATTATGCAGAGTGAAAAATAAAGATATTCACAGGGCATTGCCCTTGACAAAATGACGGATCATAATTTCTACGACAAATGCAACGCAGTGCATACATTTAGCTAAATTACGCGAGACCTGGACGCGAGGAGATTGCAGATAAGGCTCTTGGGATGCTGAGCGACTCGTGGTGCAATATATCAAGCTTGATATCCCAGGAGTTACATTGCTGAATGTGTTCAACATGACATTAAACATGACATTGTGTTTGTTTACTGACATAAATACAATTACCTAAAGCGATATTAAAGCCAAACAGTCATCTAGATAAATGGGGTCAAGACTAAGGCCATGCATCAGCATGATAAAGAGTGCAATGATAAATAATTTATACATTGTCACATGACCTATTCATTTTTATGTATAATCCAGAAATTGGTTTTAAAAAATAAAAATGTCCTTAATTTATTTCAAAATAGTTATTTTTAATTTTTAATCTGCCAGTCTGATCATATCATGGAGATGTTTAATATGCAGTCGACAAAGCTTTCATGCTCATTTGTCTCACTGGAAATTAAAAGGTCAAGTACATTACATTGTGGGATCCATTATTCAATACAGAGTGCATAATGCACATTTTGGACAAATGTAAATTTCACATTCTGAGCAAAGTACATGTGTTATATATTGCAACAATAACAACAGTATTTGTGGAACAATGCCAGCCTATCTAGTAGGCAATATTCAGTGTATACAGTATTTAAGTCAATACAGTCAAAAAGAGATATATTAAAATTGCAGCTGAAAATACTTGCAGTTAATTAGGCATACATTGGAAATGGAAGGTGAAGAAGCAGTGCATTATGGGATATAGTAATCCATACAGTATCAGCATGCAAATGGCCATACTTTTAAACTTCGCATTAAATGAGATAAAAACCGTTCAAATGTGCATGGTGCACAGAAGACTCGTTTGCATGCAGTCTGCTATGGCGAACAAAGCGTAATTTATAGCAATTAAACAAGCGCAAGAAAGAAATGGTCACCTCGTTCACTATAACGATTCCACTACAACAATTCTTGCATCGTGTGTTATCGTGAAGTTAAATGTACACAAACTTACGGTGCTAAAGTTGCGCGGTCCGCACAGTTGCCCTTGAAATCTACAATAAAGCAACATCTCCTCCATCTGATGCCCCAGACGGTCCAATAACTGCCTCATGGAGGGCTGAGAGTCTCGAGGAGGAGGCAGAAAGTGGTTGAAGTCCAGGATGCGAGAGAAAGGTGACCAGGGAGGCTCATTATTAGTTCCGTCAACGTGCGATGCAAGTGCTTCTCGAACCGCGGGGGACACCTGCCAGTTTTTCCCGAAGAGTCCAAGCCAACGTCCCGCGCTGAAGATGTCCGGTTTCTTCATACGACGCGGCATTAAGATGTTCTGGTTGCAAATCGTCACGGCAGGAAATACGAGGCGTTTCGCATAAACCATATGCGCCTTGGTGTACACAGGCGACGAGAGCAAGTATCGGACCCGGTTAGAGGACCAAGTAAAAAGCAGCGCTAACGCCGTTAGAAACGCCAGCAGCCACGCGACTCTGCGCGGGTACGAGCCGCTCAGAAAGACGTGTCTCAATCCGTGAAAGGTCGTGTGTTTCAAGAAAATCTTGCCAGCTTCTTTTAGTGATCCTTCAGTGCGTTGTTTCGGTGCGGCGTCGCCTCGGCACATCTTGGAGTAGGTCTGAGTCCTTTGACGCGCAGTTTTACCTCAGAAGAGACCCCTTAAACGCTCCAAAGCTCCCCAAAATGAATAAACATCGCGCGTTTCTGTTCCTGTGGGGTTTTACTTGGGGAACAAATCTGCAGCTTCATCAAAACTGGTTGAAGTACAGTGCTGTAGTAAATAAGGACGCTAAAATATTATTTATCCAGATCTCCTCTTAGGGAAGCGAAATGTAGCCGGTATAAAAGTCGCAACTGTTGCCAGAAACGCACACCTCGCCACATTTTCTTCGCGTCACGCACTCGTGCGGTCCTGTACCATACAATAAATCTGTTATGCGCTTTGAAGTTAAATTTTCATAAATTCAGTCGAAGTAATTCACTGGCGTTTGTTGGAAGCGCTCGATTCATTTTCAACCCCTCCGCGCGCTCTCAGCTCTGTTGCTTTGTGAGCGCGCTCATCCTCTGCAGCCTGTTACTTCACTGAACTTTCTTATTGCAGTGGTTAAATGTTATTTTTCATTTTATTTGACGAAGACGCCTTGCTGTAATAATTAACTGTAATAAACTATTTGAGTGATTTATTTTGAGTGCAATAAGATAAGATGTCAGATTAAAATGACCACATTTGTATCTAAATTTTGCTTATACTGTTGATATATTATTGTTATATTTTTTTTTTATAAAATGTGTATGAAATATTCTCATTCTGAAAAGAAACATGCATTCGAAATATGAAATAGCAGCTGTTTTTTTCTTTAAATGAGTCAGTTTATGCCAGCAGCAGCTTATCATCAAAAATAGCATTTATCACAAGAACACTCATGGTGATGTCAGCATATTCACAATACGATGCTGCTTTTTTACATCAAAATTAGGTTCAGTTTTTAATTGCTGGTTGTATAATGCATCATTCAGACAATAATTACACTCTCCATCCCTTTTAGACTCTAAGTGGGCACGTCCTTAAGCTCGGCCTGTTAGTCAAGCAGGGAAAATGGGCATGGTGCCCGCAGGTCATGGCCCACTTACCTTAACAATGTGTTCAAAGTCAATAACCCCTTTTTTCACTGGCAGGCTCTGAGATGCCTCACAAAGGCTCTTGTCCAAATGTGTACATAACAGAGGACAGTATTGACCAGAATGCTGTGCCAAAATAAACCTGTAAACACCCGGATGTGTTCGGTCTTATCTGAAGCAAATGCTGGTGGGTGGATCTGTGGACATTCAAACACTGTGTGTGTCCTTGCCGTCATCTAATCATCTGTTTTACTGAGAAAAAATACAAAGAGCTATGAATGTCACAAATAAATTACAGTGGAGGTGTTACGATTCACATTTGACATTTAATTTCAAAGTCACATCAAATACGTGACAATAAGAGCTATTCATTGTTAAAGAGAAGTTGAGGCTCACGAAACAATTAAAAAGTTATTTTCTTAGAAAGAGAGCAGATCATGTATGTACGCTATTTTAACTGTAGTGGCACACAAACTACATTTCTTGGGAAGGATTTGTTCTGGCACCTATAACAAGCACACTACTGCATTAAGTAATATTTTTGTATTATTTTTTAGGTTATTTGCATACTAATTTGTATTCATTATTTCAATTCACAATTTATATTTTTAAAATTAAACAATGTATTTAAGATGTGGAATTATGTTTAAAAAAAAACACAGGGGAACTAAATTTGTGATAAACCAAATATATGTGTGGCTTTGAGGGCTCAGGCAGAAGGAATAGCAATGATTTTTCAGTCTTTTCATATTTTGGAGGAGTGTGATGTTGGCATGGGACCCCAGTGGCTGTTCGTCACTGCACACCCACATGTTCAACAGTCACAGATGCTTTTTTACAAGCGTCTTCATCAAAGAGGATGTGGCTCCGCTGTGGGGACAATCACACGCTGAGCTACATCAACACCCAGATGAAGATGCAAATTAGTATTCGGCAAAACTTGGTCAGCAGCTCGCCGCCAAAGACCAATTTATTACCAATTCAGAATGAATTCAAGCAATTTTTTTTTTTTTTTTGGAAAATAACTCCACGTGGTTTGCTGCTGTGGAGAAAATATGTATTCTTTTTTTATGCTGAAGGGGGCTAAAAGATTGGAAAACATTTCATCATATTGGTGAGGATTGAAAAATATCTAAAAGGATTGGTGCAAGTTTCTAAATATATATATATATTTTTTTTTTTATTCACAGCCTTAATAGGACATTGTAAATGCACTGCTCTTTTGTAAGAAAGGGTGATACATCTCCTTTTGGCCTGAAATAAAAAGCAATGCTATCAATTGTGTATAAAATGGTTAAGGCCCTCTATAATGGTTGAAAGGCAACCAAATGACCCAAAAGAGTTGCATTCTTTACACAACATTACACTGGGATGCAAAAAAAAAAAAAGGTATTTTAAGACTAAAAACAACAAGAGAAGGTCTGTCTTGGTACAAATCAGAACACACGTTAAAAACTCATACCCTACATTGCAGAAATGTTAAAAGTAATGCCAATCAAGCTATTATCTGCTAGCTGAGTGATAGTCAACTCCAGCAGATGGCCAGTGGGTTTAGGAACAGACTCGAAGAGCAAAACCATGACAGAGCCACAACTGAGAATGCATTTTATGGGGAAAATCATTTGCAGCCCAAAATAGCCTTGATGGGGTCTAGAGTGGTTTATTTCATGGTGAACAAAGGGAAAACAGAAAGCACAACAGCAATACAGCTCCTTCCATTTGGAATGAAATGGCAAACATTACAATGATAGCTCATTGATTTCTCCAGCGAAGGTAAGGCACTCCTTGCCTAAATGAAAAACACTGTATTTCTTACAGTTTGATTTCGTCGTCTTTTGAATTACGACTTAAATTTTCCATCCCACAATGGAGTCTGTTCACGTTGGTTTTTCACTGACTTCAATCTTTCATTCCTAATAAATTCCTAACAAACGAGTCAATAGTTGTCATACCGTAAAAATACAGAGCTAAAACTTGTTGAGGGATAGCGGTTTGATGAGAAAGAGTTCACATTGAGATCATTTTGATGGAATATTTGGTAAATCGGATCCCAAATTCAGATATCTTTGAAATCACATCCAAAAACCTATAGTAAGAATAAGTTTTCATGAAATTAAAATGCTGTCTATGAGAAATTGAGATTTTAAAGAGATCCCATTTGCAAATCAACCGAGTAAATTACAGATTTAAATAGCAGATTAAGCTAAAAACTGTAAACTATACACAGTAAAATCGTCAGTGTTAATTAAGCAGTGTTACTCTCCGTTTACTCTTAAGGAGTTAATTTAACAACAAATAGTGAAAAATGCCCTCTAGTGTCGGTGAAAATGATCAGAGTTGAATTCTGCATTGTTAACTTTACTCTGTTAAGCTCCGCCCCTCAATCTACCCCGAAGACCACAGCACAAGTTGTCTCGTCGCCATTTTCTTCTGCCTTGCGCCAAAAGGTAAGCTCTTTTAATTCATTTGTTAAAACATAAGTTTAATATTTGAGGTTAATAATTATGCTACTATTAATGCATAAGTTGTAGTTATTTTTTAACTTTGTGTAATTTGAATGGTTTAAACTCGGAAATATCGAATAGGCAAGTCAGTATGTTGGAGAAATGTGCTTTTTCATCTCAATGTGGTAACGTTAATGATAACGTTTAAATGATGTCAGTAATCTTACTTAATTAGATTGTTAGATGTATTTAGCTTTGGTGTACTCGCTTCATTTGTTTTTTAAACGTTCAATTATGTAACGTCACAATGTACGTAAATACGTTAAGATGACTAATTTTTATGTATTGGACGGTCGAAATCTTCTAGGTAGGGCCCATTTAGATATGGCTCCGACCTCCGTTTATACTCATCTCACTGTTCAGCTCACGAAAGACTAAATGTGTCCAACGGCATTAATTAAGTACTGTGAAGACAAATTAGTCGAACGCCGCCATTGCATCTTTACTGAAGCCGCGTAGATGGCGCTGTGGGAGTAAGTTAGCGGTAAATCCGCTCAATGCTCGCGACGAAGAAGTCAATTATGGGGCAGGCGGAACGTCTCATTTAAAAACAGACGCGTCTTTGTTTTTCGTTATTTATTATATTTTGTTATTAGACATGCACAGTTAGTTGGCCTGATCATGTAAGTACTGGTACAAGTAACGTTAACGCATTTTAAAATGTTGCTTGTTTATAAAGAGTGACTGTTATTGGCATGACATAGCACATATTGCAGAACTAATGTATTATCTTTCTCCTGTTTTTAAGTAACAAGCTTCTCCTGTACAGTCAACTCAGTCCCTGTCTTCATCCTTTGACTCCAGGACACACTCATTATTGAAGAAAGGTCTTCCAGTAAAGGAATGAGATTAGATGATGGAGCTGAAAGGTGGGCAAGAAGTTATTACTTATGCATTTGGGGGACTGTTAAACTCATAAATCTACTTAAAAACACAACATTAATTTGATCTCTATAAGGTAAATGTATTTAAAATTAAGTATTATTTGAAGTAGTACTTTCTTTGTTTATATACCATATTTATGTTTTTGCTTTGCTTTTTTTTTTAATAAGCTGGCCTGATCGATTCTCGATGAAAAAAGAAAGTGTTCTGACAGCTGACATTAAAGAAAATAATAGGTAATATTTCATATAACTGTGCATATATGATAACGATATGATATATATATAATTTTTATATTTAATAATAATAATAATTTTTGCAGTGCATCACCACCAAGGAAGGTGAATGAAAACTGTGCCAGAGGAATTGTGCCTTTGTTCCTGTACCTTCTTCAAAAATGGCTATGTAAGTATCACTGTTTTTGTCTTAGTTTTAATACATTGTTGACAACTATTAAATGTTTTGATCACATGCCCATAATACAGGTGGTGTATTTTTCTCTTGGATTTTAAAACACTTTCTCCTCCTTTTTCTGTATTTTTGTCTAAGAAGCACCGGAATCATAACTATACAGAGAGGCATTTCTAAAGAACGAGGAATATCATTTGAAGATACAAAATGAAAAGAGAATTCTCATTGTGCCACTTTTCACAGCAGTTTTGTAGCCATTGAGTTGCTTTAACTGTGACTAAGGATTGACTTCGTATAGTATTCTTTAAGCATTGTTGATGATCTTAAAATGCTTTGTTTGTGTCTTGTCAAGGCCAGAAGAGACAAGGAAAGGTGTCTACGTCTCAAGTAAGGATATCTTCTAAAAGGTTTGTTTTTAATTATTGTTTTTGTTATTATTTTTTGTATTTTTTTTTTTTTTTAATTTAACACATCAGTGATAGTCCTCTGCAATTTGCTTGTTTTTTTCAGAGTGGAACAAGCATTGAGGAGCATATTCAAGACATCGCTGGAAGTGCTCAGCCCTGTCTCCTGGCTCAGGAAAGAATTATTCAGTTCACCAGTACTTCAGTTTTGATCAGCAGGCCATTCCATGCAAGTCAATCTCTTCTCTTGATGCCTTTGACAAACTGTTTAATGGGGTTAATTTACTCAAAAATGAAAACTGTCATCATTTACTCACCCCCATGTCGTTCCAAACCTGTAAGACTTTCTTTCATCTTCAAAACACCAATGAAGATATTTTAATGAAATCTGAGAGATTTCTGTCCTTACATTGAGAGTCCACGCAACTAGCACATTCAAGGCCCAGAAAGGTAGTAATGACATCATTAAAGTAATCAATGTGACTCCACTGGTTTAACCTTAATTTTATGCATGCATTCACAAAATGTCTGCTTTAATTTCAAACAAAACACTCATCTGTCGTGCTCTTGTGTACGCTTGTCAGGGATTAATATTTTCATAAAGTGGTAAATTTGTATATATTTTTTTTCCTTCGTGCAAAGAAAGCACTCATGTTGCTTAATAAAACATTAATAAAAGTTAAATCACCATAGTCTCACTGATTAATTTAATGATGTCTTTAACACCTTTCTGGGCCTTGAAAGATGTAGGATAGAAGTCTGCCAGATTTCATTACAAATATCTTCATTTGTGTTCAGAAAATGAACAAAAGTCGTATAGGTTTGGTATGACATGAGTTTGTTCACCAAAAATTTGAATTCTCATTAAGGCACACTTTGTTTTTGGCACCACTTATAACACTATTCTACACAAGATGTACACTTTCATTCAGACCACTGTGTTCAACAGATGTTGGCAAAGTGAAGGTCCTTGTATTGCTGAGGTTAGAGCAAGGCTGCTTAGCTAGGTGGTTCAACAGCTTCTGTACTGAATATAGTGATGTATTGTCATTTAATGCAGATGTGATGTATTTTTGTGAGTGTAATTGTTTCTTGAGCATGACAGCATTGTAATAAATGTTTTAAATCTGACGTCGTTGATCTTGTTTTTTGTTGTGTTTGTAAAACACCAGATGGGATTTAAAATTAGAGAATTTTTCACTATTATAAATGTAAATGAATTCTACATAAGTGAAATATTAACACTAATTAGAGTACATTTTCCTGCAGAGTTAAATTGTGGTAACACAGAACAGAGTTAATTTCCCATAGTGTTAAACTCTGGTAACACACAACAGAGTTAATTTTCCCTAGTGTTAAACTCTGGTAACACAGAACAGAGTTAATTTTCCCTAGTGTTAAACTCTGGTAACACTATTCAGTGTTGAGCAGTGTTAATTTTTTACTCAAAATAGAGTTGATTTAACTCTGAAAATTTAACACTATGGCGAGAGTCAATTTATCACCAATTCTGAGTGGGACCAAATACACTCGGGCCGAGTGTTAAATTTAACTCTAATAGAGTTCATTTAACACTGCAAAATTTACTGTGTATCACAGCTGGTTTGACGGTACCACTCTTATTTAACGTTCTGCATACTAAACCCAGTTCTCAGTACCCCAGTAGTGTATGCTGTAGTGATCTGGAAAGCTGCCTATATCAGCACCCAGGCTGATGCCAAGTGTCCTCTGCGGAGACTCTGCAGCTGTGGACGGAGACAACTCTCACATGCGATAAAAGAGACAATTTAGTTCAGATGATGGCAGAGGAGCTTCAGTTTTACGGAAAGAATGGTGAGCGAGAGGAGAAAGAGAATGAAGGGAAATAAATAAAATACTAGACAATGCAGCAGTGGAAGAGAGGACAGAATAAATCATGGACAAAGCCAGAAACATGGGAGAGAGAGAGAGTGACTGTTTCTCTAAACCTAATGAGCTGCGCTGTAACGTTTATCAGGAAACCTAAAGAATGGGATTCATATCTAAATTTGTTTAATCAGGGAAAAGAATGGCTATGACATTACAACCAAGAGAAATGATGATCAAAGCATGCCAGATACTGTTTGAAACGGGAGATGTTTGATTCAAGAGAGAGCACTTTCAAATCAGGAGGAACAAAATTTTAAGATGTTTAATTGGAGAAGACCTAGAAAGGAACATTAAAAACTTTTGAGGAACAAAATAATGTTCATGATATTTGAATCAGGAGATATGCTTAAAACATTCAAAATGAGATACATTTTCACTTAACATTCAAATTGAAAAGACTAATAAACAGAGATGATGATCAAATTGCTGAATTTGGAGAAAAAGAACATTCAAAACTGCTGAAGAAAAGAAAGAATGTTAAAGATTGTGAGATTCAAATTCAGATGATTAGACTGAAGAAAGCTAATTTTGAGACATTGAAAATGTTCTAAAATGATCATGCGACTTAAATTCAGAGAAAAATTGTTTGGAATGCTTAAAACAGGAGGAAAAAAAAAACATCTGAATAAATAGAATGTTCAAAACCTTTGAAATGAAAGGCAGAATATTCAAATTTTATAACTGAAAAGACATTCAAAACGTCTGATTTACAGAGAAAGGATTTTTAACACGTTTGAACAGAAAGAATGAATGTTCAAAATGACAGATTGCTCATAATGTTCAAGTAGAGAATAAAAACTGCACAATAGGATGATTATGGTGATTGCAATATCAAAAAATGCATCTGGTGAAGTATCTGACTAACTTCTGAGGCAATCTAACATTTTGAAAGGAACCCAAAATTAGGGATGCATATATGACCCCCCAAAAGAAACAAGGAAATAGCATCACTGGGCGAATCTGATGAATGTTTCTCAGATGGCTTGAACTGAACCCATCCGCACGGGTCAGCTGCTCTGACTCGCTGCCGATATGAATCTTGTTCACATGACCAACCTTAAAAAAAAACGAGCAACAATAACTCATGTAAGAGTATAGAAACATCTCCAGAAACAATCTCCGCAATAAATAACACTGTCACTCTCCCAGAATTCCCTGAGAGCCTCTTAAAGATAAACAGCTGCTTCTAACGCACAGCTCTGCGTCAACCTCGCTTCAGGTCAGAATTCCCAGCAGTCTGTGTTGTCAGGTTTTTAAAGCAGCGGGACATCAAAGTCTTGCCCCCAGATGCAGTAATCTCGGTCGGTGGCATGCTTACATTTAAACTCAATTTTATTTTTAGAGTTTTTCACCTCAGGTGACCGTGAACAGCCGCAATTTCCGCCGTCTTCTCTTGTGGCCCATGAGGAGTTATTTAAGTTTGTCTTTGAATTAAGACTATATAATAGGGCCTGATTCAATTCCAAAGTCACGCCGAAGGTTGCTCAGGTCTAACTTCTATTACAGCGAGGCAAACTCTAATCGAAATGAAGCTCAAGTCAGACTTTGACGTTAAAACATAAAACATATTCCATCAAAAATGAATGACTAAATGAGAAAGTTTTGTAGACGTCGCTTTATAGTATTCACAATGGATGAACTTGGACGTTGTAATGTCAAATAACATCAAGCCTTAAACAAGCATCAAACTCATTCAACTCAACACGAATTATCATATTAAAAGAGGATTGTTCACTGTTGTTACTCACCAGGACACAAATCAGCTTAAAAGATGCAGATTAAAAATATAACAGTGAATGAAATAATGTTTCAAGGTCATATTTCAGCAAAAAAAAAGGCCAAGATATTTTGCATCAAGACTACAGTTATTTAGTCTTGATATTTAGACTCAATGTTATATAAAATATAATTTCTTGATTTTAGGAGAAATGAGCCAGACACGTTCTTGACCGAATTTGTGGGATTCACCCATCAACACAAACCATCTGAACTCATCTAGGAAGCTGTACTTCTCTCTCCACCTGTCTGCATCACAGACAATCTGTCCAAGGTCTATTAATATGGCTCCAGGTACACTCTGTGTGTGTGTGTGTAGCGAAAGTGGATAACAGCAGTTGTCAGACACATACAGAGCAAGAATAATGAGGCTGGACGTGTCGACTTCACCCTGCAGGAAACACACACTTGTGTGTATTTGTATGTGTGTGGCTGATAGACTTCAACACCTGCTTGACCTCATATCTGAATCACTTCTGCCACCGATCCTATTCACTTCCAACCAACAGCCCTTTGAATTGAATTTCACTCCAGCATTTTACTGAAAACGTTTTTTATTTCCTCCAGAATGTCTGCTACACTACACTCTTAAAAACAAAGGTGCTTCACAATGCCATAGAAGAACCTTTTGTCTAAATGGTTCCATAAAGAACCTTTAACATTTACATTTATTCATTTAGCTGACGCTTTTATCCAAAGCGACTTACAATTGCTATATATGTCAGAGGTCGCACGCCTCTGGAGCAACTAGGGGTTAAGTGTCTTGCTCAGGGACACATTGGTGTCTCACAGTGGATTCGAACCCGGGTCTCTCACACCAAAGGCATGTGCCTTATCCACTGCGCCATCACCACCCCATCTGAAGAACCTTTCTGTTTCACAAAAGGTTCTTTGTGGTGAAAGAAGGTTCTTCAGATTATAAAAAGGTAAGGAAGAGATGGTTCTTTAAAGAACCTTTGACTGAATGGAACCAAAAATGGTTCTTCTATGGCATCGCTTGAAGAACCTTTTGAAGCACCTTTATTTTTAAGAGTGTACACAGCTGAGATCAATAAATAGAATTAATGAGTCAGGCTTGAAGTTATTAAATAAACTGAATGTAGTATTCATATCTTGCAACTTGTGCACTGAGATCTCAGAAAGGCAATCTTGTGAGTGGAAAGCAATACACATCAGAAAACATTACTTCAACACAACCCTTAAGCAAGTATACAAATATAAAGAAGTTAGGGAAACACATCTATACATGAAGACAAGCTTATTTGGCCTATAACATATAATCAGTCACCTGAAATCACTCAGATACTACAAGCCTCTCCGGCTCTCTACAATTGATTTGAGCTGCAGATCTGAGTTTATCGGTTTCAGTTAGGAGCGGCTGTAGTATGAATCACTTCAAAGGTAAGTCTAAAAAACATGAAAGCTTTCACATCCTCAACCCAAACACCGCAAATCCTACCTTTTCAGATGGCTGCTGGATATTCTTTACTCGATATGATGGATGAAAACATTAAGAAGCCATTATAGATTAAGTAATGAGCCAATTAGCCATGATAAGTGCTTATTGGCACATTTCGATGTCAGGTCGGGCCCATGTGTCGCGCTCCTCCTAATTAGAGCCATTTATGGGATTTTCACCCTCTTTACCCCATTTCACTTTTCATTTTTAGAGCCCATTTTTTTCTTTTCAATATTTTAACATCTCTGATGGTACTCAGGTTCCAATTACGTCAAGGCAATACACTACAGACAAAGCCAATGTTTTTCTGGTCCATTTTGAGATTTTGGACTATTTTGCTCCCATAACATGCCTTCTGTCAGACTAATGGGAAAAAAAACCTGCAAAAATAGACATTTAAGTGTTTATATCGTTACTCTTTTGTCTGTTTGCATCGGTGGATTTCATATACAAATCACCCTCTTCACACTATTTCACTTTAAATTTTTAGAGCCCATTTTCTACTTTTCCATATTTTGGCCCATATTTTAACAGTGGTGTACAGAATCACTAGTATGAATATCATCAATTAGTGTTTTTAATATGTTTTATTTATTAATGTATGTTTTATGTATTATTATTAGTTAATATCTTATAATACAGTTTTATTCCCATCTATATTCTGACGATTTTTACAGAAGGGTTTGTTCATATATCATTCACATGATTTATATTTTGACAAAAAGTGATATCTAAAAATCCCCTCAACTTTTAAGTGTCAGCAAAATCATTTAGAATTTTGAATCTAGCTTCATCTAAAGATTTGTGTTCTGGAAATGTATGCAAATTAGGACATATTTAATTAGACATTGGATCATTTGCATTTGTACACAAAATATTTCAGAAGACATATAAGACAGTTGTTGTAATATACTGTGATTAATCAATTGAGAAAAAAAAGATTTTTTCCCCTCTTTTCACCATGACTAATAATGACTTATGAACACTTCATTGAGATATGGATATGAATAAGATCTCTAACAAATATCTGGAAGCATCTGATTGTCGCTGGAGAGCTTTCTCATGCATTTACAAACCCCCGAAGGACGTCACAGCAGGCTGTGTGTGTGTAGGTTAATTGTTGATTGTCTTGGGGATAATGCGGCACATCCATCACTGAAATAAGTCATCCGGTGTCCCTGCTTTCCCTCATGGCAGGTATGAAAACACGCAGTAAATCAAAGCTCTCAGTGGCATCTGCATACACATGTGGGAGTGCCGTCATTGAGAGACGAATACTTATCAGTCTTCTAAGATGCATATCTCACTCAAGACCCTGAGAACACAATGGCATGCTTTCAGTGCGTTGCCGTAGGTGATGGAGATCATCTGTACACCTCCGGCTTTACCGCGGTAAACAAAGCCGAGATGCATTCATCACAGCACTATTCTGAACAAGATAAGCGTGGGCATTGAAAGGTACTTCGTACAGATTGTTTTTGTGCTGCAGACTGACTGTATGAATTCTCCACTGTTTTGTCACACACCAAGAAATGGTGTTTGGAAACCATTGTGATTGTACAATATGTATTTTTGAAAGTATCAAGATATGTAATAAGAAATAATGTGGGTGTGACGATATATTCAGAAGGAATTGATTGGATGGTGAAATATTTCGTATAGAAATATCAATATTTATATTAAACTTATATGGTGTACTAGACATGAACAAGACATAAAAAAGTTGTTAATGAAAGTTGTTTTAGAGAGTTACAACAAACATTTTTCTTTTCAATGAAATGCAGTAGGGAATCAGGCAATATACAAACAGATATAATATTAAGAAAGTAATAGAGTCATTTCATGTTGACTTCAATATGCTGTCAACTTCCAAATTCAATCTCCATCTAATAATAAAGTGTTTTTCTGTGGGGGTCTTGAGCCAATGTGCTGCTTTAAATCTGTTTTATTGGGCTGCGCAAGCTTATATTCATAAAACAAATGAACTTGATTCTTTCATAACTGTGCATGCATTGTTGTGATGAAGTTCAACGAGAGTCTTCTAGTCTGAGAAAATGCGTTTTGTTTTGTTTTGTGTTATGGCGCCCTCTAGTGTTCAGAAAGCAACAGTGAAATTCAGAAAAACGCATTAAAAGTGACTCATGATCATTAAACAGTAAAATTACAGAAGAATGTCATTTGTAGTTTCCATTAGTTCAGTCAATAGCACTGTTTACCGAAGCATCACTATCAGTATTGCTCACATAAGGAGAGTGATTTATACAAACCAATAATCCTAAATATAAAGTTTTGACATGTAATTTTCTCACACCTAGCAACTATCTATAACATCCTAGCAATGCACAAAAACAATCTTTGTAACTACACTGAACACCCAAACCTGGAAACCACCCAGAACATCTTAGCAATCACAAAGCAACACTTGGGAGACACTTTAAGAACTGTGTAGCAACACTTTGAGAAATGCCCTTGCAACCCCTAAATTAAGTATTAAATATGTTTTTCAAGTGCACACAACCTTTTTAAATAATAAAGGGTTTTATTTTCATCATTTGAAGGCTAATTATTATTTCCCATGAAATATTGCTATATAGCATTGCAATGAATCTGTAAATAATGCAGTTAACTTGATTATTTTTTTTGTTTTTAAATTGATCAATAGTCTTATTTTATTCATGATGTTTTTAAAGGAAGAATTTTTCAAGTCTAGACACATGCCAATAAAGCCTTCGGTCAAACACTGGAACCTTTCAGTGCGATCAGTGTCATCATCGTTAAATGGCTGTGCAATGAATGAACATTTCACAGAGTGCTGCGTAAGCGTTTCTGAGGGTTATGAAGGGAACAGAGCCAGGGATGGAGAGAAGCTGGTGTGAAATGTGTTTTCTGGCCTTGTTAATATTAGATGAGCTACTGTCATCAGCACCGATCCTCCGATAAACCATGAAGATCAAGTTGAGATTATACAGTCAAGGTCAAATTTAACACAAGCACACACTTATAAGACACCAAATACAGCATCAGATAAAGCTGCACACTTTTTGTCTGTAAGAGTCTTAAATGAACCACTTATTGATTCCACATCTCTAATTAACTGCATTTCACTCAATAGTTTTTTTTTTAATAGCCTAATTAAGCAGATTAGACAAAAATAATATGCTTAGACAGTGTTTGGCAAAAGAATTCTCTACAATCATCAAGAGTCTCTTCAATGCAAGCCCATTTTATTGTTTGTCAGGTGAAAATATTAAATCTGATCACTAAGAAAATTGCTACACAGCTTTTAAAACCCATTCACAGCAAGAACAATAACTATAATGATAAATATCCTTGTGTCCACACCAACGGACGTTGTTTATTTTATTATGAGTTATTTTATCATTTATCAGCTGGACAAAACCGTTCTGAGAGTGATTCCAATTATATCACTCTTCTGTGTTGTTATAGTGTGGTCTTCTCAATTGTCAGAGAATTAGGATGATTATTAGATGGATCCGTTTTTCTTTAGATATATTTTTGAACCCAACCAAAGAGCACTTTCTGGGATCACTAAACGGTGGTCCTTTCAGCAAGTAGTGCTCCAAGATCGTTTCCTTGGATGATTATTAGATTATTAAAGGTGCAGAATGCAATATTGACAGCTAGTGGTTGAAATGGCTACTGCAGTCCAAATAAAAAAATAAATTGAGCGATTTGTTTCTCCTGTCCACTCCTCTTCAGACTCCTCGCGGGTTGCCAGATTGGGAACACACAACATGAACAAGCGAAATTGACAATGGAAGGTGACAAACCTTAAACTGTAGGCTGATGACGTTGTAATATTCCTCTGTAGAGCCCCGTATTTCAGCACGGGCCCGATGGGCCCTGACTTTTTTTACAGCCCTAGGGTCCGGCTTTGGGCCAATTTTCACGTCATAGCTCAGACGCGGGCCGGGCCTCAGGCCTGTTTCAGGCTTCTCCTTATTTTTATATTTTAGACATCCATCAATTAGTGATGAAAAAAAAATTGCCGTGCTGGTGGAAACAACTCCAGACTGTGCTACTATGACTGTCAAGAGCGGCTCGGCGGTGTTTAGTGTCCCGCAGCAGAAGCAGCATGTGTGCCGTCAGCGCAGCTGAGGAGTTCTGCGTTCAAATACACGCAACAGGCGCCATGTTTTGCTTGCCACAAAGCCCCAGTAAAAGTAATTACCATGAATGTGTCCGGGGGAAACAGAAAGGAGATATTTGAATTATTTACTAATAAACCAGTGAGTCTGTTTCACAAGGATGAAGTTGCCGATCCTCATTAGACAATCCTATAGAGAGAAATGCGTCTCTATGGATTATGTTTATAATGAAAGATTTTTTTTTTTCGATTTGTTTTGTTTTGTTAAGTAGTAATTTAAAGCTTTCTATAGATATATTTATCATGTCTGTGAGACATGTATTCTCTGACTTTCAGTTAATTTTTGTGAAGCGCTCCTGTTCAAAATTGAGGCCCATGCAGGGCTTTATTTTTAAGTCGAGTACATTCTGCAATCTCTAAGCCAGTTCATTTGCTAACTTCCATGGCTGCAAGTTTTCCGCTGTGTTTTCCGCTAATTGGCAACCCGGGTGTCAAAATACTATTGGGAAAATTGGCAGCAGGTGGAATCACAAAAACTAAAACAAAAATAGACATTCCGACATGGAATACACATTTTCAAGGCAGAATAACTGAAGTAGGGCTCGCTGCAGTCCACAAGATCCAGGGGGCGTGGTTGGATCCACATCTAGGGGGTGGAGATTGGTAGGTTTAGGGGTGGAGATTGGTAGGTTTAGGGGTGGAGATTGGTGGGTTTAGGGGTGGAGATTGGTAGGTTTAGGGGTGGAGATTGGTGGGTTTAGGGGTGGAGATTGGTAGGTTTAGGGGTGGAGATTGGTAGGTTTAGGGGTGGAGATTGGTGGGTTTAGGGGTGGAGATTGGTAGGTTTAGGGGTGGAGATTGGTAGGTTTAGGGGTGGAGATTGGTGGGTTTAGGTATATGTAAAGTGGGAGGAGTTGGATCTGGATCCAACCATGCCCCCTGGATCTTGTGGGCTGCAGCGAGACGCTCCTCGAATAACTGGCTGTAGCATTGTTTTTTTTGTTTTTTTGCGTAAACAAGTACGTGTATCTTTATTCTAGGTATTATTCAACAATAGTTAGCTGACAGCACGACTAGGAGTGCAGAAGGGCGAAATGTGAGCTTGTGCTCTGGTGGTGAAAAAAGATACATGTCTAACGGAGCTGGAGGAAGTGGGACTCGAATTCTGCCCCGAGACGGAAATATGAGCAGCCCGTCTGCTTGGCACAGGCCCGCCTCCTATCGACCCACTTCAGCACTCTTCTAAATATCTGTCAATCGATGGAGACTCGCACACAGTGAACTCACATTCTTAGTGTCGCAAGAATGATTAGAAAATAAGCATTAATGGCGAGGTTGAGATTAGCAAAGGACATTAACATTGACTGGCAGAGCTAGCTGATATGAACAGATATACTAGTTGAACCACTAAAATATAATACAGTATTTATTGTCGTTGAATGCTTTGTTTGTGTGCATAAAGCAGATTATCCATGTTGCACCTTTTAAGTAGGTTGATAATGCATCCCATCGGAGGCATCAGATAATAAACATCCATTATCAGAGTGCAACCAGTGGTGTTTAAAACCCCACATGCACTTAACCAGGCAGGAGACTAAATATACTTAAGTGCTCTAAACCGATTCTTCAGTAATCGCTACCAGATATATTCTTGGCCTTTACGGCGAAGCACCACATAATTCACTCAGCTCAATAAGAGCTTGACTCACAGGAGCTCTCGAACGGCGTGAGCGCCGTCTAGAAACCTTGAGATCAGCAACAACGACAAACAAAATGCCTATTTCATAGACAGGCGGCTCTCTTTTCATCAGCGTAAAGAGACTCAGACTTGCTCTTGGGGGAAGAACGCTAGAGCGATACTCCGCACAGAAAACTTGCATCCTATATCAGCGGTTTTCAAATTCTTTGATGGCAAGTGGCCCCAAATATGATGATCTCACTTCAAGCGACCTTCCTACAGTAAATTATAATGCAGCTGCATTTTTTCATGTATGTAAACCCATACGATAATACATATGACCTTTTAAGAAAAAAGTAGTAGAAAAGCAAATAATAGAAACACAAATATTAATAAAAAATTAAGCTATTAAAATTCAATTATAAAACAAAATATTATATAAAACAACACAGCTAATACTTTCCAAAAGCTTTGATATTACATTAATGCTTCAGCTTAAAACATTTCTGAAGAAACTAGCTACAAACAGAACAATTTTATCCTTATAAAAACACTATCCACAAAGCCTGAAGAACAACGCACAATAACCTTATCATCATATCTGACAAATATATGCAAACACTTGCCGGAGACCAATTTCCACAATGTCAAAACTTCAGCAGCAAGTAAGCGAAAAAGATCCCTCAAGTGGCCTTGAAACAGGCCAAAGTGTTACACAAAAGCAAGCTACACTGTATAATTATCAATCATGAGCAGTCAAAGGGTAATAATGGGGGTCTGAAATGCTGTTTTCATTTGCAACACTGAACACAAAGAATAAATGGCTTCTGATTTCTGTTAGATACAGTGAGAACACCTATTCATCTTCTCTGACGCCTCAAGTGCGCTGAGTCCATTTATCTTCTTGCAAATAAAGTCAGCCAGCCACCCTCACAATAACACGCCGAGAATGGATTGAGCGCCGGGGGGCCAAAACTTGACTCCTACTTACTACGAGTCCATCCGGACGCTGGTCCTACCTCTCTCCAGTGTTCCGGGCCGCAATCCTTCCCAGCAAAGTTACACTCCAGCAGCATGTCTTCCATGCTGTGACGGGTACGATTGAAGAACTCTGCGAGGCTGAATCGAGACCCTTGTCTGTCAGGCTCCGGTGCCAAAGGGATTCCTGGCGCCATGTTGTCCTCGTATCCCAACAGTGGCCCCATGAAAAGCAAGTCGCTGTAGCTCAGCTGCGAGCGACGGAACGAGTTGTAGTTGCAGAGCGTGATGGCGGGGAACGTCATGTTCCTGGCATTACGCTCGTCCAGCATGGTGATGTAGTCATACTGGAGGTAGTAGATGACACGGTCCACTACCTGCATGAGGAACATGGAGATCGCCAACAGGAAGACCACCGTCCACAAGCCCCGGCGGATGCTGAACTTCTTGTCCTCCACGAAGACGTGGTTGGCACCATGGAGGGAGCAGCCGCCAAAAAACGTGGCAAGGCTGGTATCGGGCACTTCTTCTTCTTCCGTCCCATCGTATGTGTCCGGATCGTCACCCTCCTGGTACTTGCCGTGTTCGCCATCTCTTGACCACACCACACGCTTGTAGTGATCGTCGAAGCTGCCTTGGCGCGAGCGACCAACTGGCTCGTCGTCGGTGCTGAAGGAGAGGGTGCATGTGATCCGTACCATGATGTTAAATCAAAAACTGGTCAATAGTGAAATGAAGAACACAGAAAAAAACTTCTCAGCTTGCTTGGTTACACTTAAGATGTCATTTTGAAGTATTCCAGATGTCCAAAAAAGATTTATTGACCCCAAATAAGTCAATCCGGACTTGATCTTCTGGTTACTAGAGATGGAAAAGCATCAATGATCTCTTCAGAAATGGTGTTGAGCTCTATGACATCCCCAGTACTCTGTCTCTCCCTTCATATCGGGACATCTGAAGAGGAATGGCGCAGTTGGGATGTTATGCACTTGCTGGCCTCAAACTCCCTCCCTCGGACAAGGAATAGTCCCAGTGCGACCTGCATCTGATGTCAGCACCAGATCGCCTTTCATTGTGCATTTCAGCACTTAGGACAATAATCCAGGCGGTTTCTATCACATAATATCTGCTTCATGAATCCAGATGCACAGTCATGGGATTTTTCACAGCACAGCAGCCGCTATGCTTTGATAAACAGTATATACTGAATGCGTCACTGTTGCTGGTTTATCAGTTCACGAATAAACACTCTAGAGTTTTGAGCAAAGCCAAGATATCAACATGCATGCATGTGTGTGGGTTGGCTCAGAGGTGCATGAAAGACTAAAGTACACAAACATAAACTCAATACCTTTCATGATATATCTGCACCTATCTGGCATGCAATTGCTTTACTAAACTTCCTGTTGAATGCAGCTCATAAACTTAAAATTTTATCACCTTAATTCATGGTACACGAGCAGAATCAATTTGGGGGTAAAGTAATATATATGTAAAACCGTCTTACATTGTATTGTGGTCATTTCAATAGGACGATTTGGAATAAGAATGGATTTATTCATTTAGATTAAGTCATTTCCATAGTATTTTCATGAATAAGACCCGTTGAAGGTGATTTGCTGCATGTTTCCTGTCCTAGATTGAGTGTGATTGATTCTGGCAAGATCAAAGATTCAAGGATTTATTTTCAAAGCACATTGTTTGGAAGCAAACCGGAGACATTCGTTTTAAGCAGCTGCCTGTCTTTAAAACATATAGTTTCTCGTTGCACAGCTGCTCTATTGACGACTATGACAGCCAGCGTTTTTATTTCTTTTATTTGATGGAAATGACAAAATTCAACAGACTTAAACTGAACTATGTAGGGGTGAAATGAACAGAGGTTTGGATGCAATGGAGCAAGAACAACTCTTGTTAATAGTATGCCAAAGCACATTTTCAGATAAAAACTAATTAAAAAAAAACTTCAATAGTAACATTAATCTACCTTAAACTACCTACTCAAAAAGTAGTTAAACTACAGTAAACTTGCACTTTTGAATATACAATTTTTCTTTTTGTTAGTAGCTTGCAGTGTATTCTTTGTAAGCTTTGCTGTAGTTAGCTACTTTAAATTACAAACAGCTTCTAGCATGAGAAACTAAATGTTGAAAGTAGCTTCAACACTGGATAGTTATAGGCCGTCAATCCATTTAAATGACCTTGTAAAATTACCATTTCAAAATTGGAGATTGTTTTAGACCAATATCCAATAAAAACGAAGAGCTGCCAATCGTAAACTGTGTCCAAGAGATGGCAGCAGAGCTCAGCGTGCAAATCATCCTGACCTCCTGCCAAACAGGTTTCCCGTGTCGACCCACAACACTTGAAAATGCAATCAGTCTGATTGCCTGAAGCTGCCAGTGAAAATGAATTCTCAACACGCTCGTATATATTTCCCAGGTCTGCTCCAGTGCTCCTCAACAGGTTTCTCCATGCTCCATTCAATCTCCCTTCTCTCTTGAGGGAGAGTATCGAATCAAAGAATGACTTAAAGGAACAGCACACTAAAAACAAAACAAAAAAAGTGAATAATTTATTACTTCTCTTCAGGTAGTTTCTTGCTATTTACCAAGTTGTACTGGCTAAGTCAAGCATCACTATTGTTGCTTCTCATACTTGTGGTCATCCACACAATTTGGGCCTAGTACTAATGCAAGTAACGTCTTTCTCAGACACTAGGGGGCAGCAGATATGCTGCCATACAGCGACTATGTGCCTTGAGGGCGGGTATGTCATTTGTAGCACATGGAGATGGTCCATCATTTCCACTCAAGACCCTCTCAACCGACAGCGGTGATAGACCTGTCGTTACCATGGATACTGGCAGTGAGGGAAAACGCATGAAGACCCATTACTATGGAAGTGCGGACACGCACACTTTGACACACATGTAATTTGATTCAACGACTGCTGTGAGAAAATGACGTCCACTCTGTGGCTAACATCTGAATTGGCCTACTGGGCACTAATCGCATTATTTAACACCAGGAAACCTGCGAATGTTTACGGAAACTGAATTAATGAGACCGACTGGTCTCGAGTGGCACAGATCCAGAATAAAACATGAAACCAGCTGGCACAACCACAAGTGCTGGAATTAACGGGCACTAAATTTCAAGAACCGCAAATAGAAAGACGAACCTGTTGGTTGTTGCAGTCTGATACTTGTGAAATGGTACCATATCAATAAATATGATTCTGTAAATTTACATTATAATGATGTTAATTACAAGCACTTACATATTAAGCCAAAGGTCTAAAATCATTTTGAAAGAACAAATGAATAAAAGTTTATTATAATTAAAAATATATATGTTATAGATCGGCTATTATATATAACATATATTAAGTAAATTATATATACATATATATATATATATATATATATATATATATATATATATATATATACATATATATTTATAATAAGACAAGTCAAGTTTTAAATTGTCAATGGAAGAACAATGAATACATAGGTTAAAATAAATTAAAAATAAAATAATAATGTTAATATATATATATATATATATATATATATATATATATATATATATATATATATATAAATATATGCATATATATATATATATATATATTAAAGTTATAATAGAAAGTTAAAAAGTTATAATATAATAAAGAACGATTAAAATAAAAATGTAAAAATTAACAATTTAATTTATATAAATAAATTTATAATTGGTCGCTAAAATTAAATTGACATTAAGACAAAAGTTTAAAATTGTGAAACTATGAATAGGTGTAATATAAAATGTATATTAATTATATATTAAGTAAATTATAAATAAGTTTCTTATGTTTACTAAAGATGGATGAAAATAAATGTTATGAATACATATTTAAATCTATAATATACTGTAATACTATAATGATATATGTATAAAATTATTTATATTAAGATGAACATTTCAACTTTAAAAGTGAATAAAAGAACAATAAATAAGTTTAATCTAAAAACATAAAAATTATGTGTGTATACATGTATTTGTTTGCAATTTAATACAATTTTGAAAATTAATATTTCAATAATATCTTAATGTTTTCTTTACATTAATCTCTTATTTGTTATAAAAAACTTATTTATTATTTATTTTATTATTGCTTTGCATTTGTTTTTATTTCTCTGTTTCTTCATATTGCTCCCCTAAAGCACTTTGAATAATCACTGTAAATAAAATGCACTTTATAAATAAACATGATCTCAGTCCACTGCATTTACAGAAACAACACGGGACATAAGAGACATTAGAGCACGCTGCAAAAACAATACCAACACAAAAAAGCGGGGACAAGGGATGAGAGAAACGATATGATTACTAAGACATCTGCCGTGGCGCCGCAGGGTCCCGCGCTGCGGTAAATGAGTTGTTTTGGTCGTGCGGCACGTTCTTCATATGAACCCATGCACTAAGGTTAGACGCACAAGACCTCACCTTCCTCGACTGCCTCAGAGCCGGGAATAACTCTACTGCACTGCAAAATACTGAAATTGAAATGATAAACAGCATAACTCATATACCAACCATCATGAAAACCAATCATAACATTTAGGAAAACACTATGCTGTTTTTATTATTACAAACGCAAGATTATTGGAATCAAAGCATTAATTAGTTATGTTTTCATGCCCGCACTATACACTTGACGCGGTATATTGCTAACATGTATAATTGATTTGTTGTTTGTCCACAAATGCGAAAATTCAAATTAGATATTTAAAAATTAATTTGAATTTTCATCCTTGTCTTTCTAGAGGCAGAGATCCGGAGGATCCGCAGCGCTGACGGCATTTTCAACAGTTAAATTATAGCCTGCGTTTACAGATCTATTTATCAAACTCAAGCGGCTGTAGAAGCACTCACAAACATTTGGAATAAACAGTGAGCTCGTCTAGATCAATAATGCCGGCGTTTGTGTGTGCTGTCTTTAAAGAGCACATGGAGCAATTTCATCTGACAAATATGACAGAATCATGATGGATTAACAGAAATACCATTCCACTACCCAGAATCCCGCTGTAGGCAATCTGCACGTCTTCATCTTCTTGTAAGGTGTGGGATCGATCGCTTCAGGGTGGATGATACCGGTGGATCAGAAGGATCTGAATGGAGTTTGCTCATTTAAAACTCACTGCCATGATGTCACGGTGTTGTGAGTGGTTGCCAGGGTGTTGCTATGAAGTTTCATAGTTGTTCTGAGTTGTTGTTTGCGTTGTTAGGGAGTTTTATAGTTGTTAACTGGAAGTCTATTGGAATGTGGCTATGCTTTTCTGGTCGCTAGGCAGTTGCTATGGTGTTCTGGGTTGTTTCCAGGGGATTGTTGTGAAGTTGCCAAGGTGTTGCGGGTGGTTACCAAGGCATTGCCAAAGCTAAAGTGTTTTGAGGCATATGCAGTCATTGCTATGTGGTTGCTAAGAGTTGTTTGCCTAAAGCGAATGATATGTTGTTCTGGGTGGTTACCAGGGTGTTGCTATGCGGTTGTTAATGTGTTCATGTGAATATAATGTTATATTCTACTGTTGCCAGGTGCGGTGTAGTTGTCAAGTTGTATTGAGTGGTTTGTTTTGGGTTTCGAAGTGGATGCTGTAGTGTTCGGGGCGGTTACCAGGGTGCTGCTATGCAGTTGTAAATGTGTTTTGAGTGGTTGTTAGCATGTTACTTTGTGGTTGCCAGGTGCTGGCAAAACTTTGCTATGCCGTTGCTAAGTTGCTCTGGGTGGTTGTTAAGAGTGTGGGAAGGTAGTATAATATCTTAAGTCATTAGCTGCTTTGCAGTTGCTAAGGTGTTGTTCTAAGTGGTTACTCGAGTGATCTAGATGTTACTCACTGTGTTGTGTGAAAAGACTATGGGTTACTGTCCCATATGTACCTCCTTCACTGGAAGTCTATAGGATTTTTCTGGCCGTTTTATCGCAAAAACCACTAATTTTTTATACAAATTCCTGATAACATCTTGTATTTAGTTTTTTATTTAATGATATAATGACAATTTTCAGCATGTTGCTTAGCAATTACAGATAAGCACAGAACAGATATGTTAAAAGCTTTCCGATTCTCTAATATGGAGAACGTACAATTCTTTCTTGCATCTAATGACAGACTCTGCGACAAGATAAATGTGAGGAGCCCCATTAAGACTCTTTCTTATCAGGAGAGTAAGTGCTGATGTTTTGAGCAGAGATGCTGTGACAAGGAGGAAATGGAGCTGATGATGGGGTAGCGTCCTGCTCAGCAGAGGTTTTGTTGGATTTAACGTAAATGAGGGTTTTATTAAAGGGTTCCATGATAATGTACAAGTTTTGACGTGCAGATATTAGCTCGAGTTGAGTTTCATGAGAGGAGCTAAAACCTCAAGATGGAAAATTGGTGTGCCAATGTGTTTTCGTTAGTGCTGAAAGCTAAAAGTTCAGATGAACATTCTGGAAATGTTCTACTTACTTGAACCCTGAATTGACTCCATTGATCTAATTGGAATATATAACATAAAACTAGATAACTACATAAAACTTATGTACATAAAATATATAAACACTGAACTGAAAAAAACAAAACAAAAAAACAAGGTCCTGGACAAAATGAGAGAAAAGTCACTTATATATACACTATTTTGATAGATTTTCAATACTATTTATCCAGTATGTGTCTGCAATGTATCTTGATGCAAAATAATCATATTCTGTCTTTCTGCCAACATTTGAAGTTCAAACAACATGAGCCTTGGTACTAAAATATCAATCAACGTATCAGTGGATGAGAAACATGTGGCTAATTCAAATATCTTGCAGCTAATTAGACACTATTGGGAATAACACGAGAATAAAAACATGAAAGCAGGAACAAGTATGACCGGATATGGGAAGCCCAGCTTTCTCAGAGGCATGCACACATTGATCTCTGCAAACGAGCCATTAGCCTTTCAAACTAATTAGCTTTAGGCGATCAGCTAACTAGCGCTTCATGTGTAGACAGCAGAGAGCGAGGCAGCTAACTAGTGTTTGCAACATGCCGCGTTTGATGGCCAAGTGTTTTTTAAGCACAGCCTTGGTTTTCAAGTGGGTTCTGCTCTTTTGTGTGGCACTACTAGTGAAAGAACATGCTCGCAAAGGTTTCATGTTAGCGCAGACGTCAAGTAGCTCGTGGCTATAGACTATTTGCACACACACGTACACAAATCCACACAAACAGTAGGTCATGAACTTAAAATAATGCTCAATGATTTCCAATAGGGCATCTGAAAAGGGCAGATTGCACGGAGCGACATAAGGAGAAAAAACAAGAAGGACTAGACACAATGCGCTCTGGGAAGGGCAGCCAGGGCTGTAGAGGAGCTAGTTCGATTAGCCTCGCTAAGCACAGCTTAAACTTTTTTTCTGTCGGCCTTCGGCTGTGTGGACGAGGATGAAGCCTATTTAACACGGCAGAATGATGGCGATGGTTTTTATGCCGAAGTCTGGACGCTTCAAAAGGCTGTTATCTCATTCGCTAGAGACGATAACCAAGCTGCACCTAAATGTCTTGCTCTTGCGTTTATCCTAATTTTACTCTTATCAGCAGAATGACCTCAATCCAATCAACTTTTTAAAATCCGTGCTGAGGGAGACACATTCTACACTTATGTAGCATTTTACTTTTTCCCTTCAAGTCCACTTAACATCCCTTGCCCCCATTTTGTGATCCAGTATATTTTGCCATTTAACGGCAAAATATTCACAAAAAAACACAAAATAAAGTTCAAAACACAAAATAATCAGATTCCTACATTTTCTTCTCATGTATTACTATTGTATATCTTGTGTAATTCATAACATGGTAAATGTGCCATCCTAAAAAAAACATTTTCCATGAAATTCTGGAAATAATGTCCCACAGAATTGGACATTTTTGATTGCAGAAAATCGCACACAAAAAAAAAAAAAGAAAAAAAAAAGTGAATCCCTTAAAAGTGCTTAAAAGAAGTCCAAAGGCTCATTTTGCTGCTGTTCCTAAATATGCAAATGACTTTTTTTGCATAAGAAATTCCCTAAATTGCGAAATAGCTGTTGAGATGTGTAAATAGGGGCAAATAATATGTATGTGCTACAACATCACAACTGTAATGCACTATGCAGTGGAAATGTTTGCGATGAAATGTATCTCAAAGGGCGATGCCTAAAATTTCACACAAAAAAGGCCATTGACTATTGTCGTAGCAATATATGAAGCATAGCTCACAAAGAAACCACTTTTAAACAAAACCAACTTGAAAATTAGTACAAATTTGTGTGGGGAAATATTTCGAAAATACATCCAGCAGAATCCTACTGGAATTATAAAATTGTGCATGCAAATTTTCAAAAGCTACGCAAATGTGACCACACGCTTACACCAATGTTACTGCCACAGTGGCCACATGGTAGAAACTAGAGCTCCAAAATCCAATCATGTGGACATAAAGAACTTACTTTTTTAAAGGCAAAGTTATACAAAAAGGAAAATTCTGTCATTTACTCATCCTCATGTTTTTCCAAACCCGTATGACTGTCGTTCTTCTTTGGAACACAAAAGATTATATTTTGAAGAACTGCTGTTTTTGTCCACACAATAAAAGTCAATGGACCCCAAAACAACATCGATTGGACCCCACTGATTTTCATTGTATGGACAAAACAAAAACCCAGAGACATTCCAACAAAAACAGATGCTCAACATTTACACAGACATAAGAGATTTAAATGATGGGCGCCACACCTGTCATTAATGCTACACCTCTTCCCCTTTGCATAGTCTCAGCAGCGGGGCTGCCAAAACTATGATTATGTCCTGTGTGACTCCATTATGTCCTCCTGTCATGTCAAATGCCCCCTGATGGAGGTGTGTTTGACTAGGAGGCCTTCCCCCACCAGCAAACGCCATCTGAAGGAAGAGGCTACGCGAGAGGATCTCTCTGGGAGATTTGCTCAGCACCACATGCTTCAGAAAGACTGTTTGTCAAAGTCGTTTGCCAGTGTTCAGCTGTGCCGCTAATGTCTGTGACTCCACGGGAAGTCGGGGGAGCACATGAAAGCACTGCATGTTGACTGATAGCTATATGATGACACTCGGAAAAGAGATAAATGCTAAGGACAATAATATTGTGTGGAAAATCTTTGAAAGATGCATACATAGGATCATTACGATAATTTCTACTGGTATTAAAACAATTTGGTGGAATTAGAAAAAAACTGCCATTTTTAATTGAAAAAAAAAATACCTTTAATGTTAGTAATATTCAATCAAATGTTTTATAATTATCGTTTAATAGGGTTTTTTCCATCTTAAAAGGGTAAAGGAGCATGTTTACCTTTATGCTCAAAGTTTTATTAAATACTTATACTGAATATTGAATGAACTACCTTGAGAAAAAAAGTTTTAAAATAAACAACTGTGGCATTTATATTATTTTTCTTAAAATATGCAAAATGTCTATTCACTAAGATGCATCATTTGCATATTTGGGTAAAGTCTCAGATCAAATCTAGACCTTTTATGAAGAAAATGTGAGTAGTTTTTGACTGAAAACTCATTCTGATGCTAGGCGGTGTCATGGCTTACGGTTACTAAGGTGTTCTGGGTGGAACACCCCTGCAACCCCCAAAAAAAGCCCACACTGAATTCAAACCGTAAACACTTCAAACCCCAAACTTTAGTTTGTTGCGCGTCCTATCACGAGGCTGCACCTGTTTGGCTGTTTAAGTATTCCGCTGCTGTCTCCGCCTCCTCTGTGACCACCACCCCTCGGCTCCAGGGACAGTCTGAGTTTAATCCATTTGTCTTGTCACATAATATGAAAAGCGCTTCAGGCGAGAGTTTGGTAACTACATTAGCGATAGCGGCTAGATTTACCCCGGCGAACGCCTGCCGAGGGCCTCCATTCACATGCAGCAAATTAATTTGCTCTCATTTGCTAATGTGTTCCACCTACTGACATCTGACGGATCACGCTGAATGTGAAGAGCGTTTGATCCGTGTGGTAAATAAAGCCCATTCTGATTTCACGCACACTGTGTACCGAAATGTCCCTATAATCTTTTTTTCTTTCTTTTTTTATAGCTGTTAATGTAAAATAAGTAAAATAAATAGTAAAATAAGACTAGTTCAAAAAGTAGTTAAAGCAACTCAAATAACAGTGCGCTAATGTACTGTGTATCAGTTGCTATGGTTACCTCTTCAAATGGACATAGTTTGTTCACTAATGTCTATTTAGCAACAAGTAAAAAAAAAGCACACCAATCAACCACCCAGAACAGCTTAGCAACAACATATTAATCACCTAACAGCCACCTATGATTCCCTATAATCAGTCAAAACCACCCAGAACCCTCTGGCAGCCAACCGAAACACCCCAGCAACTGCACAGTAACCAACTACAGCCACCCAGAATACCCTATAAACACCTAGAAACCACCCAGAACACCCCAGCAACTACCTACAACCAACCAGAATACCAAGCAGAAGAAACCACCCAGAACACCCCTTCAAACACAAAGCAACCAGATACAGCCACCCAGAATATCATATCAACACACCACCTAGAATACCATAAACATAGAGGAAAGCCACCTCAAATACCTTATAAACAGTAGAAACACCACAAAACCCCAATAAACCTCTGAAAACACCCCAGCAACTGCACAGCAACCACCTACAACCACCCAGAATAACCTTTAAAAAGAAGAAAAAAACAATAACAAAAAACACCCAGAATACCAGCGCAACCACCCAGAACACCCCATCAACAGTTTAACAACCCAGAACACCCCAGCAACTGCATAAAAACCACTTAGCAACCACTCAGAATACCAAACCGCACAGACCCCCATAAAAACCACCCAGAACACCCCATCAACCACATAGCAACCACATACAGCCACCCAGACTACCATATCAACACAGAAACCACCTAGAATAACATTAACACAGAAGAAACCCACTCAGAATCCTCTTACAATGACCCAGAACACCCCATCAACCACATAGCAACCACATACAGCCACCCAGTCTACCATATCAACACAGAAACCACCTAGAATACCATAAACACAGACGAAACCCACTCAGAATAATCTTACAACGACCCAGAACACCCCATCAACCACATAGCAACCACATAGTCACCCAGACTACCATATCAACACAGAAATCACCTAGAATACCATAAACACAGAAGAAACCCACTCAGAATCCTCTTACAACGACCCAGAACACCCCATCAACCTTAGCAACTATGTACAGCCAAAATACCTTATAAATGATAGAAACCACCCCAAAACCCCTAGAAACCACCTAGAACACCCCAGCAAATGCATAACCACCTACATCCACCCAGAATAACATTTAAAGAGAAGAAATCACCCAGAACTCCCCATCAACAGCATAGCGACCCAGAACACCATAGCAACCACTCAGAATACCAAACAAAAGAAACCACGAACCCCATAAGAACCACCCAGAACACCCCATTAACCACATAGCAACTACCTACAGCCTCTCAGAATACATAAACACAACAAACAACCCAAATAAGCACACAGGAAACTTCCCAGAATCCCCCTGCAATGACCCAGAAGGACCACCTAACAGACCATCCAGAGTACCCTATCTACACACCACCAGAACACCCTAGCTACATCCCAGAAGTCCCAACCCAGTGAGTTTCATAATAGTTCTGAGGAATGTTTATGGGATACGAGGTGTAATTGTAAAGTACATCATATCATATTTTTGAATTAGGGGAGACAGGAAATGTGTCGCATCACATGTGGCTCATCTGAACTCATTTTAGCATACCTGGGCACGGCGTCTAATCTGTCCCGCAGTGACGGCCGTCTGGCCTCCGCATCCAAGTCTCACACCATTAAAATCTGTCATTGCACACACATTTTTACAGCCGATAATCAAATTGTTCTCCACCAACTTTTCCCTCCCTCTCTCTCTCTCCACCTGGGTCTTTAAAGCAGATCAATTCTCATCATAAGGTGCTCACAGAGGAAAGCGGGGCTTTAATTTACACCTGTGCTCTGCAATGATGAGGTCTCAACAGAACACACTGTAAATACTCATATTAGTGCAGCTCAGGTCAGACAAGTACCAAACTGCTTTTCATTACAAGACAAATGACGTAACGTATTTAAACAGTTTGGTAGCTTACGAGTTCTTAAGTTGTCAGGTACAACAACATGAGTGAGTGAAATCGCAAATGAATCACTGAATCAAAGTTCTTAATTGATTCAATCAAACGGACATAAGAGTCACTTGTTCTTGAACTGACAAACTCTCATTGAATTCCAATTACAAGACTACCACACTCTTCTCATTGCCCCTGTAGACGTGTCCCTTTATTACAACTCTAAATGAGTCTGAATTAGTGGCGCAGTTGTAATTAACAAAATTGAACAATTATGATTCTCCATAATCGGAAAGAACAACAAATGACCCTTCAGAGAACAGAATGATTCGCCTCTCTGTCTTTTCTGCCAAAACACCCAGAAACACACAAGAGATGTGTTTAATGATTAAATCAATTGCAAAACTAGCAATTAGAAGAACTTGGATGAACTCCCAAATATCTCACCACTGCCTCAATCTGGACTAGTTCATTCAGAGGCCTACTGCACACTCTGAAGTGTTCGAGCTGTCAGTCAACATCCAGGATACAACAGCCTGTAAAGAAAAAGAGATTAGCAGAGATGTGAGCTAGCTTCAGAAAACATCAGTGGACGGGGGAAATCAATTAAAAAATCAGTTTCCCAGGATCTTGAGTGAGAGAACATATAGGAAACAAGGTCAACACAAGAACATAAAGACAGATGAGAGCGGAAAATTATCACTGACCGAGAATCAAGGCTGTGTAGAAGTTGTTCTGAGGTCATTTGCACAGGAAACCTCAATGGGAGCCTCTCTAATTGGCGGTTGACTTGTTTGATGTACTTTAAAGCTGCAGTCCATAACTTTTTTTGGTTAATAATGATCCGAAATCAATATTTGAGCAAGTACATAACCAGCCAGTGTTCAAAACTATCACCTTAATTTAGCCCGATTCACAATGGTTAGCTTATAATAATGTTTTCTAATTTGAGTGGTACAGGTAGGTTTTCGTGGGAGATTCAAGCATGGCACTGCGTCATTACGTCACGTCTGTAAACAAAGAAGTTGTCCCGCCTAGTAGGCTATCGCATGTGAGGATCCTGCAGGTGACAGATCGTTTAAAGCCTTTTCTCACAGCAGCTAGAATAATTAAATGTATCATTTTGATGGCGGATTGTAATCCAGAAAGGATTGTGTTTATGAAACACATGTGAATGAAATTAAATTATGTTCCAGTTTTAAACGTGCTTCTGATTACAGATAGCCTGGGATTATACAATATTTGGATTTTAAATACAACCAGTTCAAAGGGAGCATAATTTGCTTTTTGGGTTAAAATAATTTCTTAATCTGAAATTCGAATGGCATGACAATTAGATTAGACTGTACAGAAATTGAATATTAAGACACACTATACTCACAGTCACCCAATGCTGATGTTGTTAACATTAATAATTTGAGAATAAAGTATAGCAATAATAAACATTTGCACGGTTTGATATGATATGAGCTAACCGATATTTAGATTAAATCACCATTGGTAGCACAATTTATTGTAATGCTTTGTAGCAAATTAGCTCAAAGTGAGATGAACATATTTAATCGTAACCGGTTGTTATCAATTATATATTCATCTTCAGGAATTAACTGTAGAATTAATAGTACAATAAAATGATTTGTTTGTCTGCAATACAGACAGTTTTAATCATCTATTGGCCATGAAAAATAATTTCCTCACTAATACATTGCTCATAGAGAATGTAACAAAACCGGAATGTTAAAGTGACCTTCTGTGAGCAGCAGACACAGACAACCAAGAGTGAATACATATGGAGGTTTATTAAACTACACTAAAGGGGAACATGTAACATTGAACTAGACACAAACATACACACATTAAACATAAATGCCAATGCAAGGAAGGCATGGAGAGAGAGAGAAAGAGAGAGAGAGAGAGAGAGAGAGAGAGAGGGAGGGAGCGCTCGCGCGCAAGAGAGAGCGTAATGGTAGGATTTACACATCAGCTAAACACAACCTGTTAGAACCATCAAAGAAACACATCTCCTTAATTAAAAAGGGGTCGAAGCCTAGAACCGCATCTAAATAGTTAACAAGCGATTACTTGCATATTGGTTTTGTTGGTGCTGAGTAAAGTGTCCTGGTGCATGTATAATGCGTAGATTCTTGATGAATTCCTTTAGGAGTGAAAGCTTCGTCATTCCAGCCATGGGTTGATTGGTCCGAAGTGAATCGCCAAAGTTACTGGACTTAAAACTGCCAGAAGCTCGGACTCCCCCCAAAAGGGGAGCCGCAAGATTTCCAATGTGATGTGTGTGTCTCCAGGGCACCGAAAGTAAAGAGAAGACCTCGCCTTTTCGGTGTGGGATAAGTTTTATCTGGTTTCCCTGTAACACCCATTTTGTTTAGTTTGACCAAGAACAAGGCACATAGTTTCAGTGGGAAAGTGTTTCTTTGTCTCACTTGACAACTCATTTGCATGTTTTATGACTGTTCTACTCAATCGGTGTAATCCACAGTACAGTAAAAATAGTATGATGCATTTCACGATCTCACAGTGTACATCATTGTTTGAGAAATAAAGAGCAGATCATTTTGATATCAAGAAAGAGGCATCTAAAAGATATTAAACCAGAGATACATTCATACACCTTGTTTAGAGCTTACTAATACAAATAACGAGTGGTCACTAGGCTAATATAATAAGGAAACATACAAACAACACATGCCTATACCAGATACCTTTGTAACGGATTAATAATGGTCTAAATTAAAAGGTGATGTGGGGCAGTCGTGGCCTAATGGTTAGAGAGTCGGACTCGTAATCCAAAGTCTCAGGTCTGGCAGAAGTTGTAGGTGGGGGAGTGAATGTACAGTGCTCTCTCCACCCTCAATACCACGACTGAGGTGCCCTTGAGCAAGGCACCGAACCCTCAGCTGCTCCCCGGGTGCCGCAGCATAAAATGGCTGCCCACTGCTCCGGGTGTGTGTTCACGGTGTGTGTGTGTTCACTGCTGTGTGTGTGCACTTTGGATGGGTAAATGCAGAGCACAAATTCCGAGTATGGGTCACCATACTTGGTCGTATGTCATGTCACGTCACTTTAAATAAAGGAAATGTCTCTATGAGTGTGTTATGTGTGTTGTAATCGTGGAGGTAGTCCACTGGTCAGCCAGGCCGTTGGTGTCTGTTATCGAGGGTCATTTAGTTCTCTGGAATGTGTTTGAAGTCCGATGGAGAGAAAAGATAGTAGTCTGTTTAGCATCTTTTTGACAGTGGGGGGGCAACCATTGGTAATTTAACACCCATATAAAGGTTGAATGTGGGGCCAGGTCTGTGAATTATATGCAAATGTCAATAGGCTAAATGGGGTCTCTTAAGACATAAAGTCCCAACGACCATCAAGGATCATAAGCAGATGTTACAGCTTTTTTCCTCAGTTGGTCAGAACAAACTTGGCAGACTTGTTACTTACTTGTTCAGCTGACAATATACGGTGAAAATTCTTATGTGGGTCATATATTCCAAGACGTAGACTAGAATCTGTGATTGCAAAGTACAGTAAACATCCACACGTGACTGACTGCCACACATTCACCTCAAACTATTAGATTCATCCGCGCTGCGCTGGAGCACATCCCACACAAGGAAGATAATTCCGCAAGCAGCTGCAATTCCAGGTTTTCAAAAAGAGATGGCGACAAACAGGCAAATTTTACAGACTGCAGCTTTAAAGTAAGAAAATATGGTTTGATTCTTCTTATGTACATCAAAATGAAGGAATCACATTGTATGCTAAACCACTGCTATGTTTCCAGCCACAATTTGTCAAAAAGAGCCAGGCCAAACATTATTTGTATTTTGGACCAATGAGATTTCCTTGGGGCGGAGCTACAAAGTGTAATACAAACCATTAAAATACAAACCATTTAATAAAACTTAAAATGTTAATAATAATACTGTTATATCGTGAAGTCATTTGAAAAACTGGTTTTGGTTTATCTGAAGGACATCACTTGACCCTTACTGGACCCCCTGCAGTTTGCCTACATAGCAAACAGGTCTGTGGATGATGCAGTCAACATGGGACTACATTACATACGCAACACCTGGACAGACCAGGGACTTACAGTATGTGAGGATCCTGTTTGTGGATTTCAGCTCGGCCTTTAACACTATCATTCCAAACCTCCTCCTGGCCAAACTAACTCAGCTCTCTGTCCCCACCTCCGTCTATCAGTGGATCAACAGCTTCCTGACAGACAGGCAGCACCTAGTGAGGCTGGGAAAATACACATCCAGCACCCGTACGATCAGCACCGGAGCTCCTCAGGGCTGCGTTCTCTTCCCACTGCTCTTCTCCCTCTACACCAACAACTGCACAGCTAAAGACCCCTCTGTCAAGCTCCTGAAGTTTGCAGATGACACCACAATGATCGGCCTCATCCAGGACGGTGACGAGTCTGCCTACAGACAGGAGGTTAAGGAGCTGGCTGTCTGGTGTAGTCTTAACAACCTGGAGCTCAACACGCTCAAAACTGTGGAGATGATCGTGGACTTCAGGAGAAACCACCCTGCACTTCCCCCACTAACCATCCTGAACAACACTGTGACTGCAGTGGAGTCATTCAGATTCCTGGGCAGCACCATCTCTCAGGACCTGAAGTGGGACAATCACATTGACTCTATTGTCAAAAAGGCCCAGCAGAGGTTATACTTCCTTCGCCAGCTGAGGAAGTTCAACCTGCCACAGGACCTGCTGAAACAGTTCTACTCTGCCATCACTGAATCCGTCCTCTGCACTTCATTAACTGTCTGGTTCAGCTCAGCTACCAAATCAGACCACAGAAGACTACGAGGGTAGTCCGGACTGCTGAGCGAATCATTGGTACAAGCCTCCCCACTCTCCAAGAACTGTACTTATCCAGAGTGAGAAAAAGGGCTGGTAAAATCACTCTGGACCCCTCACATCCAGCATACTCCCTCTTTGAAGTGTTACCATCTGGTCGATGCTACAGAGCTCTGAGCACCAGAACGACCAGACATAGGAACAGTTTCTTCCCTCAGGCAATCCATCTCATGAACATTTGAACTCTTAACAATAAACATGAAACACAACATTATCATACTGTGACGAGCGTCCCGAGCACTCATCAGCGTTGCCCTGGAGAAAGAAACGAGTTGCTCATCACGGCTGGATCGGCCACACCTGTCGCCAATTTGCCCACGGCCATATAAGCCGTGTGAGGCTGCATAACGGGAAGACTGGTGTCTTGAGCACTGAGAACTAACGTGTCATCTCTATTTGATTTTCAGAAACAAGCGTGTGACCGAGCCAACTCTGCCACGAGCACAGCACCGATTCACTGCATCAAGGAGATCACGCACAGAGAGCACCGCACCACCTCAGCAAGCCACTCTTCACTCTGAACCCACTGTTTGTTAATAAATCCACCCTCCGGGGTATTTATTTGAGCTCTCCTTGTCGCGTGATTCTTCCACCCCGTCACAATACATTTTATATTTTATTGAACACACATACTTATTACATTTCAAATTTGCACCTAACATACCTGGACATACTGAATTGTCTATTGTCCATTTTGTATATTTGTACATTATTTTTTTATTATCTGTTTCCTCTCCTGTCGCTGTCATTCTGTCTCACTGAGGAGCTACTGTCACTAAAACAAATTCCTCGTATGTGCAAACATATCTGGCAATAAAGCTAATTCTGATTCTGATATCTAATAAAACTTAAATCTTTAGCAAGATAACCTGTTTTTAAATTGTACATTATAATTTTGTTATTCTCTTAGCATTTTAAATAGTTGATTTGCATTTTTGCATTTATTTAGACAAAATATAGGCCATTTCTTGTTATTTTCAATTATAATTAGGCAACAGATTTGATCTATGCATCCCAAGAGAGTAGCCTACTACAGTTTTACTGTTAGCTAAAAGCAAAATTAACTTATCCAAACTATTTACGAAACAAACATGCAAAGGGTTGAGAGACGTTATATGAACAAATTGCATCTCTTATGTCCTCAATCCCGCCCCCAACAAACACCTGCTGTTCGAGTACAGCGGTGACTGTTAAACGCAGACTGTACTGTTAAGTGTGCATGAACGTAAAGCAGCTGATGAAATGCTAAAGGTGAGCAAATCTCCCCGTCAGAAAGCGAGCAGAGAACAGCGCTGCCATAAACATATGCCAGTCATTAAACCATGTCCCGGGGAGATCCTCTGACAGATCCAAGCAGAGTCATGTTTAGCTGCCATGCCCAATTTAGCAGAGATGCGAAACCCCGCGGCCTAAACACAGCTGACACCCCGGTAACCTTCCCACTCAGGTAAAAAGTTGTTCACTGATTTAACAAGTCACCTGTTCCACTCATTTAAGGATCATGTACTGACTTGAAATCATCTAACAACGAGTTAATGGTCCGATTACCATGTTGAAATATTGGTATGCAAAGCCTAAGAGCGCTAATACATCTCGTTTTCCCACATAGATAGCATAAAATACACTGCACAATCCACATTTCATGTGATTTATGGTAGTCGCTTTCCATTAAACCTGGAAATGAATCTTTAATGTAAAGTTTAAGGCAAAGGTACTAAACGCAAGATACTCATGGCACTGCCTATTTATAAATGTTCCTTAAGTTAAAAAAAAAATCAGCAGTACACATTTAAATTTGCATCTAATGTGATAGCACCGCAATAGATGATAGGGAAATTTGTGATTTATCACCCAGAACACCTTAGCAACAGCACAGCAACCACTCAAAACCCAAACAGACCAATAAAAACATTATTTAGATGTGGACCAGTTAGATTTCACTTTGGCTAAAGCCATGCATTTAGTATCTCACTCAGTTAATGTTTAAAACACAAATAATTTGACAAAACTATTAAATAATATTTTGCAAACTTCAAAGTGAATATCCAATTTTTCCAACTGTACATTTTTTTGTGATGCCTAAATTCTCTTTTAGCATTTAAAATCATCGATTTTAGTTTTAGTTCATTTTCATTTATTTAGACAAAACATGACATAATTTTAATATCGAACATTTACAGCATTAGCATAATTTAAATAGTCATTTACTGACTTGAAATAATCTTAATGATCCGATTACGATGTTTAAAATATGCATACAAGTGCTAATATATATCTTGTTTTCCAAACAAACAGCATAAAATACAATGCGCAAATCACATTTCACATGATTCATGGCAGGTGCTTTCCACTAAACCTGAAAATGAATCTAAGTTCAACACAAATGTATTCAGCATACCATGCTTGTGGGCTATTAGCCATTACTTTGAAACTCTGCCTATTTATATAAATATGTTCATTTTGGCCTATTAAGTCCACAAATTCAGAAATGCACATTTAAACTACAACAGATGATGATAAAATTAGCAATTTGCCACAAATTGTTTCTCATATTTTACGTAATACACTTGCACCCTTAAAAGATGACTAGCTTACTTGCTGATAATCAAGGAAGCAAATATTTGAGTATGTTAGTCTCTGGCTTTTAATTATCCTGGCTAAAAATGGGCACAAATCACTGGATACTTTCGTGCCATTGCTGACATCTGTCCGTTTCGGTCAGTCCTCTGTGAGGGCTCGGAAAACCATGAGTTAAAAGGAACTGGGTAATTGATATTCCTCAGGAAGCGACGTGACGCTGCCAGGAGAGCAAGAGTAGGAAAAAAACCAAATGGATTACTCAACGTCAGTAATGGCCATAAACACATAAATCACCCACGGCTGACGAAAGGAGCCCGGAAAATAATTCAGGGGAGGCTAGGAGGGGAAATGAGTGAAAAAACGAACTGTGTTGTGCCACTGCTAGCCGTGGAGTGCTTTTGGAGGTAGCGGCAGGCAATTAGCAGCTTTAACGGCAAAAAGGAACCCTCACTGTTCTTCGGATCCACTGGGACACACAGCATTAACCCGGTTTAACCCTGTTCTTACATAACGGTTTATTGGCGGGTTATTTTATTGGTTTAAAACGGTCCCCTAAAATGTGCACTCATCCCATCAAGCCAACGACATGCATTTCAAAATACTTCAAATTAGCTAATGAAGTCTGGAGCCGTTTGTTTAATAATCATAAAATAAATACACAAACATAAAAAAAAAGCATGACAATGACAAACAATATAAAACGTAACTCAAATGCCTATTTGGATTGTGTGCTGTGGTTCTTTCTTGCATGTCTTTTAACAATTTGCTGCAGATAAGTGATTAAACACCAGCTTTAAAGAATGTTATCATGGCCAATAAACTCAGCGTAATGCCGTAATACTTTAAACAATTTTGGTCTAAATCCAACTGTAAGCTTAATCTGAGGACAAAACAAGTTCAGGTTTTGGCCACAGAGTGAAGAGATCCTGTATCAGGATGAACACAGATGTTTCCGCTGGCCCCAAACAGGGTGGGATGTTAGTATATGAGATAAAAGAGACATTCCTTCATGTTTCCAAGGGAATTTCATATTTCTACAAGGGGGGCAAAAAGCAGAATGAAGGCATTGATAACAGAATAGCTGCATAATGTCCTAGAGAGCAGAAAGAAATCAGCAGGAAATTATCTGGATGAACACCAGCTGTCTAAACAACACACTTTTGAGAAATTGAGGAACTTTCAGTACAAAAGGATCAATTTATAAAACTTCTTACAAAAATTTGATTATAAGTAACTGATGTTTCAAACATTGAAATCATCTAATTGTTCAAATTACCGTAGTAACTAATGTATTTACTTATTTAGCATATTTAAATAAAGTAAAGCTATATGCATATGGAGTGTCAAGCTAGTAAAGTTTCCCTTAAACTGCATATTTTGAATAACAACAGGCTGCTTATTAAACAAAAGATGGAGACTCTACAATTGTACATTTATGAATTCGTCTGCAGGGCTGGACCAAAGACCGTCTGGTTTGAACGCCCACCTCTGTTTCTCGAGCCCCGAGTTCACGTCTCTCTCTGGACACGAGTTTCTGTTTCTCTGAATCGCAACTCAATCTTCAAAGACAGAAAAAAAAAACATTCTCCAGCTGTAACTGTGTATTTATTATCCATGCTTTCAGATCAAAAACAAAACATTGAGCGGCGAGCCAGGGGCCCCTGGGTACAAAACGACGTGTCAGTTCAGTGGAGCGGCCACATCCATAATCTCTCCCAACCATCAATACAGTTCCCCGAGTGTTTTTGATGGCGATCCCTCCCGCCAGATTGACGAGAATGGAGTCTTATCGGCATAAACAGACAGACCCGAGGTACGGAAAAACAGGATAATGAGCCGCTCCTGCTCTCCGGTGACGCGGGGGAATGTTTGGGCTTATCCGGGCCTGACATCTCTAATGCATCAAATCTATGGAAAATCAACTTTTACCTTTAAGTCAATTTGGCTTCACACTCGCTCTTCACAATCACGTCTGGACCATCAGAGAGCGAGAGACGCTGCCCCTGGGACGCCCGAGTGAGGAATGATGGGAAGGCAGGCGTCTATGTTCACCTCAACCTGCAAAATGCTTCTTTGATTGGATTGAGAGTCTGAATGTGAGAGCGCGTGTCTTACAGCTGTTGTTTCTTAAGCGAACGGCCCCCATGGAAGCTCATTATTTAACGTAACAGCCTTGATGTGTCTCCATTTGCTTCATTTGCTTCTCACAGTCAACAGGTTTCTCTCGCCAACAATTGGGGAATCGCTGGGGAAGTCGTGGCCTAATGGTTAGAGAGTCGGACTTGTAATCCAAAGGTTCGAGTTGCGGGTTCGAGTCCCCGGCCGGCAGGAACTGTAGGTGGGGGGAGTGAATGTACAGTGCTCTCTCCACCCTCAATACCACGACTGAGGTGCCCTTGAGCAAGGCACCGAACCCCCAACTGCTCCCCGGGCGCTGCAGCAATGGCTGCCCACTGCTCCGGGTGTATGTTCACGGTGTGTGTGTTCACTGCTGTGTGTGTGTGTGTTCACTGCTGTGTGTGTGTGTGCACGTTGGATGGGTTAAATGCAGAGCACGAATTCCGAGTATGGGTCACCATACTTGGCTGAATGTCACTTCACTTCACTTCACAATTAGTTGCACATTCACACGGCTTCAAACACATGCAGAGTCACTTGTAGGAAAGAAAACTTGTGAATTAAATCTCAGTTGTTTCTCCATGAGATAAGTTGGACTGGGGAGAACATTTTCACAACATCACAATCTGCAAAAGTCAGAGATCTTAATATAAGCTCAAATATTTTTCTCAAAACATTATGAAAGTATTTCAAGGATGGAAATCCACTGAAAGAAATAAACCTAAAATTATGGACATATAAAGCAGCTACGACTAATTAAAGTAGCAATCGTATAAAGTGTAATTCTGATAAAGTCACAAATGTGAGAAGTAAAAATTATGAGAAAAAGTAGCAGTTATGAGATAAAGTCCCACTTCTGATAGACCTATGTAGGGGAAGTCGTGGCCTAATGTTTATAGAGTCGGACTCGTAATCCAAAGGTTGCGGGTTCGAGTCTCCGGCCGGCAGGGATTGTAGGTGGGGGGAGTGAATGTCCAGCGCTCTCTCCACCCTCAATACCACGACTGAGGTGCCCTTGAGCAAGACACCGAACCCCCAACTGCTCCCCGGGCGCTGCAGCATAAATGGCTGCACACTGCTCCGGGTGTGTGTTCACGGTGTGTGTGTTCACTGCTGTGTGTGTGCACTTTGGATGGGATAAATGCAAAGCACTTAACTCTTACTTAACATGTCACTTTAAGTCTCATTGTGAAATACAGCCACAAATGCAAAAAAATAAGTAATGAGATATAAACTCTGAGATATAACTTCTTACATCTGAGAAATAAAGTAACAATTTTGTGAAAAAGTAACAATTTCAAGATAAAAAAAAAAGTCATTGTGAAATAGTTAAATGCGAAAAGTAGCAATTATTAGAAATAATGTAGCAATTTAAATAAAGTCTGATGCAATTTAAATAAAGTCTAAAGTCTGAGACTCACATGCAAATGAAGTAGCAATGGTGAGAAAAATCTAATTGTCAGATATAGTCACAAATCTGAGAAATAAAAGGAACAACTATGAGAAATAAAGTAAAGTCAAACATTCAGGAAAAATAACAATTATGAGCTTTAAAGAAGTAATTGGGAGAGACAGTCTCGATGTAAAATAACCACATGAGGAAAAAGTAGCAATGGTGAGATATAAAAAGTCTCACTGCAAGCAAAGTCACATATCTGAGAAACAATGAAAAATAAAGTAGAAATTGCAAAATAAACTCTCACCGCAAAGTCGCAAATAAAGTAGCAATTTTTAACATACAAAAGCTCATTGTCGAAATTATAATAAAGTAGCAGTTTTGAGACAAAATGCACAAATACATGAGAAAATATTCCAGATATGAGAAATATAGTAGCAATTGTGAGATACAATATACTGTAACGACTGTGAGATATAAAGTCAAAATTATGAGAAATTAAAGTAGCAATTATATAGCAAAACAGCAATATTTTTACTCTGATGTGGAAACAATCTTCCAGTTTTATCACTCCTAAAGAAGTTTAGGGGAAACATCTGAGACAGAGGTGATACTTGAAAGAGCCTAAAAGAGCCACATTTGGATACTTCCAAGACTCACCTGTAACAACTCAATCAAAGTGTTGTATAATATTCAGCAATTGTTACTTTCTGAAATAAAGAAATGCTGCTGACAGCCGGACTCTGATAGCATCAATCCATCTGCCCTCACGGCATGACTTCAGCTATCAAATAATAACAGTGACGAATGGGCTTTTATCACATTTGACGAGGCGAAAAAAAAAAACAATGCATCTGCTAAACATCCCATGGGAATGATTCTGCATGTTTTGCTTGTTTTGTGTGAGTGGGTGATATTACACAGCCGTTAAATCTCTCCTCCAGTGCCGATACGGCTCCTCTTGGGCCCCGATGAAGCCATCAGCAAACATATTCGTGCTCTTACACCTTTCAGCTTCTTTATAATTCATACCAGTACAGAATTGATCGCCTCCTTCAGGAGAATTCAGAGGGGATGTGTAACGTGCCCAAAATATATACTGTTACTGTTAAAAATTCAGCAGGGACAGGTCGGGATGGTCAGCGGGTTCAATTTAGAGAAGCGTCGACAGCGTGCTGTGCTTTACCGCGCTTGCTAGCAATCTGACAATAACTCTGAGATGTTATGTGCCTATATTCATTTCCTGTAAACTACAGCCATCAAAAACATTTACTTTTATGATAAACAATTACTGTTGGACTTCAATTTGGAGTGTGATGGTTTGGCACAAGTTATTCAGCCTGTCAGTAGCGTCATAGCAGGGCTGCATTATGAGGTTATTCAGAAAAACATCAACACTAAAAACAAATGACAAAAATCACTATAAAAATACAACAAAAATATGAAATAAAAAAATGCTTATGCTAACTGTTGCACATCATTTGGCAGAAGTGTCAATTACATTTCAGATGAAAATCAGAATTAGTTTTGAAGAATACATTGTATCATTGCCAATAAACACAGGATTACACCACAGTGCTTTTTATTTTTATTTTTTCATGCCACAAGTTCAGGCTCTTTCCAAAGAATGAAGAAAGGCCTTGTACCAAAAGAACATCAAAACAGATGTTTCAGCTGGATCCAAACAAGGTCTGAAACATTCCCTCATGTTTCCAAGGAAATTTCGTATTTCAGAGGGGCGCAAAGCAAAAAGATCTTCCTGATAATGGAAGCTGAGAAGCTGCATAATGTCTTATCGAGTAGAAACATAAACAAACAGAGGGGAAAAAAAGGTGATAACGGATGGCATCTGCAGGAAGTTATCAAGACGAACACTGACTGTCTGAAACAACACACTTGTAAGAAACTGTGGAACTTTTAATTCAAAAGGACTAAAGGAAAAAAGTCTGATCTTAAAGTAACTGGTGTTTCCAGCATTATCATGAAGGATCATGAAATTGTTAGAATAAACCAAAATAAGATGGAAACATCTTTCAAAATACGTCGTGGTACTCTCGTGAATGAAAACATTTTTGAATAAAGTTATTTTTGTTTTCTTTGCACACAAAAAGTATTCTCGTAGCTTCGTAAAGTTACGGTAGAGCCACTGATGTCACATGGACTATTTTAACGATGTGCTTACTGCCTTTCTGGACCTTGACCGTGTCAGTTGCATTGCTATCTATTCAGGGTCAGAAAGCTCTCGGATTTCATCAAAAAAATTGATGTTTTGAAGATGAACGAAGGTGTTACAAGTTTGGAATGACATAAGGGTGAGTAATTAATGACAGAATTTAATTTTTTTTGGGCGAACTATCCCTTTAATTTAATTAACATTTAATTTGCTAATAAGCGAAGGAAAAATAAACTTAATTCTTAAGCAGATGTTTGTTTTAAGGTTCGGATTTTTTATTTTATTTTATTGGAAAACAAGGCAAATAATGATTTAAAGAAATATTTTCTGCAATGTTTACTAGAACCTCCCTTGTCTGCCAACACCATGCTTCTTTCCTTAAAAAAAAAAAACAAGAGTCTTTCAAAGTTTGGGATTGGATTGGGAAGCAGACCAAGAGGAATCAAACCTGATCCGTATTGAAAGCCTTTTGCAAAGTTCATTCACATGCTGGCAGGGCTGTAAGGCAGCGTTCGGCCTGAGCATGAAGGGGCTTATGCCTGCCGAGGGTGGAGGCTATGCAAACGAGAGCGTGGCGCGGGATAATCGCGTGGCGCGCAGGATGGAAGAATTCATTACCTTTACCGTCACGTCTTGTTAGGATGACTTCACAACTCATTTGCGTGTTCAGCCATGCGGAGATGGCGCGTTGCAGAAGCAAAGTTTCAGTAGGACAACGGGGGGGAAACAGGGAGTGGCATCTGCAGCTCAAGACGGGTGTTTTTGCCAAACAGATGGCTCGCCAGGCAGGTAAAGCAGGAGGTTTCTGAGGAAAATGTGTGCACTTCCAACTCCCGCAACACGTCGCACTTCCAGCCCTCCAAGTGCCTGAGGGAATAACGTGACTGTCAAACCCAAAATTGCGTTTGTCAGGGCGGCGAGCCAGAGAACGTCCTCTGAGCCCACCTTCTGCACCAATAATACTTTCTTTTCCATCAAAACACAACATTCATCTACTACACCCTCTTTTCTGACAATCGCAGGACTCTGGGGATGAATCGGGCTCCCAGGGGACCACCGGAGGGCCGGGTATCTGCTCAGGTGGTAGACAATACATCCCCATGACGGTACAAAATTGGGACACACCTCGGCGGGCTACTGCCAAGAAAGTTTTTGGTAGGAGTAAGAACATCAGACATGAAATAACAAGTGAAAGGTGGAATCTGTAGGGATGGAAGTTTATAAGTAACACATGAAATAAGTGAGAGACATCGAGGAAGAGCTTTAAATAACATCTGAGATTTTCCTCGGCTCAGGTGGGATCTTGTGCATTATGACCTCATCAGCCGCTGTGATCACATGACCAGGCGGTGAGAGCAGGTGCAGTGCACTGAACCCATGCCTGAGCCGCTCATCATCCTAATCGTCTGACTGTAGTCCACAGAACCCATCGATCATTCGCCCTCATACTTTCAACACCTCTCACCCTCTTAAAGAAACAGTTCACACCAACACAAAAATAAAAAGGTTCTTTCATCATTTTTCCAAACATGTCTGTCTGACTGACTGTCTTACATGGAACAAAAACAGAGAAACTTGAATGGTCAAGCTGCTCTTTTTTATAAATTTAAAATGATTGGGCAAGAAAAATGACAAAAAGCACCATTAAAATATAATAACAGCAGTCAAGTTGAATTGTAAGTTATCTTCATCAAAGTCCTCTGAAGTTATGTGATAATGCGAGAAACAGACTAAAATGTGTAAGAATATCACTGAAAATGTACCGTCCCATTTTAGTCATTTCGGAAATTGACACCATTTACTTTTATATTAAAACTTAAAATAGTTGCTTAAAAAAATATTAAAATATTTGTTAACTGAAAAACTCCAACTAACTAAAAATAAAAAGAGCTACCAATTATTTTTAACTTTATGTATTTTTATTTATTTTTATTTTTTTAAATGCCCAGAAAAAAATAAATAAATAAACTAAATTGAGTGGGCAAACTCAATAAAAAACTAACTAAAAAAAATATATAAATACAATTAAATAGTAAATCAATTAAAATGATATTAAACTATTATAAGCATTAAAAAAACTGTGAAAAAGCATGGTACAAGTCTCATGAAAATAGCCCATATTAGTCATCAAGTATATTTCAATTATTATAAAATCATATGACATTTTGAGACAAACAAACCATTCTGACAGTCTACTTTCATAGTATGGAAAAGAGCTGCGTGAGCATTCCGCTAAACATCTTTTGTGTTCCACAGGGAAACATAAGCCATACTGAAATTTCATTTTTAGGTAAACTATTCCTTTAACTCAACAACAAGCCCACACCATCCACGAGCAAACAGGAACATTAGTGTTTGTTAGATTCCAGGCGTCCAGCCAGATACGCCACGTGTGTGTGTGTGTATTTGCGCTCCGAGGCCTCATTGTGTTTTACCTAAGCGAGACACGTTAAGAAACAAGCTCTTATCGAAGGTTACGTGCTGTATGTGTGTGTGCTGAATTTAGCCAGTGTTTGGGAACACGTCCTGATGGCTGCAGGAGAGCGAGGAATGCTGGAGATCAGGCAGCTGGGTGCAGCATGTGGCCATTGCTACAGGGGAGCTTCGAGGAAAGTGTGTGTGTGTACTTCATGCCTGAGCATCTCCAACAGCTTGTCCCCTTGACGGAACTGACATTTCTCTCACTTTCTCCATCTTCCCTGCCATGACTCGTCTCGCTGTGAGTGGGAAGTTGGTTTGGTGGGGCTCTGAGAAGCTCCCGGAGCCGACCACTGTGCTCCCACTGCTGTCAGAGCTCATTATGCATGTGCCGGTGTGCTTTGGCCCTCAGGGGCCTCTGTGGTAATTCTGCGCAGAGAATGTCCACCGCTGCCGCTGGTCTCACTGGTGCTACGGGATGTTTGACAACACTGCGAATCGCAGGTCAAGATAAGGCAAATTGGACCAGACAACTCTGCAAACGTATGCAGAAGCAGTGAGCATATCAACTCTGCTTCAAAATCTAGTGAGCTGCCTACACAAAAAGCCTTTTAAGATGCAACATCATACTGCCTTCTAAGATGGCTCAGTTTGGTCAGAATAGAAAGCAACATTGCATGTGATCTTTATGGAGAAAAAAAAGTGAAGTGTCATACTGCCAAGTATGGTGACCCATACTCAGAATTTAACCCATCCAAAGTGCACACACACAGCAGTGAACACACACACACACCGTGAACACACACCCGGAGCAGTGGGCAGCCATTTATGCTGCGGTGCCTGGGGAGCAGTTGGGGGTTCGGTGCCTTGCTCAAGGGCACCTCAGTCGTGGTATTGAGGGTGGAGAGAGCGCTGGACATTCACTCCCCCCACCTACAATCCCTGCCGGCCCGAGAATCGAACCCGCAACCTTTGGATTACGAGTACGACTCTCTAACCATTAGGCCACGACTTCCCACTGGGAAGGCAATCCCAGAATGCATTGTGACAAGTGCAGTGAAAAAAATAATCTATGATGGCAGGCACTTTGATAGAAACAGTTTCAGCAGATTAAAAAAAAATAAAAATTCATGACGCAATTAATTCATATTTATTTATTAATATTTAATGGTTACTTTATCATAAAAAAACACTATATTATATTAAGATTAGCTTTTTAATTAACATTGGCAGCCCTAAAATACTAACTGAATTAAAAAAATAAATAAAACTACAAAATTATAAATAAATAAAAAATAAATCACACCAACAGTGATAGTGAAATCAAAGACAAACTGAAAAAAATAAATAAAACAAACCTCCAAATAAATAAATAAAATAAATTGCAACTAAATTATAATTAATTATCACTAATTATTATTAATATTATTTACCTAATATTGCAAAATATAAAATATTTTTAAGGTTAACATTGGCAGGCCTAAAATGCTAAAACCGAAATAAAAATCAAACTGAAGCTGCAACTAAACCAAATTGAAGACTAAATAAAAAATAAAAAACACAAATAAAATAAAATAAAATAATCCAAGTTGGCGGGCGAGCTGAGACAATCTTTCATGAAATAGCAATTAAAAATGAACCACTGCATATGATACACGTAATTACTATTATTGTTACCTATTTTAATTCATTATTTATATAACGAATTTTAACTATACAATAATTACAACTGTATATTAGAAATGTCTAAATTATTATAAAAATATTTTTAGAAATTACATAAGATTATGAAGCTTCATGTTATGCTGTCTTCTATTATTCTATAGGAAACTTTGAGTCAAGTCATTAGCTGGCCAGATGCAAGCAACAACCTCAATTGGGATCAAATAAGAGTTTAGGCATTTGCTTAGCAATACGCTAACCTCACTAGGTTTTGGAATAGAGTTAAAGAGTGGCATAAGAACCGACAACAGCACTTTAAACTATTAATTTACAGTGACATGCTAACGGATTAGAGTAAACATTACTATTAAGACACAGGTTATCCATTACATGCCGCTGCTAATAAAGTGTTGCTAATTAACTCCAGAGATAGCGATGCTATGCTTAGTGGCTTAAAAAATTACCATGCTAAATGCTTCTTTAGCAAACCGTAAATCCTGTGTCTGAACCCACACACATACACAGTCCTGTAATCTACCTCTTCAATCCCTCAAATTATAGCCAAACGGGAGCGCTAGCAAAGCACAAAGCTAAAGGTTAGGTTTGAAAATAGGTTTGTTGCCAACTTCAAAGAGCTCATGCGCACAGATGTCGGGTAAAGATGGCTTTCTAATGCAAAAATAGATACCTTCAACCAAGACCTCAAATGGCAGAGCAACAGTGTCATTAAAGAGACTCGTGGCTGTTTACGCTAACCCACTCGCCTTCATTATCTGTCTGCAGGGGGTGAACGCTGACATGCTAGCAGAGTCGCGTGTTTTTCCTGAGATCAGGGTCATAGCGACTGTTATAAAACTGTTAGAAATGGCTAGATTTCCCACAACAGTCCCATTCTGAACTCACTCCATCGACTGAGCCATTCCTGCTAATGTCAGGCTAACCCTCACCAATGAGTTATTTCGATTTTTTTGATCTTGTTAATTATACAATTATGAAAACATCATGTTGACAAAAATATGATGAGTAATAATGTAAAATGTTAAATGTTTTTGAATATATAAAACTCTCTTTCTGAAACACTTTCTGCATATTACATGACAGTAATTTGAATTATTAATTTGATTTGATTATATGAATGAGTCTCTGAATCATTCATTCAAACACTGATTCATTTTAGAAACAAATCATGACTCTATAAGTGAGTCTCTGGGTTGTTGTCACGAATCCTGGCCATGCACTTCCACTCATTCACCACCAGAGGTCACCCGTTCACCACATGGACTTTTCACACTACACAACACATTGGACTCCATTTCCCACTATGCATTGCACAGATCAGCTGTCACCATTCACTCATCACACACACCTGATCACCATTTCACAATCACCATCACTCTATTTAAGCCTGGGATTGCTCTTGCTCAGGGCCGAGTATTGTTAGCGTATATCACTTGCATAGCGATAGCAACTCTACAGAGCCATTATCATAGTCTTAGTCTTGCCTTGTTTATCTTGCTGTGTCTGACCCTGCCTTTGTTTCCTGGATTTACCCCTTTGCCTTGCCGTTTGGACTCTGGTCGCTCCCCGTTTGGATTATTGCTCTCGTCTCTGGATTCTCTCTCTGCCTTGCCCCTTTGGATACTGTTCGCTCATCGTTGACCCACGCTTGCTCCACGGATTGCTCTGTCTTGCCCTTGCCATACCTGTTTGCCGATGTCTGACCCTGCCTGTTTCTGACCATGTTTCTTAATAAAGCTTTGCACATGGATCCGCACGTCTCACGTCTCGTCAGCCCCGTAACAGAATACTCGGCCACACAAGGATCCAGCGGCTTTTCAAAAGGACATTGGCCAGGTATGGATTGTGCACGACTGTTATTAACCCTCGAGCAGGGCTCGCGACCGCTCGAGAATTATATTCAGGAGTACTTAGACCTCGCCTATTTTTCTGATCTGCCGGACTATGCACTTATTGACTTTTTTTGTGAGGGCATTAATCAGCCGCTCCGGTCAAGGTTAATCCGCGAGGGTCCCCGTTCATCTCTCAGTCAATTTATGGACTATGCTTTACTGTGTGTGGGCTCTCCGTTCACTGTGGGTGTCGCGGAGGAACACGGCACCGCACTCACTCACAAAATGGCGGCAGCAACAGCACCCCTTCACGTCATGGCTGTCAAGCCAGAGTCTGCTCACGTCGTCGCTGTCAAGCCAGAGTCTGCTCACGTCGTCGCTGTCAAGCCAGAGTCTGCTCACGTCGTCGCTGTCAAGCCAGAGTCTGCTCACGTCGTCGCTGTCAAGCCAGAGTCTGCTCACGTCGTCGCTGTCAAGCCAGAGTCTGCTCACGTCGTCGCTGTCAAGCCAGAGTCTGCTCACGTCTCCGCTGTCAAGCCAGAGTCTGCTCACGTCTCCGCTGTCAAGCCAGAGTCTGCTCACGTCTCCGCTGTCAAGCCAGAGTCTGCTCACGTCTCCGCTGTCAAGCCAGAGTCTGCTCACGTCTCCGCTGTCAAGCCAGCGTCACACCACGTCTCCGCTGTCAAGCCAGCGTCACACCACGTCACAGTGCTCCAGCCAGAGTCTGTCACACCCAAGGATTTAAGGTCAGTCCTTCAAGTTCCCTGTCTGATATCCAGTGTGATGGACCCACCACTGATGTCAGTGCGAGTAGCTGGCATTCCCAGGGCCTCAACCCTGTCTGTTACAGAGACTGTTCCCCTGACCTCAGTACTTCCCGTTATGGCGGTTGCCATTTTGAGTGTGTGGGCTGCACACTGTGCTCCTGAGGCCTCTCCTGTCCACGAGTCTGCTCCAGTGCCTCCAGAGGTGGCGGCTTCCGCTGCAGAACCTCCCGAAGTGGTGGCACCCGTCCCTGAACTCACTGTCTGCCCTATCACGGCCACGGAGGCCGTTCCTGACGTCACTGTCTACCCTGTCACGGCCACGGAGGCTGTTCCTGAACTCACGGTCTGCCTTGTCACGGACACGGAGGCCGTTCCTGACCTCATGGTCTGCCCTGTCATGGCCATGGAGGCCGTTCCTGACCTCATGGTCTGCCCTGTCATGGCCATGGAGGCCGTTCTTGAACTCACTGTCTGCCCCGTCATGGCCATGGAGGCCGTTCCTGAACTCACTGTCTGCCCCGTCACGGCCATGGAGGCCGTTCCTGAACTCACTGTCTGCCCTGTCACGGCCATGGAGGCCGTTCCTGAACTCACTGTCTGCCCTGTCACGGTCATGAAGGCCGCCCCTGAACTCACTGTCTGTCCTGTCACGGCCGAAGAGGCCGTCTGTGAGCTCTCGCCCTGTCCTGTCACGGCTAAAGAGGCCGTCTGTGAGCTCTCGCCCTGTCCTGTCACGGCTAAAGATGCCGTCTGTGAGCTCACGCCTTGTCCTGTCACGGCTATAAACGCAGTCTATGAATCCTCGTTCTGCCCTGCCACGCCCCCTGAGATCATGAATGCTCTCCCTGTATTGTCTGTCTCTGCTCTCCCTGTGTTGTCTGTCTCTGTTTCCCCCAGATCTCAGACTCTGCCATGGTTTCCTGCCCAGTCTGCTTCCTGGCGAGGGTCTTCTGCTCAGGTCTGGTGGTCCTCTGCCCCGCCATGGTGGTCTTCTGCTCGGGTCTGGTGGTCGTCTGCTCCACCGTGGTGGTCTTCTACTCCGGTCTGGTGGGCTCCTGGTCCGTCTACTCCGCCCTGGTGGGCTCTAGCTCGGGTCTGGTGGTCGTCTGCTCCGCCATGGGGGTCTTCTGCCCGGGTCTGGTGGTCGTCTGCCCCACCGTGGTGGTCTTCTGCTCGGGTCTGGTGGTCGTCTGCTCCGCCCTGGTGGGCTCCGGTCCTGTCTGCTCCGCCCTGGTGGGCCTCTGCGCTGTCGGTCCTGACCTGGCCTCTGGCTCCGCCCTGGTTTCCTGCTCTGCCGGTTCTTCCTCAGGGACCTGGCCCTCCGTCCCTCCCCCTGCTCCGCCTCCTCGCCACCGCCCTCCTGGATTGTTTAGGAGCGTCTGGAAGCCGCTCCTTGGGGGGGGGCTATGTCACGAATCCTGGCCATGCACTTCCACTCATTCACCACCAGAGGTCACCCGTTCACCACATGGACTTTTCACACTACACAACACATTGGACTCCATTTCCCACTATGCATTGCACAGATCAGCTGTCACCATTCACTCATCACACACACCTGATCACCATTTCACAATCACCATCACTCTATTTAAGCCTGGGATTGCTCTTGCTCAGGGCCGAGTATTGTTAGCGTATATCACTTGCATAGCGATAGCAACTCTACAGAGCCATTATCATAGTCTTAGTCTTGCCTTGTTTATCTTGCTGTGTCTGACCCTGCCTTTGTTTCCTGGATTTACCCCTTTGCCTTGCCGTTTGGACTCTGGTCGCTCCCCGTTTGGATTATTGCTCTCGTCTCTGGATTCTCTCTCTGCCTTGCCCCTTTGGATACTGTTCGCTCATCGTTGACCCACGCTTGCTCCACGGATTGCTCTGTCTTGCCCTTGCCATACCTGTTTGCCGATGTCTGACCCTGCCTGTTTCTGACCATGTTTCTTAATAAAGCTTTGCACATGGATCCGCACGTCTCACGTCTCGTCAGCCCCGTAACAGTTGTATTATATCCTAAGAATCTCTAAAACAAGGGAAAACAATTCTAAAGCTTGAAGAAACTTCCCACCAGTAGTTAACACTTCATTACTACATTTTCCCATACTTTTTCTAAAATGATATGTCATTTTAACTAGAGTAAACTGGATAAAAATATTACATATGATGAATTACTGACTACATTTATTTAAATACACTAAATCATTCAGGAACAAAACAAATGACTTCATATATGAGTGAGTCAATGAATCAGAGTAAAATGTAATAATACAATGTTTTGTTGATTTAATATTATGAGCAAATTATAAAAGAAAAATACAATACCTTAACTGACTTGACTGTAGACCGTTAGGCTGCTTTCACTTTAGCATGTTAGCACACTGACAGGGCCTTCGCTAGAGGGGTGAAAGGTGGGGACGATTATAGAGGCCCAAGGTTGTGAGGGTCCCCTGGCAATTTCAACCGACTGGCCGAGGCCAGCCTAAAAAGACGCTTAGGACAGTTGATGGGCCACTGATGCATGTCATCATGAAAGCTTATCAATCATTTAATCCTTGCCAAATTTAGTTTGAAGCATTCAAACACAAGATGTGAAAGTACTCGACTGAGAACTCATGCGTTGAGTTTGGTACGCATACAGAGAGTACAGCGTGCAAACACTAAACCAAGCTCTCCTTCACTTCCTCCCGCACCTGAACGAACAAATATACCTCGACAGATTAAACATACAAACACAAAAAGACGTGAAAAGCTTAATTCACCACCTTTAATCAGTATACATTGACTGATTATTCAGCTTTTGCAATTAGTTACAATGTTGAGTTATGCATATTCTAAAAAATATATAACGGTAATCACTTCAGCTTTTGAAAGTCATATTATGTAATTACAATTATTCTACAATTAATTTATGCAAATATATATTTGGCACACAAATTAGATGACTGACAGAGAAACCCTCTCATTCCCCATGTAATTAGCTATATGAAAAAGTATCTGAATGACATATTATTCTGCCTAACATCTCCTTTTGTAAGTCATATGGATAAGAAACAAAACAAAGGTAAGTGATAAGACGTTTTATTTTTGGATAAAATATTTTATTCACAAAATAATCTCTCTTAAAATACCTTATAGGGCTATGATAATCAAAACAGTCCTGAGCTAGATCAATCTTTGATCTTTGCAAACTAATCTATCACTTTAATGAAATAATATCTTTTTTCCCACAAATAAAAATATTTTATCACTAGCTATCTCCACACTGGAGAGCGTCTTTATGACAGAAAATCAAGTTGTAATTCCAACTGAAATCCACACTTACTCTGGTTTTTCATGTTTTAATACTGTAAATTGCATAAATTACTATATAAATAAATATGACGTAACTGGACTGCAGAGCTCGTGCAAACATCCACATCGCTGTAATCAGATGCGTTTTTAACTGCTGCTTTCTCACCGCTGTCAGTTTTTGTTGTTTATTTCGTTATTGAGAGGAAAGTGCGCAGCATATATTTCAACGCTATCTCACGGCAATTCGTACGTATTTTACGAGGTGGCTAATTCGTACGAATTCGCATGACCTCACTCGTACGATTTAGTACGATTTGTCTAAACCCCAGTGATGGGTAGGTTTAGAGGCGTGATTAGGTGTAGGTCATTCGTACAAATTCATACGAATTGGCAACTCGTAAAATATGTACGACTTAGCAAAAATCGTATGAATTTGTACGAGTGAGGTCGTACGAATTCGTACAAATTAGCCACCTCGTAAAATATGCACGAATTGCTGTGAGATCGGGCTGTATATTTACATATTCATCCAAACTCCGCTCAGCAGCTTCAGGTTCGTTCGGCTGCGTTTACTCTGAAGCGCTGTCTTCTTCTCTTGAATTGCATCCAGGAGGGCTGAATTACAGTCTTGCGCTACAGCGCCACACTGGTCAAACCGCAGTAACTGTAGGCTCTTGCATTAGGTCATGTGAGATCAAACGACTTCTCGACTACAAAAATATTTGTCGACAATTTTTTTCGATAATGTCCACTAATCGTTGCAGCCCTACAGTAAAGACTATACAATGATATTTCGATTTGATAATTTGGTTTCTGTACTTCTGTACTTGTACGTTTCTGGACATGTACTTGAAAAACTTGAAAAAAATTGTACCTTTATTCTATTTATTTATTTGTGCAACTGACACCATTTCAAACAGGGCCCATGGGTACAACCTGCACCGGGGCCCTGACAACCCCAGCTACGGCCCTGCACACTAATAAATGTGACTCAGTTAATATAGTATTATGTCATATTTTTTCATAACCAGAACATACGTTCAATAACAGAAGAAAGAGACGATATGAACAACACGGGTTACGCGGGAGCATCTCTAGGATGATTATGGCACTAGCGCTCTGAGTGGAGCTAATATTCATCAAACACAGCCAGCGGGCAGCCCGCTTTGATTGGGTTATTTTCTGCTAACTAATGACCATTAGTCTCCGCGACTGGAATCCGCTGCTCCGCGTCAGTCTCTGCAAATATCCGCAGGTCGTCTGAAGTAAAACAAATTACGTAATCTGCTGAGTTCGGAGAACGAGAGGAGAATAAAAGCAGCGCATGGAGATTATGCGAGCGATGCGTGAGATGGAGTTTACGAGTCGTGCCGCTGAGTATTATTGGGGCCAAACTGGGTAAACGGTCAGCGGGCACGGACACCTTCACCTTTCTGAGAAATACTCATTACTGTAGCAGTAAGCACAGCTAAGCGGGGTCACCTTCTGGAATAAATTGCTTTCCTTTAGCTTCTTATTAGCGAGTCGCTCCATCTGAGGGCGTTTTATATTCCGCTGAAGTCCCAGTCGGGTGCGTCAGATCGCACGCGCCAATAATCAATGCGGCTGCAGATGAATTCAATTCAACACAACGAGTCTTGTGTTACAGCGAAGCTGATGACACATTTTGTAGGTCGTTTATTTATATGAGCAATGAGTTGTGATTAGACATTGTGGACAACTCCAATTAAGAGTAAGAAACTCAGGGAATCTGAATGATAATTAATTGGATATACATTTATTATTCCAATTTGTGTTGGAAGGTTTTGTTTGATTTGAGTAATATTTTGCACCCATTAAGACCGCCATTAATCCATAATTTTAGTTAAAGGTGTACATGATAAATAAACACAAGAAATCTGAATTCACACTACTTGGATATACACTAGGCAACATTTGAAGTGGATCAAAACCTTTCATCAAAGTTGTCTTAAAACCTAAAACCAAAATGTGTTCTTGTAAACACACACACAGTAATGACAGTAATGCTAAGATTAGAGTTCTGCATCATTTATAAAATGTGCACTGAGCACACACTATACAGTACAAATATGTATTTCCATCTGTCCTGTAAGATGCATCTAGAGCATCATCTTGTTCTACCTGCTGACAGGACGAGCTCCCGTCAGCTGACCCCTCCCAACTGCTGCGTCATCTTTCAAACAGAGAAAACCTTTCACCCACTAGCTTCCGCGTCCATGGATGGCAGCGACTTGTGGAGAGTGTGTGGGAAAGGTCTGGGGAGAACGGATATTTTTGAAGATGTTTATCATGTTGCTCTTCTGCTTCTCCCAGTCAAACAGAAAAAAACAGCTACTGCTTTAAAAAAAAAAAAAAAAGGCAGTGATTCAAAACATCAAATGCTGAGCCAACACAGTCCAAAATATCATTTAAAAGTGTTTAAATTTAACATTTAAATGCATTAATAATTATATAATAAATACGTATTAATTTTAATTATATTATTAAATACTATACTAAATTTAATACTACAGTTATTATTAATAAATTAATTTGTTTTCCTTGTCAATAAAATTCAGCTATTTAATAAATAATAAATGCATTAATATTTCTATAATAAATGGTTACATTAAAACGACTAAAACATAATTTTTTTTCAATAAATGCAATTACATTTTAATAAATATACTTTATACATACATTATTCAAATAATTACCATTATACTTACTAAAAATAATACAAAATAGTACAAAATAAATAAAAATAAAACAATAAAATTAATAATACAATTAAAACGTGTTTATCAATTTGCTCACATTTTAATATATAATAAATATATTTTATATATAAATTATTCTTTAGCAAATAAAGTATTTTTTTCCAATGTTCCTGACTGGTCAAAAAATAAATACAAATAAATGAATAATAAAATAAAATAAATAATGAGATTTGCTATATAGTGTTATTAAAACTTCAAAAATTAAGAATATCATATTATTTTTAACGATTACACGCAACGTGACAAATGTAGTCAGATTCACTAATAAATGACTCTTCTGAACTGAATCTTTTCAATGAATCTATCAGAAAGACTATCTTTGACTACCTCGATACACCTACTATGCACATGTATTACTGTTCAAAAGAAAAAAAATACATTTGTGTACTGTAAGATTTTTTTTCTCAGCAGTCGTAGGAGAGAGAGGTAATGACCAGAGGTTAAGAATATCATGTATATTTTTTAGTAACAACTAGTGACAACTAGCCCGATTCATAAATGACTCTTCTGAACTGAATCTTTTCAAAGAATCTATCAAAAAGACTCCCAGTCCTTTAATACATCTAATAAAACCAATTATATCGTTAGTTGTAAGTTACTTTATTTAATTCAGTAAACTCTACTCCATGATCAAAACCTAACCGCACTTATAAAGTCTATAAAGTAAGTTTTCTCTCGCTTTGGCCTGTTCTCCGTCTTCCTTCCTTCACATTGAGAGGATAAAACAAAAATAAAGCCAATGATTTTGTGTTATGAGAGGGAATCTTCTATTTAAAGTCACATCTCAAACACACACTCATATGTACCCTTGAGTAAACGCGCTGTTTGCTGACAACATCGGTATATTCGGTTCTCAATTCCTGATTGTTTAACAAAGGCTGGTAAACACTATTTCTCCTGCACCGTGTGCTGAAAATAGAGCCGAGCGTGTTTGGGAAATGTGCTTTAGCGTCCTTGACCCGTCTAATACTCACAGGCTAACATAAACGACACAAGGCTGGATTTGTGTTGACCTTTCAGAAAGAAGAAGTTGTAACAGCTACTACTTTACTGCGGTCAAAGCATTTGTCTTTCAGGTTAACATTACTGAGTCAGCCACTTGTGTTAGCTAGTTATCTGGCAGTTTGGTTTGTGGAAATAAATCTTCCGACAGGAGCTTCTGCCTCAGGATCACGGGCTCAACGACAAACGGCGTTTTATCATCCTGAAGAGCGCTGGATATTAAACGGACCAGTGCTAAATAATTTAGACTGTTTATCTCCCACTTATTCCATCATTGATTTTTCATTACTCTCTATTGTTCGGCGTACAGCAGCCTCACCGGACTGGCCTGCAAGAGATCTAAGATTTCATTACCATCACCGTTAAAGGGCAGCACGTACATATGCAGCTGTTTGACGGCAGACGATCGCAGCAATGGGAACTGTGAATGAGATTTTATTCAGTTACATTTAAATAAGAAAACTGAAAACAAATTAATTGTGATGTTCGGTTTTCTTCAATGCTAACTGAACATCTGGATTCAGGCTTCCTGCACTGCTGTTTAGTTTTACATTTTATTTTAAAATAATGAAATATAATAAATAATTGTAAATATTTATGAAATTATTAAAATTTAATAAAAAATTATTCAATTTAAAATATATGAAAAAATATTACAATTTAAAATAAGTATATATCTCTATGTCACACGAGGCAAAAGACGCACAGATTTTTATTTTCAGTCGTTTTGCCAATCGCAGTTTCAGAAAACTGTGTAAATCAATCAAAACTACAAATATTATGATATCAATATTGCCTACTACTAATTTAGCGTAATTTTTGACCCCCAAAACCAAACAGCGTCTGATTCACCAAGCGATTAATCTTACGAGCTAGTTATTTAAAATTAATCAGTCAAAAGACTCACTTATGAGTTATTGGTTTGAATAAAAAAGGTTCTCGATTCACCTGAATTTTTAAAAATTTAGCATTTTTCTTATTTATTAATACTTATTTAGTTTTAGTCATTGTAATGTTCAGTTAAAAAGAAAAAATAACATACAATTTACTCGTAAAGATTGTTATTTTCATTCGTTTTGTCGATCGCAATTTCATCAAATTGCGTAAAACATTCAATAATAAGATTATTGTGATATTACTACAATAAACAACTGCAGTCTGATTCACCAATAATGACTCATGACTTTTATGAGCTGGTTCAGTTAGGTGAAGCAAAAGACTTGAATAGAAGCTATTGGTTATTTTCAGTCGTTTTGCCAATCGCAGTTTCATAAAAATGTGTAAACGTGTAATTCAGTGACTTTATATCTGCAAATGCTGCACACAAACAAGCAAAGACCGCTCAGATTAGCATACAGCGCAGTACTTGAGTTTTTGTCACCCAGAAATGTGCGAGTCATTTCTCTTCACATCAAGCTCAGGTGTGTCGCAGCAGATGCTCACGGAGACGCTCGAGATTTGACTCCCACATCACAAGAATCAACATCTGCTGCGCTCATATTGGTCACATTCACAGTTTGCTGTCTAATTGAGAAGTCATTGTAAATCATGTTGCAGTAATTCACCTCCGTGTTCGCGCTCAGACAAACAGTAAGTGGCTGTTGGACGCATGTAAATGAGACGGCTGCGTTTGGCAGATGTGACAGGAGATGGTCGGTGTTGTCAGATAGAAACTCTGGTGGTTGTGCAGATGTAAGGAAACCGGCGGCCATTAAATGCGCTGACTGATGCCTGCGAGATAACAGATTGACGGATCCGGCGCTCAGCTGACGCGCTCGCAGAGTTCAGCGGCTCTCTGGGGAAAACTGGGACCGTCAAACACACAAGGAGGATTTTTACTGTTTCTTTTGAAAGCTCACTGTGAAAGAGCTGTATTATTGTGACGAGTTGCTTATTTTAGACTTGCGTTACTCTCTCGGATTCACTTTTTCAAGTAGGCTACTACACTGGCATGACTGTTTTGTGGCCACATTATTGGATAAATCTTAATAAAAATACATTTACAGGTAATTAAACATTAAAAAATATAATAAAACTGTAAACAACAAAATACATTAAAATTCAAAATAAATTAAAATGATCCATAATGATAATCTAATCTAAATATAATAATAATAAAACTCAAAAATCCGTAATGATAAACTAATCTAAATACAATAATAAAACTCAAAATAAATTAAAATAAAATGATCCATAATGATCTAAATGTACTAATAATAATAATACAAAAACAGTAAATGATAAAAATACAAATTCTTGAAATGAGTGACTATTTAAAATGTATTCAATATAATAACTTAAATAGAACAATAATTAAATATACAAATAATTAAAAAAACTGTATAAATACACCCCCCCCCATTTTTTTATTAAAACATAATAATAATAATAATAAATATATTACATTTGTAATCTATAATAACTTTAATTATTATATACAAATATACAAAATAAGCTAAAATAAAATAAGTTACTTAAATTTACTATCCATAATTGTCTATTCACTTTTTACTACAGTTTATCAGATTTTTCACAGTTTACAATGGTCAACTACTATTACAACAGCAGACTAGACATTTAGTAAATTTGACTAGTTTACTAGCTGTTAGATAATTGTTAAAATTGCCAAACCATCTCAGAAAAGTTTACATTTATGCCCTTTTAAACACATCTTATGCTATATGTTTGAGTGTTTTTAAGGCCACAAGTGAAATTAAAAACTTACAAACCATTGCTTTATCTCTGTTTTTGCACAAGAATTCCTCAGCACATCCCTAGTCTATTTTCATTTCCAAACTCTTCGATGCACAAATATGTGCACACATACACTTTTTCTTTTCATCTCGACTCTCACATCTTTCACACAATTAGTCTCGTGGGGCTCACTGGAGTATCCAGGTTTAGGAGGTTTCGGCTGGCTTCCTCTCAGAGACCCAGCCAATCAGTGAAGTCACAGATTCCACCGTTAATTAACACTACAGACACTTGTGCCCCACTACCATCACACAAGGAATAACAGAGCAACTCAAACAGTGTCTGTAGAGAACATGAGTGGCCCGTCTACCGCCTGTCTGTGTATCAATATTAGCATATTAGCATGTGTATTTTCCACACTTCCTGCCTGTGTAGCGCTACAGTGTATCAAAAGCAGATTAGCCAGATGGTGCAGCTAGCGTAGCCGTCAGCCCCCGCTAACTCAGCTGTACAGAAACACGCGGCTCGGAACATGCGGATACATGTTACACACCGATTTCTACCGGATTTAGCAGCATTACATCACATGTGAAACTAGGGATTATTTTAAAAGACTCTTCACACTGAAAGTGGGAAACACAGACAGTTTTTACATCAAGACCAAAAGAAAATTGGCAGCGGCAATTATATGGTTTTTGCAATTATATGCTATTTACACTAAGTGCAAACAGCATATTTTCTTAGCGATAGAAGCTATTTACAGTGTTAAAATAGCAGGATTTTCTGCTATTTATACTACTTATTGCAAATTGTGGCAATTATCCACACCTCAGTATTGTAGTAATAAATTATAAAACAGTATGCAATAACATATTGAGTGTACATTATAATGTTAATATTATTAAATGGAAGCCACCTTATTGGGACAATAAGGCCCTCCCTACCTACCCTAACCGATACTTTATGTTCAACTTTGATTTTTTCCTTCATTTTCATTGAAAATAAATGCCTTCCAATGTGATATGAGATTTGAAAAAATAATCATCTTTTGTAGTGCTGACTAGCCTAATAATAGTTGGTGGGCGGAGTTGGTATAAATAGCCTCTGCCAACAAGGCGGGCTATCTGCACTTAGTGTAAATAGACACTCTGATAAACATGCTAGGTAACAAGTAATCTAAAAGTAATCAAATAGTAGTCCGATTATATTACCAAAAATGTGTAATGGATTACGTTACTAATTACAATTTTTGTCATGTAATTTGAAATCAGTAACACACTATAATTATTAAGTGATCTACTCAGCACCGGATACAACTGAAGATAATTATTTAGCAGATTAGAGACCTCTTAAAAATAAGATTTGTCGGTGCCGATAACCTTGTGGGCAGCGTGCCGCCGTTGCGTTGCGGGAGTCCCGAGTTCAAATCCCGGCTTGAGGACCTTTCCCGATCCCGCCTCCCCCCTCTCTCTCCTACTTTGCTTTCTGTCAGATCTAAAAACGGTCCAATCATACTAAAGGCAAAATTGCCAATAATAAAAAAGGCAAAATTTATATATTTTGATAATATAAATCTTATATAAAAAGGTAATATTAATGAAATTACATTTTAAACACAACACTGTCTCTCTGTTTTTGCTCCACCATTAAAAATACAAAACCACAGCAAAATAATGGTGTTTCTGAACAAATCAGTATTGTTGAATGAATCAGGTAAGTAAACAAATTAGTGATGTACATACAAAGACAGTCACTTTTTTCCTTGAATAAATTAGTGCAAATCAGATGAATGAATCAAGAGCAAATTATTCTCTGACTCACTCATAAAGACCTGTGTATCGAATTAATAAAACCTATAATAATAATGAATATATTTTATTATATTTTTATTCAAATTTTGCATCTGTTCAAGAGTGAATTTAGCATTAGCATCTTTCCATATGTCTCAGCTCATCCTCAATGTCTGTATCAGTCAGTTGTCCTGCTGTCCTCTCCAGCTTTGCACCATCAGTGCTTTGATCCATCAACACATTTGACATGAGACTACCTCCAGCGACCGGTCCGACCGGATGTACAGTAGCTGCTAACACCGCAAGTTAGTCTGGATTAGCCACGACCCAAGCAAATACACTTCCAGAGAGGTTTTAACAACCTTCCCTGCTGGTTTACTAAAGGAAACGCTTTCCGTCTTGCTCTGTATTCTGCACTTAATACCTGCGGTTCCTGTTTTCAAACAGACTTGTTTCCAGTGTAATGGTGCTTGAGTGAAAGGTTACTATGTATAGATGCGAGGAGGCGTTCGGGGCAGAAAACTCCAGTATTAGAAAGGCCAGCACATCATAAATGTTAAGGATCCATGTAATTGACATTTAGTGCTTTAAATACCACATGGGTCTCTCCGCCTCCATTCCACAAATTAAGTGGGCTTTACAGTTGGACTTTTTATGCAAACTTCATGCTGCGATCGCTGTTGTTATGTCTCTATAATTATAAGCGATTTCCTGAGAGCTCTGAGGATATTTCTTGTTTTAGAAAGTGTCACTGTAAAATTATTTCAAACATTTGCAGTCGTGTTAAACGCTTCGTTACAGATCAGCGGTGACGAATTATGCGTGTGCGTCTGAGATGTGTTAATTTCAGCCTCGAGATGATGGGAAATTTGTTCCAAGCGCCTGAGCAGCTTCTCAAACATTCTTGAGGTGTTTGAGCACCTGAATGAAATATGTCGTTCCAAAGACGTGTGACTGACTTTATTCTGTGGAACACAAAATGAGACGTTTTGAAGAATGTTATCGTGACCATATAGCACACAGTGACCACAATGCATCATCGCATTAGATAGGACAGGGAAACTGTTCGAGTTCATTACAGGCTCCATTAATGGTAAACATCTGGGAAAAATTCCATTGTGCTGTTTTTATATGTGTAATCTGTTAGTTAATTTTCATTATAAATAATAGTGCTGTCAAATGATTAATCGCATCCAAAATAAAAGTTTTTGTTTTGTGTGTACTGTGTATTTTATATTATGTATATATATATATATATATATATATATATATATATATATATATATTTTTTTTTTTTTTTTTTTTGTTTGTATACGTAATATACATAGTACACAAACATATATACTGTAAACAAAAACTTTTATTTTGATCGTGATTAATCTTGATTAATCATTTGACAGCACTAAATAATAATAATAATAACAACTATTAAAAAACAAGAAAATGTACAAAATGTTTCATTTTTTTTGTCTATTAATGTTAATAAATAAAATGTTTAATCTAACTTAAAAATTAAAAAATGAAGTATCTAAATATAAATAAAAACATTGTTTTTAAGTGTTTAATTGTTAATAAAATGCATGATTTATAATATAACTTAATTTAATAATAATAATGAAAAAACCATTACATTGCCACATGAGATTTAATAAATGTAAAAGTATAATAACTAATAATTAAATAATTATTTAGATTAATTATTAAATAATGTATAGTTTAATACTTTAATATATACACGTGTATATATACATACATACTGACAAATCTTTAACTACATGTGGTCACGAACAACCAGCCAACGATCGTTAGTTCTAAAAAAACAAAAACTGTAATTGTTACCTGCATAACATTATGTATAAATTGTTACCTGTAACAATAATAATGTCAATATGATAAACTGGTTCAATTTAAGTTCATATAACTGGTGTGCTGTATTCCAAAGCATCAGTCATACGATGCGGTGTGCTTTTCATTAGTTATGTGACTCGTGCCATGCAGCACTACTGACGTCAAAAATGATGCTTGAAGACTTGAAACATGGTGCATGTTTCATACTTTCTGTGTTTTTGACTAAAGAAATGGTTTGGGACAACATGAATACCATGAATAAAAAAGGAAGAAGTGTCAAGGGATGAAGGGATGAGGCGAGGACTCAGTACTGCAGAGAATGGGCTTTTATTAATAATACAATAAACAAAACCAACCAAAACTACCCCGTAGGGGAAAAACAGGACAGCTGGCAGGCTTGGCAAGGTAGGACAGGGCAGGGCAGGGCAGGACAGGGCAGGACAGGGTACGAGCAGGCAAGACAGGATCAGCACAAGACAGGGGAACATACGACAACAAACTGGCACAGGACTGCAAACACAAGGAGATTATAAAGGGAGCAAATGAGGAGGGTAACAAGATAAACACAGGTGGGGTAAATTAACCAATAATCAGGTAACAAGATGGGTGGGGTCAAGACAATTGACATGAGAGCACATGGCAAACAGAAACCTAAGACAAAAGCCATGTGCTCACACAAAACAAAAACACAAGCACATGGCCAGCAAAACAAAATCACCAGCCATGTGCTAAACAGGACACGAACATGCAGCTAATGAGAATACAAGACACAACAACATGAAAGCACGCAGCCAATGAAATACACAAGCTGCGTGCCAAACAGCACAAGACATAACATGAATGCACGCAGCCGAACTCCGACACGAAACCGAAACTCACGACATGAGTGCCGTGATCCGAACACCACGAAACAACACGAAACAAGGCACGCAGACGAGAGAGCGCATGGCTCGAGCACACCCGAAGCCGCGCACTCACATAAAAACAGGACATGATGGGAGTGTCAGGGCACGGTCACAAAACCATGAATAACACTAGACCGAAGTGAAAGAACCCTGACAGGAAGAGGGGGGACGGGGTATTATTTTGAGGTGAGCTCTTCCCTTTAATGTGGAAAAAATAATACAGTTAATTTCACCTCAAAGCATTATGGGAAAATCTATGAGGAAAAAGGACAGACTAGTTACTGTTTAATCACAAGGTCTTAATTTTCTCTTAATGGTTTGTAGTTGCACGGGGCAGTGAGCAATTAAATCCTAGATTGAGGCTAATCAAGGTCTTGGGCTGTGGAAACCTCCGGTGAATTCATATGGCGCTCTCCTTAATCCAACTTTGTTTCGTTCGATGGACGGCAAAAGAAATCGGACGTTGACGGAGACTGGAGATAGTGTTATCAATAGAAGCCGTAACTCACAGACAAGAGCGGAGGCGGAACAGCTGAATTCGTCCAGTCTCAGGGGTCATTATCCGTGGCATGGCACTGTCCAGCATCCCGGGATATCTAATGGGGTTCTGGAGAATGGAGCGAAGTGGCAGTGGAGTGTGAAAGCCTCAGATAAACTGGCAACACATGCTCTGGGCAGCTGATGGTAATTACTAGACATTTTATCAAGATACTTGCCGCCTTCAGATTAAAATGGACCAGACGGACAAATGTGCCACATGAGGGTCTTAAGAGACGGATGGAGAAAAACACAAGAAACATTGAGATGAACTGGACGTTATGAAAGAGCAACAGTTTGGCTGAGGTTGCTAGCTTGTTGTTTATGTCTAATGCGCTATGGTATAAATCGGGGTGCAATGTGCACCTGTTGAAATTAAAACGCAACAAATGTCCCTCCAAGACAGCTGTGAGATTAAATGGAGACTCTGTTTACTTTAAAACAAACAAACAAAACCTCATAGGTGGTTGCTTTGCAGTTGCTAGGGTGTTCAAGTAATAGTTTGTCTGTGGTGTCGCAGTCTCAATCTGGGAGTGGCATGACCTTGTAGGACAGAAAAGTCTCAGATGAAATCTCTACTGTTTAAAATGCTTCCCACAAACAGCAGTGAGATTAAACTGAGACTAAATAAAAATGTATTAAAGGTTTTTAAACTTTTTGAAAACAAAAAAACTGTAAATACGTATTCCAGACCAATAGGTGGCGATGCCACTTTGTAAGGAATCACTATGCACTTACAGACACACACAATTTCGAAGTCCGAACTCAAACGTGCCTATAGAATACGCAATACGCATGCACAACATCGCAATTACACAGAGACGATAACAGAATAACTTTCACACTTTGAACTTTTTAGTAAATTTGCACTTTGAAACCTGATTTCAAACATTTGCGTTTTCAGGCCCCCAAAACGTAGCGGTCATCTAAATAAACAGCCAAAACGCATACATTTTTTTTTTTTTTTGGTGTTTATAAACACACCTTACATCTGATTGATCCATCAGAATTGATCCCATCAGAAAGAAAGAAAGAAAAAAAAAAGAAAGGAAGAACGAAAGAAAGATCTCAACTGAAGTCTCAACAAATAGAGACTTTATTAAAAGTTCTCTACTTTTTAAAGAAAAAAAAAAGTAGTTGTATCTAGTTTATAGAGTGCTCTAGGCGGTTGCTATGCAGTTACTAGGGTGTTCTGAATAGTTTCTATGCGGATATTATAGAGTGCTGGGTAGTTGCTAAGGTGTTCTCATTGCTAGTTTACTGCTAAAGGTTTGATTGTGAGGTTTCCAATCAAGGAGCTCGATATGAGCTCCAAAATTTCTGAAACCAAACTACCTGTTACATAAACGTACTGTATGCTAAAAACAGAACTATCAAGAGAAACATCAGAGCCAAAGTTATTACTTGGTAGCAAAACTTTGAGTGTCCTGAGGGATGAATGAGAAAGATCTGAGCAATAAAAGTTTCTTGTGGGCCTCTGGAGGCAAACTCATGCATGTTTGGAAAACGTCAGGGAATATTAGCCATCATCTAACCTAACAAGTGCGTCATGAGGCAAATGAGCCACTGTTCAATTCAGACGCTCTACATTCATCACCCGCTGAGCTGTAAGAAGTAGACAACACTCTCGCGCTCATTTCCCGTGATGTTATTGTCATCGACTGCTATGTTTCCCAGAGCGCATTGATCGGGTATGTTTTCTAGAAGGTAATATGCTTTTAGGATTGTAGGGAGGTGTTAGTGCTGATAAGACCATTAGGTGGTCCTGCCTCGTGGCCTTAATCAGATCCGCTGTAATGTCAACCAATGTTCCTGTCCGTGTCTTGCTGATTGCGAAAAAATTGGTTAATTTTATTTAGCTGAGGGCCAGGATGGAAAACAAGAGACATGAAGCAAAACAGAAAAGTGTGAAAAGAGAGTTTGACACAACATCAGGAAAACCATTAGAACGAAGAACTGAAGATAGACGAGTTTGTCAATTAAATTCTGTCCAAACAGACATAAGCTCTTAATCAACAGCTTTCCGATGGCTTGATTTGTCAAGCCGTCAACATCCCACCACCAGTCTGCCTGACAATGAAGATGCAAAATCTCTGAGATTAGAAACATTGGCGTTATTTCACGCAGCCGAGGTAATGACTCGCCGTCCCTCTCCCATGAATAATTACAGCTACACTTCCTTATTTGTGGAGATGCATAATGAGCAAATTTCCAATCGTTTGCCGAGCAGCAGATAAAAGCTGAATCTATGTCTCACACTTTCCTGTTTTAACTCTCATTAGGACGAGTTGAGCTTAGCAGAGCAATAAAGTACAATCTCTACCAGCGCTGTGTGATAATACCAATAAAAACTGTGAAAATTGTGATAAAAATGGATATGAGGCTAAAAAAACATCTATAAAGCATAACTATTTTATTAAAAAGTGAAAGTGACAGTGACGTGGTCAAGTACAGTGTCCCATACTCAAAATTTATGCTCTGAATTTTACAGATGCTATACATGATACTACGGCGCTACCAGTTTGACTGTCAATTCTACTTCAAAAAATTGCTTTCTAACTGAAAATTCCAGTTAAATAAACATGCTTGAATTTCAAATCATTTTAATTATACTTCCTTGCATTTTATTTCTATTCTGCAAGCAAGCTGTTTGCTATATTTTCATTCAATTTCAGAGAATTTAAATTGTAGTGAACTGGTAAAATGTATTCTCAGTTTAACTGTGAATGGCACACAACCCTGGTCGCTAGGATGTTCTGGGTGGTTGCTATGTAGTTTATAGGATATTCTAGGTGGTTGCCATGGCATACTGGGTGGTTGCTATGCAGTTGCTATAGTATAAAGCTGCTAGAGTGTTTTAAATAGTTGCTAGGCAGTTGATTAGGCATTATAGATGGTTAATAGGTTGTTGCTAAGCAGTTGCTAGGGTGTTCAGTGTGGCTGCTAAGCAGTTTCTATGGAGTTCTGGGTGGTTTAGTTACTTACAGTAGTAATTGCACAGCGACCAGTCAGAACACCTAAGGCATTCTAGGTGGTTGCTATAGGTCTACAGTTGCTAGGGTGTTATGTAGTTGCTATGGTGCTCTGGGTGGTTGTTATGCAGCTACTAAGACATTCTTGGTGTTTGCTATCCAGTTGCTAGGGTGTTATGTACTTGCTATGGAGTTCTGGGTGGTTGCTATGCAGCTACTAAGGCATTCTAGATGGCTTCCATAGAGTTGCTAGGGTGTTCAAGGTGATTTCTACAGAATTGCTATAGCGTTCCTGGTGGTTTCTATGCAGTTAAGTTGTCTTAGAAGGTTTCTTTACAGTTGCTATGCAGTTACTAATATGTTCTGGGTGGTTATGTAGTAGCTAGTGTGTTTTAGTTAGTTGCTACGCAGTTTCTGTGGAGTTCTGGGTGGTTTCTATGTGGTTACTAAGGCATTCTCAGTAGTTGCTGTGCAGTTATTAATGTGTTCTAAGAGGTTGCTGTACAGTTACTATACAGTTACTAAGATGTTCTTGGTGGTAGCTACTAAGGCATACTAGGTGGCTGCTATAGAGCTGCTAGGGTGTTCAGGGTGATTTCTACACAGTTGCTATGGAGTTCTGGATAAAATCTATGTGGTTACTAAGGTGTTTTAGGTGGCTGCTATACAGTTGCTATGCAGTTACTAAGATATTCTGGGTGGTCGCTATGCAGTTGTTCTGGGTCAATAGAGTCCATCAGGACAAGTCCCTCACTGCTGTTAAAAGGGGTCCTATTATGCTTTTTCACTTCAAAGGGAGATATTTAGTTTCTAAAAAAATCCCTTTTCAAGAACTACAACGAACAGCTCGTTTGGACTACAAAGTTGTTTTCCTGTATTTGTGACATCACAAAAATAAATCCCGCCTACGGAAATTCAAATGGTTGGCTGGTGGGGAGAACGCTTGATTGGGCACTGCACGTTTCAAAATCAAAACCCGGTGCGGGTGTTTTTATATCACTGTATTTCTGATGGAAACCGACTGTTTTCAGAAAATTTTGGATTTCATTTCATCTTGCAGGTAATGTTTGATAAAGCAGCGTTTGTGAGCGCAGCGCTGCTTTGAGTACAGCGTTACCAGGGAAACCTCGATCTCTCCCGCTCCAACAGTGGCTCCTGCTGGCAGATAATTAATTAGTAAATATATATATGCCGCCACAAATAGTGTAAATCTGTGGGACTATGGTATATAAAAAAAAACTGCAATTCATGTTATAATGTTAGAATTAAAGAACAATAAACAATACATATTACCGTTGCACTTATCTGTACATAGTCAATGCAGTTATTTTTAAGCTGTTGTTGACATCCTATCTAAAAAGTGATTTAGAAAAAACAATAACGTTACCAGTTTAATATGTCTTGGAGTATCCGTGCGTGCAAAGGTTCTGTGCGATCCTCTGAGGTCTGAATTGATATGGCAATATTGACGAACTTGCTGTTTTGGGAAGGGAGTACTGAAACTGAAACGCCATCTAAGCTGTTCGCTAATCACAACGCACTGGGACAGCTAACCAATCACAACACATTTTGTTTTTCGGGAGGTGGGCCTTCATCAAACCCAGAACTAATTGAGCCGTTTGTGCCAGGCTGGGGATAAAGGTACTGTAATAATGTAAATTATGTGAAAAATGCAATTTTCAAACCACCAAGCAAGAGAGCATGTTCTAGTACACAACAAAATCAAGACTTTGTAAAAGAGCATAATAGGACCCATTTAACACTTAGGTGTTTAATCAGCTCACATTGAACAGCAGTACTAGTGATGACGGACTTAGACAGAGCTAATGACTGATGCTAATCAGATGACCTGATGGAATCCCACAGATGCTGAAGTGCAGCACTGCACACTGTGTGTGTGTCAAGAGCCGTGTTTGCATGTGTACTGAAGTGTTTACTGCACTGTGATCTTCAGCCTGTTGAAGTGAATCAGGTAAGAGCAGCATCCATCAGCCACAGCAGTGCTGTTCCCAGAGCGCCGCGAGGCGTGATCGCAGGAAAGCTGTGCGTAAACACCATGGCTCTCTCTTTCTCTCTCTCTCACACACACACACGCTCACACACACACCTTTGATCAAGTTTGGCCAATTTTTCAGCGTTGTTTCCCCACTCGTTTCCCTCTGCTGTTGTTGTTGTTATTTATCGTGATGATTGTGGGCTGTGCCACAGGCCGTCTCGCTCTCCTCGCTGTCATCTGTACACATTAGGAAACTTAGCCTGTTTTTAACAAACCTACCACTGACCTGCTGGCACTTCTCTCCTCTTCATCCTCCTCTCTTCCTTTCTTTTCACTCCCTCACTATCTGGAAGCGTATGAGTCAGCAAAGGTCAAACAAACAGGGTGAACTGAACATGATGAGATGTTTGCTCTTGTATTGATTGACACTATTGTTATTGTGAAGAACGAAAAAAAAGAAAAAGAACTAGCAAAGGATGAAAATAATGTGTGACAGTAAGAGATAAAAGAAATAGAAAAGAGTGAACAAAAGGATAAATGAACAAACAACTGAAAAAAGGAGATTGAATAACAAGCAAGCAAAAGTAAGCGCAAAAGAAACAACAAAAACTAAGAAAAAAATTAAACAAGAAAAAGGAAAGACAGACAGAAAGAAAACTAATGAAATAAGGAGTGAAAGAAGCAAAGTAAAACAAAAAGAACTAAAAGAACAAATGAAATGATGAATGAAAAAGAATGAATGAAAGTAACAAGAATGAATGAACAGAAGCACTAGTGAAAGTAACGGAATAAATCAACAAACACATTTTTAACTTGAAACATCTTCAAAATGCAGCAATCGTGGCGCAAGAAGCTTAAAAGTCAAGCATCAAAACCAAGAAGCACATGTTCAGAGCAGCGTCTGAAGATCCGCACAGCTGCGTGTGTGTGTGTGTGTGTTGACGGATGTCTCCAGCTCTGTGCTTCTCACACACTCGCTCACTGCTGCAGCTAATGCTGTTATGAACGCTGATGAATGAACTCATCTGTCTGCAGAATGACAGCTGGGGCGACGGAGCAATTAGCGTTATTAGCCGCGCTGGCCTTTCCTGCCTACAGGACTTCAGTCTGAACCACAGGAGCCATCACGTTACATTCATAAACACGGTTAACGCAATATTTCATCACCCATTATATCATCCAAAACCCTTAGTACTTTCTTTTATGGCTGTACTTCTTAGAGCTCAGCGTATGTGTTATAGCTATTATTAAAACAAAACCATAAAAAAGAATAATATGTATAATTATTATTATTAACAATAATAATCATATAAATAGTAGCATTAGTAATAGTTTGCCAACTAAACTGTATGGAAAAGAGCAGCATGAACAGTAGTCAAAATATCTCCTTTTAAAAAAGGAACAACGTGTACATGAACTACGTCTTTAAGCTGAATTGCTCCACATCCGTGTTTGACCGCTCTTGTCTCTCTTTCAGGGTCTTTGTGAATGACTGGTCTGGGTTAGATGGACTATGTCGGGGTCAGCATCCTGTTATCGCTTTAACACAGCTGCGCGCACCATCCCGCTAAGACTCCATTAAACACCGGCCTCGCTGCACAGGTGTGTGTGTGTGCGTGAGAGTGTGTGAGCACTCTTTCCAGGTGTGATAAGGAAAGGCTGATGGAGTTGAGAATTACCGATCGTCTGGACTATTCATCCCTCCTTCCCAGCCGTTCATAAAGTTCCCCTCTCTCGGCTGAAAGCGGCAGATCATCAGAGGAGCACTGAGGCGCAGCGGGCGCGAGGAACAGGTTACAGCCGTTGCGCCACTCTGAAATATGTCCATCTGCCTCCATCAAATGAAATGAAAAATACTTCACACAATCCTGTGTGTGTGTGTGTGTGTGTCACTCACTCCAGCAGCTCAAGCAAGAGAGATACGCCACATTATGCGTGAAATACTGTATGCGTAAGTTCTGCATGAAACTCCAGTTCAATTGATAACTATTACAGTATTATTGATGATTAACATGTTTGTGTGTAATATTACAGAATAATTAATGTTTACAATTAATATTACAATACAATATTTGTAATAAATATCAATATTCAAGACCAAATATGTAACAGACCAATAATAATAATAATAATAATAATAATAATAATATCAGAAAAAAGTTATTTAATAAATAATTTAATAAATTGAAATAATACAAACACTTCAGAGGTAAAGCAAACTATTACATTATAATTGAAAATTTTGAAAGATTAGTAATGTGTGCTGACTCTAAATATGTAAATAATGTGCTGATTTCAAATGTATTATTCTTTCAATGTGCTGATTTTTGTTTTTTCTAAATAAATTCCATATTAACTTCAAAATATTAAAAAAATATTCATCTATTAATTATTAAAATTTTAAAAGTGACAAATGTTTATTGTGTGCTGATATTAAATATGCAAATGTGCTGATTAATTTTTTTAATGTGATTTAAAATTATTTTTTCAAAATAAATTAAATATTAACTTTAATTAATTTAAATTATTATTAAATAAATTAGTATTATTATTACCATCATCATCATCATCATCATCATTATTATTATTTTTTGGCATTTATAATATTATCTATATATGTGTTTGTGTGTGTGTGTGTGTTATATTAGTATATTAAATTATATATATTAGTATATTAAATTATATATAAGTTCTATATATCTAATATATAATTGTTATTGCATATATATAATATAATATAATATATTGAGTTTTATCTTTCATAAATGTAACATCATATTTATTTGACATTGTTTTTAGTGCAACAAAGAATGTGTAAAATGTCAGATGGGGTCACTGGAACGTTCAGTTCAGCTAGACGATGGCGGATCACAGTTTGTTTTTTTTTGTTTTTTCCTGGTTTCTGTAGATGTGAGATGAGCGTTCTGTCAGATCTGTGAAGTTGATGGAGAGAAGTGTTGAGAAATAGAGTAAGAAAGAGATTGCATCCATATTTCTCCCCCAGTCTTGATGGATGAATGGAGCGCGAGAGACAGAGACAAACTGAAGGAGAAAACATCCCCTTGTCCACAGCCACTCTTCCAGCTCACTTCCATTTGTTCAGGCCACATTGTGTTTCTCTGGCCCTCATCCATCTCATGACGTTCCCTCCTCACCGCTCCAGAGGAACTGGAGACAAAGCTCGCCAGAAGCATGGATGGTGAGGACAGAGAGATCTGGCGCGGCACTCGTCGAGAGTGTCCATCACGTCTGGCCCAGGATTCACATTCTGTCTGAGGGCTCTTGGGAACAGAAACGTACCTCTCGTTTTCAGCCCTGAGCTGCGAAAGAAGCTAATTAAAATACATCTTCATTCATTAGCGCGCACCTCCTCTTCTCCTAAATGGCCCTCTTAAAGTCCTCCAGGCATCACATCACTGAGGATTCGAGTCGTTTGAGCACAAACCCGTGCTGGAAAGTACTCGCAGTCTCTTGTTTACAAGCTGCAAGCTTCTCAAAAATTAAAAATAGTTAAAGTACCATCATGCTTTTAGAAAATCAGAGCTGTACTAGAAGATAGGAAAGAAAAGGAACCCATACTCGGAATTTGTACTCTGCATTTAACACACACACACACACACACACACACACACAGCAGTGGGCAGCCATTTATGCTGCGGCGCCCGGGGAGCAGTTGGGGGTTCGGTGTTTTGCTCAAGGGTCTCACCTCAGTCGTGGTATTGAGGGTAGAGAGAGCACTGTATATTCACTCCCCCACCGACAATCTCTGCCGGATCTGAGACTCGAACCTGTGACCTTCAGGTTACAAGTCAGACTCTATGTCCATTAGGCCATGACTGCCCCCAAAATAGATAGTAATATATATATTAGATAGTAATATATACGAGTCATATATATTTAAAAAAATATATAAATATGAGTGAAAAAATGTATATTAAAGGAAATTAATGATACATATTATAAATAAATACAATTGAAGTTTATAAATACACAAATGTTTAACAACGTAAAGTATAAAAATCTAAAAGTATATACAATATACATTTTTATATCCACTAAACTTATATATTTACACAATATTTACATTAAAACTTTACACAATTTTTTTTACACAAAGATTATACACAAATATTTCCTTTTATATAGCTATATGTAGTTATAAAGTATATAAAATGATATTTTAATATATAAGTGTGTGTGTGTGTGTAGATACACAGTATGTACACACACACGTACATATAAACATAACATTTTCATAAATACCATTCAAAATAATACATCTGAAAATATTACATAATACTGATGCAAAATATGTATTAAAAATATTTTTAAATGAATTTGACACTTTTATTCTATATTCAAATGTTATGCTTATTAAAATTAATTTTGTATAGATTCAATGTTACTACCTTTTAGTGCACCTAAAAAAGCTGAAATTGACACCAAATATAAATGTCAAAACAAACAAACAAAATAAATAAATAAAAATAAACTGATTGATAAATGAATCATTTCGCTTTGCAAATGTTTTGAATCATCTTAATGATCTGAAAATCAAATAAGTGATTTAAGAATCAAGTCATTCGAATCATTTATATATACAACCCACAAAATGAACGAACCGATTCCCTAAAACGATTCAGATTTCCCAAAGCTAGTCAACCAGAACGTTTTAGGAAAGCACGTTTGATTAACAGAAAATACATTTAGAAAATGAAACGAACAAATCAGTGAACCATTTATTTGATTCGAAAATTATTCATTTGATTGATTTAAGTCATTCAAATCATTTATTCAAACGACCCACAAACTGAATGAACTGATTCCCTAAAATGAACTACACTTCCCAACAGGAACATTTTAGTTAAGTGTGTTTGATACCCAAGTAGGAAACAACAAGTACCATAACAAAATGCTGTACAAAGAGGCAACGTATGCCAAGCACTCCAGGGTACCTTTATTTTCACATTTGCCCAATACCTTTGTCTATAATAGAGAAGACAATTGTTTGTGACTACAGTCGTGTGTAGTCCCCATTACATACACAAAATCCTGATTTCAAATGGTCGTCGGGACCTTAAAATAGTCCAGCATATTGAACGAACTGCACAGTCTTCTGCCCTCACGGTCTTGTTTTCATCTCCTCAAATTAAATACGCCGTCTACTTCCACTCGGGTCGCTGAAGTCTTTCTTGTTGGCGTTTGATAACGCGAGGCACAGATGGCAATATAAGTATGCAATATGAGAGGTGAGGCTTCAGTCTAGACCTCTATTCCCGCACGGAGCATCATCCCTGCACATCCCTCAATGCTTAAAAAGCAATAAGCCATGGCCACAATCCTTCAGACGAGAGTAATTGTACAGGGATCCAACGGCGAGCGCATAAGCGAGAGCTGAGGACGGGTAAAAAATAGCTGGAAGCTAGAAATGAAGATGTATCTGTAGCGGGTAAAGAAGCCGCTGCCACGTGTAATCCGCTTGTTTTGAGAATATGAGGTTATTGAACAAAGCTTTGACTTCTCGGGCCTTTGAACGAGGACTAGGGTATTGCTCTTGTTGGGAAATGAAAAAGGACCTTGCGAGGCTTTAGATGAGCTCTTGAACGGATCGCTCGGGCTGCGCTGCGCTCCAGGATATCCGACGCAAAATACAGAGCGATTGTTCGTGAGCAAACCAAATCCAAATACACTATGGGCCAAATGTCGGAATAATAGTTATATTTTTTTCTTTGTGTTTTTAAAGAAGTCTCTTGTGCTCACCATGTCTGCATTTACTTGATCAAAAATACTGTAAAATTAAGAAATATTATTAAATAACTGTTTTCTAATTGAATATTTAGTAAAATGGAATTTATTCCAGTGATGTTGAATTTTAAGCATCATTACTCTCATGACCCTTCAGAAATATTTCTAATATGCTGATTTGCTACTCCAAAAACATTTCTGATTATTGTCAATTTGAAAAACAGTGTTGCTTCATATTTTTGCGGAAATGGAAAACTCAAAAGAACAGCATTTATTTTTTTATTTTTTTTGAAATATAAAAAAATACTGTGATTATTCAAGGATGCATTAAATTGATAAAAAAAATAATAATAATTTGTTTGTTTATTTGTTTGTTTCGACACTGATAATGTTCCTTGAGCAGCAAATCATCATATTAGGATCATTTCTGATCATGATCATGTGACACTAAGGACTGGAGCAAAATATGTATTACAATAGAAATGTCTAATATAAAAATAGTAACATTTTATTCTAAATTGTAATATTTTCCAGTAATAAAATATTCATGTATGTTTCAATATTGATTAAAAAACATGTTTCTTGAGCAGCAAATCATCATATTATGATTTCTAGATTCATTTCTGAAGGATCGTGTGACACTGAAGACTGGACTAAAATATTTATTACAATAGAAAATTGTAATATAGTAATGATATTTTATGTAAAATTGTAATTGTATTACTATTTTAACTGCGTTTATCAAATAAATAGAGCCTTGGTGAGCAAAAACCTTTTCATAAAAACACTGAAAATATTAATTATTTAAGCTACATATTTAGAGAAAGGATTGTTGGTTCATCTATTTATTAATTTTTTTCTCCCTCTCAGTTGAATACAGGGTGTGTGCATTTATTTATTTTATATATATTTATTTCAGTGGGAGGGTTTAAATTAAGAGGATCTGTAATTATTATTATTATTTTCTTTTTTTTAAATAATGGTACCGACATTATGTATCATCTTGTTAAATACAAATTAAAAAAAACGATTCAAAGATAAAAGAAAAATAATTTGACTATTATTATGTGTGGACAACAAGAACGTTAGGAAGAAGCGTACAATTTAAGATTATTTCCTCTAATATCCTGTTTCATGCCATTTTTCCAAAAGTAAAATATGTCAGATTCACTCGTCTTTTAGTTTCGCCTCAGCTCGTCTTGGCTCCAGTTCATAATTTCTAGATTTCTGTGTAGAAATGTAATTTGATTTGCGGGTGAGATAGGCTGGATGTCCGTACGGACACAATTATCCAAGCTGACCATAATTACGAAGTTCAGGCGGTGATGAGAGTCTAAGACTCGGTGTGTCTCGAACGGATCAAATGAAAATAACAGTTTAGACATGAGCGTGTAATTTCAGGGCACTCAGGGGACATTACGCTTCATTGAGAGGAGACGACCCAGTGAATCCTACCTTCTTACTTTCCCTGCAGGTCTGTTTGTTTTCTGTTTTCTCGGTTTCGTACACAAATTAAAACCAAACATAAAGACATAATGAACGACATCAGAGCGCTTTAAGATCCTGGACCTTGAACTTTGACCTCTCTAAATGGGATTTTGAAGTCACTTGAGGCTGAACAAACAATTCCACATTTAAACACTTTTTTGTTTCTTTTTCATAAAAGCTAGTCTGCAGTGTTATATTTGCATCACTGAGATCCTATTATAGCTTTTAAATGTAATAAGTAATAAGTGTTATTATTCAAATTCCCCGTTCCCAGCGGTGAAGATCAACTCTTCACACAATTTAAGTGTAATTTTCTTGTGTTTGTCATTATTATTAATAATAATAACAACTATATATATTTTTTTCCCCCAACAAAAATGAAACATTTGTTACTTGAAATAAAATAAAACACTGTAGAGACATTTATACAACCAGCCAGAGGTTAATTACCATTAACCAAAACTATTAAAAAGGTTTCTGTTTAATGAAATATAGCTGAAATGAAAGTAAAATACGTTTTACTAACTGTAAAACTGAAAACAACAACAACAATGATGATGATAATATTTATAATAATAATAATAATAATAATTGAAAAAAAGAAAAGCACAAATCAGTAAATTGCTTTTTAAAAATCATAATATATTACTAGAACCCATCATAGGTAATAAATATGAAAATAACACTGAATCAAGCGAAACACCTGCAAATGCTGGATGAATTATGTCTATTGAAAATATTTTTCTATCTCTAGCATATTTGTGCTAAAAAAGGTTTTGAGCTTTAAATCTTTGTGTTCCTCACATTATGGCTGTTAAATGTGAGTATTTCACATGTGTGTCTCTGAATGAAGTTCTCAAGATGATCAGTCCAGCCTGGCTGTGAAATTCATTCCAGAATTCGGTGCTTCCCCTCTTTCTCATTTCCCTTTCATGTTTTAATATAATAACTTCCACTATTTCTTTCTCATGCACCTCCTTATTTTTTTTCTCAATTATTTCCTCACTCTGTTTAATCTTTCTTTTCTTTGCCCCGTGGGACGCTGCGTTTTGACAGGAAGGAAGGAGCGAAGGCAAGAAATAGATGATGCAGGGGAGTGTTTGCGGCGGGCTGGTGCAATCTACTGTACTTTAATGTAAAATGCCCACAAGGATTCATCCCAAAGGACACACGCTGAAAACACACACACACACACACACAAAAAGGACTACAGGGAAAGATGATGGAAGCAATGACCAAACCCACACAGACCCAACAGACCCTCAGAGAACGGAAATACAGATCCAGACTGCTGATCTAGAACCTTCTGCAGATCACTGACCCCGACACTGCAAACAAGCAGACGCCTCAGCATCATCCATCACTGACAAACACACACCACATCTCCAGAGAGACAGAATAGAATAGAATAGAATAGAATAGAATAGAATAGAATAGAATAAAGCTCAATTATAATTTAAGAAGTTAATGCAACAGGCTTATCGTTAACAAAAATTAGTAAAATCATTAGTGAAATGAAGATAATATATATATATATTATATATATACACACACACACACACACACTCTCACTGGCCACTTTATTAGGTACACCTTACTAGTACCGGGATGGACCGGATTCAACAAACATTCCTCAGAGATTTTGGTCCATTTGACATGATAGTATCACGCAGTTGCTGCAGATTTATCGGCTGCACATCCATGATGCGAATCTCCCATTCCACCACGTCCCAAAGGTGCTCTATTGGATTGAGATCTGGTGACTGTGGAGGCCATTTGAGTAAAGTGAACTCATCGTTATGTTCAAGAAACCAGTCTAAGATGATTTGAGCTTTGTGACATGGTGCATTATCCTGCTGGAAGTAGCCATCAGAAGATGGGTACACTGTAATCATAATGGGATGGACATGGTCAGCAACAATACTCAGGTAGGCTGTGGCATTTAAACGATGCTCAGTTGGTACTAAGGGGCCCAAAGTGTGCCAAGAAATTATCTCCCACACCATTACACCACCACCACCACCAGCCTGAACCGTTGAGACAAGGCAGGATGGATCCATGCTTTCATGTTCGTTACGCCAAATTCTGACTCTACCATCTGAATGTCGCAGCAGAAATCGAGACTCATCAGTCCAAGCAACGTTTTTCTAATCTTCTATTGTCCAATTTTGGTGAGCCTGTGTGAATTGTAGCCTCCGTTTCCTGTTCTTAGCTAACAGGAGCGGCACCCGGTGTGGTCTTCTGCTGCTGTAGCCCATCTGCTTCAGGGTTCTATCATCTCTAACCAGTCTGCCCATTCTCCTCTGACCTCTGATATCAACAAGGCATTTTCGTCCACACAACTGCCGCTCACTGGATATCATCTCTTTTTCTGACCATTCTCTGTAAACCCTAGAGATGGTTGTGCGTGAAAATCCCAGTAGATCAGCAGTTTTTGAAATATTCAGACCAGCCCGTCTGGCACCAACAACCATTCCTTTTTCACAATGGAGTCAATGTGATTGTCCCACTTCAGGTCCTGAGAGATGGTGGTGCCCAGGAATCTGAATGGCTCCATTGCAGTCACAGTGCTGTTCATGATGGTGAGTGGGGGGAGTACAGGGGGGTTTCTCCTGAAGTCCACGATCATCTCCACAGTTTTGAGCATTTTAAGCTCCAGGTTGTTAAGACTGCACCAGACAGCCAGCTCCTTAACCTCCTGTCTGTAAGCAGACTCGTCACCATCCTGAATGAGGCCGATCAGTGTGGTGTCGTCTGCAAACTTCAGGAGCTTGACAGAGGGGTCTTAAGAAATGCAGTCGTTGGTGTAGAGGGAGAAGAGCAGTGGGGAGTGGGGAATTTCTTCCCCATTCTGATGCTCGGCTTGAACTTGAAGTTTTGTTGTTTTTAAGTGCTATTGCTATTTTTATGATTTATTATAATAGTGACATATTTACAATTTATAAAAGTATGAATTAATGATGGTATTTCCTTCAGTTATTTAAATAAAAACTCACTGTGTAGCAGCTAATATCTCTTTTTAATATGATTACTGAATTTTAACAATGTTAAAAAATAGCAACTGATGCACAGTGAGTTATTGTTCATAGTTCTGCTGGGCAAGTTTTTATTTATCCTGCATTATGAATATGACCTTCACTCACAGTCAGAACACCACTAACACCATTAACAACACAGAAGTTTTCCCTTAACAAGTGTGCTGAAACCACCGCGCAATCACTCAGCTGTGGCATAATGACTGCTACCAGTAAAGGTCAAGCTGACAACTTTCCTTCCCATGGAGAGTCAAACGGCACAAGGATCACAATTAAACCAGAGAGAAAGAGCGCACGCTGCATTCTGTGCATTGTGTCATTCACGCGGGGACTTCAGCGCTATTGTTCTGCGTCGAGTGTCTCTTCTTGTTTTTATCTCCGCGTAAATAACATCTGACAGACGGAGAGTGATTTTTCAAATCTAATCTGCGGTTTCTAAAGCTCCTCCACTAAAGGGAAGAGTCCTGCGCATGCTAACGACGTTAGCGTGCTCTAAAGACGCTTGTAAATCTAATTTAAAGTGCTGCGGTCAGCGTTTAGCGATCCCACAGGTTATGCCAACTCTGTCCCAGTTGAATCTACCAGAGAAGGTTTCCTCACCGGTCTGAGCGGGACAGCCTCTCTGTCATATTTCAATATATTAAATATCTGTCAGATCGATATCACTTTAATATGCTTGCGAATAAAAGGTGTAAGCGCTTACGGTCAGCGTGTCTCAGCAACATGACACTGCACTTCCAGAGCCATTTGTGGGTCATTAGCGGCTGATGTCACTTCCTGAAAGGCCTGTGATGTTATTCGCTCGCTGTCCTGACAGATCAAACACAGTCACACGGGACATATGAGTTTAACCACTGAACACTGATGAACTAAAACCTTCAATTTCTACAGCAGGGGAAGCATACCACCTCATAGCAGCCTGACAACCACATAGAACACTCCTAACAACCAGCTAGTAACAACAGAGAATACACTAGAAGCCACATAGCAGCCTGACAATCAACCTAGAATACCCTAACAACCACCTAGTAACAACAGAACACCCTAGAAACCACAAACCAGCCTGACACCATTTAAAATCAACTGATGACACAGGACACTTGTAACAACCACCAAGTAAAATCAGAGAACACTCTAAAAGCCATATTGTAAACTGACAACCACCCAAAACACCTTAGCAAAACACCCTTGAAACCACATAGTAGCCTGTCAACCACCCAAAACACCCTAGCAACAACAGAACACTCCTAACAACCACCTAGTAACAACAGACAACACAATAGTCACCACATATTAGCCTGACAACCATCCAGCATACCCTAACAACCACTTAGTAACAACAAAACACCCTAGAAACCATAGTGTAACCTGACAGCCACTCAAAACACCATAGCAAAGACACAGAACACTCTTAACAACCACCTAGTAACATCAGAATACCCTGGAAACCACATAGCAGCCTGACAACCACCCAGAATACCATAACAACCACCTACTAACAGCAGAACACGTAATAAACCATGATAAACCACCCAGCAACCTGAAAACCACCCAGAATACCCTGCAACCACCAAAAATACATTGACAACCACCTAGCAACAACACAGAACACTCCCAACAACCACAGTGAGCACCCTAGAAACCACACAGCAGCCTGAAAACCACACAGAATACCCTAACAACCAACAAGTAACCACATAGAACAGTTTAATTACTAGGCTACATAGCAACCTCCCAGGACAAAATATGTTTAGTAATTTTTTTAACACATTTTGAATAATTTATTAATTTTAATATTTAATTATTCAATATTTTTAAATAATCACTATTAATACAAATAATATTTGTATTATAATCAAGTATTTTCAATTATTGTGTGCGCTTAATACATAGAAGACTGGCAACCACCTATTACACCCTAGTAACCACCTATGACCACTCTAGCAAACATAGCAAATTTTATTAACAGTTTAATCTTTACAATTTTATAATAATAATAATAATAATCAAAACGTTTAATTAATGTTTAGAATTTTAACATTTATAGTTTAGTAGAATAATACTTACAGTTTTGTTTAAATTAAACTCCATTAAATTACTAGAAATCTGTTGTGAATAAGCAACGCTGACCACCTACATGTTGTCATGAACAAATCTCACAGGACATATGTTCACAACAATGTAACAGTTGTCACTTTGACATATTGAACTGAAGACTGATGCTTGTGAGTCATTTATTGTGTCCATATTCAAACCTAATAAAACACAAACAAATCCATCTGTTTTGGCCGAGAAACAAACCGTCGTATATAAAAACAAAGCTTGAGTAGCAAATCTCTTTGAGGTCCTATAAACACATTCATTGAAACTTCATCCCAGTGTTTTTTACATCAAAATCATGTAACCCAGAGTCAATTTGGATCTGCTCAAATGGCCTCGTTCTTCCACAATCATCATCTAGGCAAGAAAAACACAGACGCTATTATGGCAAAGATGGGGGTTTCAATGAAAAATTACAGATGAAATAAGAGCCTGAAGTGGTGCGGCCCACCCTCCAGACTAGCGCTTGAGAAGATACAAATACGATCCCATGTACGCAAACACTCAGTGAAGACAGCACTATCTCCATGCCATCATAGGTCACTTCAATTACCGTCAGCAGGGACGAGGAGCTGAACGAGTCGTGATTGTGTTTCTTGAAGACCCTCGGTGATGCCATCATCGTCTCGCTCTCTCATTTTAATGAGCCTCGGTGCTCAGATGGTAATGAACAATCTTTTTCAGGGCCATTATGAAGATAATATCGTTGCTAATATCAGGGCACTGAAAGTATGGGACAATAAACATAAAATGCACTTTCTCTACAGTACTGTTGAAATGAAATACACCTTTGTTTACTGTACCCGACTTCTGGTTATGAATTTGATTGTCTCAAAGCAAACATTAAAGAATAGCAATGTGCTAAAAACACCTTAGCAACCTCATAGCAGCCTGGCAACCACCTGGTTTTCAGGATCCAGAGAACAACATGCTAAAAAAACACTTTGGAAACCTTCAATTTCACTCTGGCAACCACCCAGAAGATCCCATCAACCACATAACAGCACACTATAAAACCATTATCAACCCCATATCATACATAACTTCTAAAAATCCCTCAAAACACTTTAGCGACCAATTAGCAGCCTGGCAACCTCTTAGAACATAGGTATATATATATATATGTGTGTTGACAATATCTGAAGTCTCAATGTTCAAAAATTGTTCTGCCTCCTTCAGAAATGATCAAGAAAATGTGTCTGGACTGGCCAATTGACTGACACATTCAGTCTGATTATGGGTTTGGAAGGGTCTGAAGCTTTGTACAATTCCCTGAGACATTGAATCCCCATTTCAGCTGAGCATGTCCTTGGCCAACACACTTTCCCTGGAAATAGATGCTTCAGCCACACTGAAGCCATCATTACCCTTCTGTCTGTATAACTCATTTTCTCTCACACACTAGTTACCAGTATCCTCTGGGATGGCAGCACTGGCATGTCCACCACATTTTCAGCCGTTTGCAGTTTTTCTGCTACCGCTTTGCACGTTCACAGGCGATTAGGTGAGTAATTACGCTCCGTGTGCCCCAGTAAAGTCATGTGTGAAATTCAATCCAGTCTCGGCAACATAAATCACACAAGCAGTCTGCAAAACTATCACTCAGAACCAAAAAAAACTAATTTAATTAAAACACTCGGCTTCCCATTGTAGCACATTAGCTGGAACTACAACACCCATAATGCTTTACTCAATATTTATACAGTCAGTAGGACTCAGTCACTCAGAAATGTTTCTTATTATGGAAGCTAAAATTGTGAATGCTAATGATCTAGTACTATTTTCTGGTTTAATAATTTTTTTATTGTATCTCCACATGTCTTTAAACCAGCAGCCAAAGGCTGTAAGAGAGTCAGGCATCTTCATTTCCTCCAGCAGAAGTCGGCTGTATGGTTTATGAACACAGACTCTCCCGTGGTGTTGAGCAGGGCAGAACCCTCTCACATCCACAGGACTAGTGTTCACTTCAGCAGCCAAATGAAGTAAATCAGGAGCTCTGGGTGACAACGGCCCAGGACCTGGGGATAGAAAAAACTAAAAAGTTTACTTGGAACAAAAACGCTCTCCTTCTGAACCTAATCTAATGCATAAATGCAATTAAAATGACTGATTCACAGAAACCCAGAACACCCTAGAAACATGTTAAAATACTTTGAACACATTAAGCCTGGCAACCACCCAAAATATACTAGCAACAAGGGAGGCTCTAGCGACATGCTAAAAAATACATTTTAAAGCACCCTAGCAACCTCAAAAAAATTACACAATCAACCGTCCAAAAGACCATAGAAACAGAACATGCTTAAAAAAAAACACTGAAAAGTAAAACCTGCATAGCAGCCTAGCAACCACCCCAAATACCCTAGTGAACCTCCAAGCAACAACAAGTGACACTCTGGCAATGTTAAAAAAAACCCACTCAGACCACATTAGGAACCACAGAGAATTAGAGTTGCAAAGTGGCAGAAAATTTCTGTAAACACTCCAGAAATGTTGTAAATTTACCAGACATATTAATGCCCTTTGCAACCCAACCCAGAATACTATAGCAATGTGTACCTGCGCATATTACAACTGTTTTTATATGGCTAAAGAACATATTACTTCACTGTATTAAATGCCACTGTCTTCACAAAGAAGTGTCTATAATGAAATGATTGTCTAGTCATCAACTATATTTGTATCCTGTTTTATGTTCAAGGCTTTTTATGCAGGCCACTAATCACTTTTCATAGCGGTCAATATAAACAAGGTAAATTTGACCCGCGTGGCGCTTATAGGTATAAATGCCTCGTTTTTTGATCTGGTTTTATCTAAACAATTTTTATCAACAGGGGATTGTAAATCACACAATTTTATGTAAAAGTCAATGACTGGGAGACTTGAATGTTTCATTGAAAATCTGTTATGTACATTTGAAAAACAGCCACGGGTAAAATTTACCCTGTGGCGGTTCTAGTGTTAATGTCATCAAAGTCACATGTTCTTCTACCCTGCATAGTTTTATTAATAGTTTCAGCAAAGACAACAACTTCAAAGAAGACTTTGTTAGCATTGCTCATGCATCTGGAATCTCTACATGGCTTTCAGAGTGGGACCCTCTCTGGATTTACAAAGCATGTGCCTACATCGTCAGCATTTCAAACTGAAACAAAAGCCCTCGTCGGCCACAAAAAGCCAGACTAAAATGGGAGGAATGCCAGACGTTTGTGCAAGGCACTTGTGCGGATGAAAGTAGAGAGTCAAGCACCTTCTCACCAGGGCGACATGAAAGGAATAAATTATCAGTCTCGCCTCCCTGTCCGAGAGGTACCAAGGTGGACGAAGGAGGTTAGCAGTGTCAGCCCGAGCTAAATGAGAAACGAAGGACCTCAACCTGGCACCGTCCGCTGCATGCCAATCGCGTCCCGATGCATGAATATCAAAGCGCCCACTTGACGGACAACTAAGACATCAGAGGGCCCTTTGGCAATAATGAGGTCGGCAGAACAAGACTGATAGGCTGGATATTATTGAGGACGCATCTCGCGCATGATCAAGCGCCGAAGGTCCTCAGCTGCTCTCTGATTTAGGAGGGGCAAAGCCGGAGGCTTAGCAGGGAGTCAGTGGCTCTAATTTATGTACCGCCGCGTGTTTTATCTCCTTGCGAGTGCTCATCAACTCAAGGGCCGTGAAACTTCCTCTAAATCCCTCTATCCGTATTAAAAAGGCAATTGGGGTGGAGTGAATATGAACGTCGTAAATACATGCGCCACTTTCGGTCGTCTCGTTGCTCTGATTAATTAACACTGGGGCAGCAGAGCCTCTATCTCTACGCCCGTCTGGCCCGTGTGACACAAAAGGACACTGTAAGGCTGGCAATGTGCATGCGGAGAGCCGTAGATAGTATCATGCTGGGGGGAAAAGAAGTTGGGTCGGTCTCCGGTTCTTGAAGTCTCGGCTGCGTATAATTATCATTCGGAAGTGATAAAAGAACTCATAGGGAGGCAAACTAGCGTGCTAATTCTCACCTCATCATGACATTGACTGCTGCGAAGCTAACTGTATTAATACTCCACACTTATGAGCAAGCGGCAGGTATAAAGTCTAAAGTCTTTTTAGTTTAAATATAGCTTGACCTTTAATCGGGACACTTGAAGAGTAGACCCGCAATGTACGCTACAAAAAACCAAAGGATCCAGGCTCCCTGAAGATCTGTCACACTTAATGTGGAATGAACTAGAGCTCATTGTGAGGAAACCTACTGCTTTGATTGATTAAAAAGAAAACCTGGCCACCAACTGAATGCACTTGGCGTGGTTCTCACGTCAGGTGCGGAACGAGTACAAAGAGACACTGAATACAAGAGACGAGAGTGCAGATCTGCCACGATTACACGTCGACCCAGTTTCTCCGGTCTTGTGAATGAAGATTGTTAACATCAAAAGCCTTCAGAACAAACAGAGCCGCCCGTGTGGGAAACTGTCGTAGAGAGAAGATGCCATGTAATTTTGCAGTAATGATACACTCTGGTTGATGAAAGCTGCACCTTCTCGTCTGGGTTCACGGTGCTGGATGGGCTTCTCAGATACAGTGGTGGAGCTCATTACCAGGAAAAGCGAACCAAAGTGAAGCGTGAACCCTCTAAACTCAAGCCGTCCCACCATCAATGAGTCCTATGATAGATGGAACCACCTGAGGTTAGGAAAAACTCTGTGTACCATATTATGTAATATAAATAATAGTTGTATTATGCAACAAACACCTAAAGTAGTAAGATAAAACTGTTTTTTTTTTTTTTTTTTTTTTTTACAGATATAGTAAAAAATATCAGGCTTATCCAAACATAGTGTGCATTGATGGACAGGTGCAATAGAACAAGGACTCTGAGCCAGTGATCCAACACAACCATGTGATTTCAATGTCATTTCCATTCAAAAAGAAAATGTTGTAATCTACATGCAAAAGAGAAAATGCCGTACATCATTGATTATTCACAAACACAGTCTGCTCTAAAGTCAGTGAAGCTTCAGCAGGTGAAGGGCTAATCCCTGAGGCTGAGATTTCGATAATATTATATTTATCCACAAGACAAGGAGAGCAATCTAACAGAAATGGCACCGTAAGCAGTGGATTTGCAGAGCGGCCATTAAGTCATTAATTCTTAACGAGGGATACCATGATTCCTCTAGCCATCCCCGATCAATTATCAAACGTGTCATGGTAGATCGGTGCGGGTGGATCTCGCAGTGAAACCGCAATCGACCCCTCACGTGGCCGATCATTAACGGCAACATTCATTGGAATTGCTCTTGTTTTGCCAGCACTATCCGAGGTGTTTAATTGCCTTCCATTGTGTGTCTGCCATGAGGAAGAGAGTCATGTGTCCCGTGAGTGCTTTGAGGATGTGCTATCGACTCGGGTATTGGGTGCACAATGCCGGCTGGATCACTCTTTCACTCGATATCTTCGGCAGCAGGCTGTGTATTAATGATCCCCCGGTGTGCAGGGCTTTACCCACATACCATCACCGCCAGAAACAAGACAGTAATATTCCCTACAAACTAATCTGCCAATCATGGGTGTACTGTAGTTGAGACTAGCCGACAACAGAGTCAAAGATATATGGCTGGTTCAGGTGTTTTGGGGTAAATTTCACAAGGATATGGCGCCCAACGTGGGGCACGGATGTTTTCCATCACCACTAATTTGACATTGACGGCTTTTAAATGTCTTTTGCCATCGAGCATTAAAAACATGATTTGGATGTGCGACCTCACAGCTTCTCCGCTTCTGGCCTTACTTTTGATGGCCTTTTATTACGTCGTCAAACTTTTATTGCTGTGTCATTTGGCAGGGCTCGAAAAGACGACCGGAAAAAGGAACACTGAGAGAATTTTAAAAAAGGACTGGAGGCATCAGATGTAAATGAGCATGAAAAAATGACATTTGGGCTGTCACATTATACAAAACTCTGGATTAACAATTTTTTTATTAGGTTAAGGCCAACTTTAACCCAGGTTTGTCCGTTTGAATGGTGGTTAATAACTTTTAATCATTGTAAAAGAAATATACATTGTGTTACAGTGATTTTACCATGGATTTTAGATGTTTACTTGTACAATTAACTATTGCAGAAACTTTTTTTTCTGGATTATAAACAAATCCAGAAAATCCAGTAATGTTTGTAAAATAAAGAAAACAGTGTAAATAAATAAATAAATGAAGAGTTCAGATACAAAAGCCTCCAAGTACCATCTGGAATTTTTAATCTAAAATTAGCATTTTTTTTCAGGCTCAGTAATTTTACTCTAATGGCAATTTATAGGTCCTTTTCTATGCAATTAAAGTGAAAAAACTGAACTTAAATATAGGATAAAAATGCTCATTTTAGAAGAATATTTCAAATGGCACTTAGAGGCTTTTGCAACTGAACTCTTCAAATAAAGAGTTAAATGAAATTGAAAAATTGCATTAAATAAATGTAAAGAAATTATAATAAATTAAAAATAATCATACAGAAACAGAAAGATACAAATCAATAAAAACAAATTACAATCATATAAAATAGAAACCAATCAGCATTAACTCTCGGAAGCACAACCAAACATTACAATGGCTCAATGCTAAGTGATCCTAACCACCATTTGAAGTGAAAAATAGGACATGTTGCATAAACCGGGATTAAAGTAGGCCTTTGTCTGAAGTTAAAAAAGACTAACAATTCCATAACAATTCCAACCAATTCCCACCATTGTAAGACAAAATTGGTTCATCTTAGTTGGGATCGCATTGTGTCCTGCAACATCTCTACTGCTATAAGAATTTGTCTGAATTATTTTTCAGCTGGTATAAATAGAAAAACAAAATCCCATTCTAATTTCCTTGGGGAGTGACTAAATGAAGTTTGTTGAATTAGCCCAAACAAACGGTTTATTAACAGGCCGTTTATCACAGGTCAGTTCACCATTACTGTGCTCAGTCAGGCTAATCTCACGTTCCACTTCACTGCATTTACAGTAATAACATGCACAGATATACATATACATATATATACAGTATATATATATATATCTCGTCAAATACAATTCACAAGCTCACAATATAAGATGTTCTTTTCTTCCATAAGTGTATCTTGATTATAAAATGGCAAGTTTATCTGGTTATCTGCGCTCTGTTGTCTGTTTCTCTACAGACGGATGGCTGATAGGCTGTATATTTCATGCTTGAAGCAGAGCAGCAGCAGCTCTGACATTTGTGTGTGTGCGCATGTTTTTCTAATATAGGAAAGTAATGCTGTATTAAAGTTGGCCTGACAGTCACAATAGATGTTCCTCAGCGAGGTTACAAATCACTGCGAGAGAGTGGGTGTCACAGAGCCGCACTCTCAAATAAAATGACTTCTGCTTCTCGTTGGTTTCTCACATATCGCTCCGACACCACGTCTAATGACAATATGTGTATTTGTTTATCTATGGAAAGCAGATGATGATGATGGTCTGACAGGTTTATTTCGGGACGCGCTTATCTCAGAAGTGAGAAATTTGTATTGTTGGCGGAAAAAGTTGCAGAAAAAAACTAAACGGGTGGAAATGGAGACAATAGGTAATTTAAGAGTGAAGCAGTGCAGAGTGTGTTTTTTTACTAATTTTCTTTTATATCTTTTTTAAAATTATGAACATATATATATATATATATATATATATACACATACATACACACACACATATACATACTGTACATATATACAGTCATGGCCAAAAATATCGGCACCCTTGGTAATTTGATCGAAGAATCCTGTGAAAATTAATCTGCATTATTAATCCTTTTTATCTTTTACTTAAATTCACAAAAATCTAACCTTTCATTGGATAATTAGAATTTAAAATGGGGGGAAATATCATTATGAAATATTTTTTTTCTCTAATACACACTGGCCACAATTAACGGCACCCTTTTATTCAATACTTTTTGAAACCCCAATTTGCCAGTTTAACAGCTCTAAATGTTCTCCTATAATGCTGATGAGGTTAGAGAACACCTGACAAGAGATCAGAGACCATTCCTTCATCCAGAATCACTCCAGATCCTTTAGATTCACAGCTCCATGTTGGTGCTTCTTCTCTTCAGTTCACCTCACTCATTTTCTACACGGTTCAGGTCAGAGGACTGGAATGGCCAGTAGAAGCTTGGTTTTGTGCTCAGTGACCCATTTTTGTGTTGTTTTTGAGGTTTGTGTTTGGATTATTGTACGGTTGGAAGATCTAAACATGGCCCATTATTAGATTTCTAACAGAGTCAGTCACTTATTGATTTTGTATCTGTTGGTTTTTGATAGAATCCATGATGCCATGTGTCTAAACAAGATGTCCAGGACCTCCAGTAGAAATATAGGCCCACAACTTTATAAATACAGCAGTATATTTCATTGTACACTTGGGGTACTTTTTATCCATGTGTTCACCAAACCCATCTTGATGCTTTTTTGCTGCTAAAAAGCTAATTTGTTAGTTTCATCTGACCATAGAAGCCAGTCCCAGAGTTTGTTTTTGGATGAGCTAGAATATTTTTTCTTGAAACCCTCCCAAACAACATGTGGTGATGTAGGTGCTGTTTGACAATTTCTTTTAAGGTTTTCTGACCCCAAGACTCAACTATTTTCTGCAGTTCTCCAGCTGTGGTCCTCGGAGAGTCTTTAGCCACTCAAATGAATGGGAATATACTTCAGAGATATTTTACTCATAATAATTTCTAGGGGAGCCAATAACTGTGCCCAATATCTATTTGAAAAAAAACATTTATTTCATAATGATATTTTCCCCCATTTTAAATTCTAATTATCCAAAGAAAGGTTAGATTTTTGTGAATTTTTTAAAATAAAAGATCAAAAGGATTAACAATGCAGATAAATTTTCACAGGCTTCTTTGGTCATATTTACCAAGGGTGCCAATATTTTTGGCCATGACTGTATATTAGGGCTGTCAATTGAATTAAATTGATTAATTGCATGATTGTCATGAGTTAACTCGTGATTAATCGCAACTTAATCGCACATTTTTATTTGTTCTAAATGTACCTAAAATTAATACTTTTCAAGTTTTTAATACTCTAATCAACATGGGTATGGACAAATATGGATGCTTTATGCAAATGTATGTTTATTATTATTATTGAAACCATAGTCAACAGAGCATGAAGAGTAGACATGTTTCAAAGTTCATAGATGCTTTTCAAAAGAACTTGTTCATGTCTATTAGACACATGAATAAAGAAATTACAGGTTCCCATTACTTCTCTTTCTTTGCACTGAGCAATTTACTTACAAACATGTTTGCAGACAGGACAGCTCACGTCTGAAAATGCAAAATGTACATTTAGTTTTTATTATTAGATTTGTTTGCCTCTCTCTGCCCACACACTGTATTTTGATGCAGCTAAATTCTCAATAAAACATTTTCATTGGTATATTTTCTGTTGTCAGACAACGGAATGAATATGAAATAGTGACTGAAACGCGACCCATTAAGACTAAGCTACTTAACCAGCTCTCCTTTCCAAGATGTTAATCTGCAAAAAAAATCCTGATAATCGAGCCGTCGTCTGATTAAATCAAATACACAAGAAAATGACAATAGCTGTGCTGTGATTTCGGCTATACTTGCGTGTAAAATTAGAGAAGCATCATAATATCTGAGTTTAATTGAAAGCGCTGCTCCACTCCGCCTCTCGCTGAACAGAGCACACGCACAGAGACAGAAAGAAAGGGGTGTGTGCGCACACTTGGACAGCAAGACCTCGCGCTCGTGCGGCAGTACCAGAGAGTCTCAGAAACTAAATAAGATTTGGGCAAACCCTAAAGATTTGTCACTAGGCACTTTTTTGAAGAGGGGAAAAAAAAGAGTCACTAAAGGGGTCTGCAAAGTCGCTAACTACGGGCTAGGCCACGGGTCAAACAGAGAATGCATTAACCTGTTAACTTTGACAGCACTAATATATATATATATAATTTTGTACCTATAAAGTAGGATACAAATGTTAAGAAGCACTACTGTCATGGCCGAATGATGAGAGAATGTGGCTGAGCACATTAGTTAATGTTACTTTAGCTGTGTTTTTGTCCTACGTTCCTGCTGTTAGCGCAACTTTACGTGTCAGTTATGACTACAAGAGTCTGCTCATCATCTCTCGGATGCTCAGTGCTGGAATATAGCCTCTCTGAGAGCAGATATAAAGCGTGTCCTGCAGTGAATGTGTCCCACAGGAGGGGTTAGCACTGTTGATGCAGAGGGATTGTGGCGAGTTCACTTTATCTGTGTTTACAAAAGTGCGACGCCTCAGGAGTGAGTCGGAATGCCGCAGGAACAGCCTTGATCTACTCTCTGTGATGTTTTTGGATTGATCAAATGGTTTGGTTCAGTTTCATGCAGCATATAAGGGTTGCAAATTCTTGTTGACATTACAACTTGACAATGAGTAACGAACCTGAGTAGAAACACAAGGTACACTTGAGTGTTAATCTGGAAATGCAAGTATTGCCAGGGTTTCAAAAGTCTTCCATTTGGTTTGAACAATTTAAGGCCATAAAAAGCCTTAAGCAGTGTAATAAAAAATCTTTTTAATTCTTTCCCTGCCAGCGTTTAAAAAAAAAAAAAAAAAATCCAGCCACCGCCAGCCTTTTTGATGATTTTCACTAAAATTTCATGGCCCCCAGAATATTTTGTTGTATGAATATCTGAACATGCAATACAGTTTTATTCTAGCTTCAAGCATTCTTTTTTATCAACACTTGAATGTATTGCGTTTTGCATAAACCTTGAGAAACCACAAAACATTTAATTTGACCCCTTCATTCAAGTTGGAACGGTTTCATCTGTTCAGTGACTGTTGGAGGAACTGAAGCGCTGAATGGGTTTGTTCATCACAGGATCATATACGCTGGTATTTTGGCTCCTTTTGAGTCAGAGTGAATGTCAGGCATCCAAAAGTGATCTTTCATTGTGTAACTTGTAGATCTGCGCTGCTTGAGCAACAAACGGTTTCAGACGGTTCAGTTCGATTTGGTGAACTGATTCAACTAGTTCATCAAAAAGAACGATTCTTTTGTAGACTAGACATCACTCTGCCCCATTTGCCGGAGGCTCTGAATTACAGGCAATAATGATGTAAATAATGTTAAGTTTCTTTCACAGACCGATTGTTTCACTTCATAAGTCCGCAATATATTGTCAGTTGTCGCGAGTATTAAATTTGATCTGATATGCTCTTTTTTTCCTCCCAAATGGACGGTAGCCATTGACTTGCATTTTCTGAATCACCAAGGACCACGGTTTCAGCTTCTTAGCTTTCCTACTGAAGAAAAAAAAAGTCACCTATATCTTTGATGGCCTGAGGGTGAGTAAATGAACAGCAAATTTTCATTTTTGATTGAACCATCCTTTTAAAAAGCCCTAAATTTTGATTTTAAAAACCCTGAAGAAAACCTGTGCCAGAGAACACCGATCTGTCATCGATGTGCCCTTGCTTGTCCGCTGTCCCATCCTGCACCATAAATACTGTGCCTCTAAACGGCTGTATGACGAGCATATTTAATCTAAGTATTCACTCTGACGTCAACGTTCACAAAATATCAAATCAACATATACTCCTCTACTATGAAGGTTCATTAATCACGTTGTTGTTGAGTTTAATTAGCTGTGTTCGATATGCAGCTGGATTCTGACTCCTCCAGATGATCACGACTGATCTGAATGTCATATGCAAATATATTCATGATCTCCAAATGAGCCCATGACACATTCACGCGCATTTCCCTTATCTCTACTGCAGATACAGGTCTCTGAAGGTCACGACTGACTGTTTGATATTCTGTGTGTAAAAACACAGGCGTGTTGGTCAAATGGACTAAATATGTGTCTTGGCATCATTTTGTCTGGTCTTATATGCAGTCTGGGTTCTCATTCTGCTCTGCCGAGGTCAGAGTGCAAATCAACAGTCACGGATGAAGGAAATCAATGCAGATTGCTTTGAGGCGAAACGAAATGAAGATGTTCACTGCAGATGAGCAACTGGATGTTTTGTCTTGGCCATATTTTGGATCATTTATGGCATGTCACTCAAGTTAGCTCCGCCTGCATTAAAATATCATAGGTCCGAAGTCCACTCAACATGTGTTTCTTTACAATTTAAATACATTACAGTAATGAGAAATTGAAATGTGCTTAATTATGGGGGGGAAAAAAACCTTAATGGCCTCAAAATATGTTCACTTTTTTATTAGGTATTTATCGATTATGTTTTTATGTGACCCATACCATGTTTGTGACTGGTTTTGTCAAACTTACCTTTTTAAACATCAAATACATCCTGTATTTTTTTCTGAATTCATCAAACCTCTAACCCCGTTTCAGTTTTTTTTAAGTAATGCGCTTAAATAACCAATATTCTGGAGCAGCACGGTCCAAAACGTCCTTCTTTGAGGGTTCAACCAGCAGTGTCCTTCACCTTTAAAAGCAGCTCTTTAAAGAATGAGGTGGAATTGGCATGATTTAAAACCTTTGTAGCATTTTAAACAAGAGGCCGCATGTTGACTCAATACACAGCCGCAAGCTTTCCTCAATAGACTGGGAGCTTCGTCCTTGGCTGTGGTTGAGTAGTCAGTCCCTCACCGCGAGACGGCCGCCCGCGGCCAACTTCACACGCTCGTTTCCGGCAGAGATGCAAATAACGTCACCGGCACCTGCTGTGGAGAGTCAACACTCGTCCTCCGCTCGCAGAGCTGCTGAGAGCAGCGAAAGATCAAATATCCGGCCTCCGTCGCAAACATACAGGGGATGTTCGGTACAACACCCCTGTGTTATGGATAAAAGCCACGCTCTGTGATGAAAAAAGTCGTGTTTTATTTAGATAAAATGATGAGAAATCAAACTGACTGACATCAATGACGAATACATTTGGTTAAAACTGTTAAAGCACAGCTGTTCGACTAAGTATATGTCAGCTGTGATGGACGCTCAAGCCTCAACATCTACTGCCATTCCAACTGTGCTTTAGAGTTCATCGTCAGTCTAAATCAAGCAAAATTTAGATTCAATTTAACATTAATGCCTTTTTAAAACAGAAAACAAACTGTCCAAATGCAATGATTCTTTAGTCTAAATTTAAATCAGTACAGCATGCTACAATTATGTATAAACGAGAATATTAGTTATATTAAATGTAATAATAAATGTGTTTTTATTTGTAGTATTAGTATTATTATTATAGACTATAATATACGGTTATAGTAAAAAAAAAATATATATATATATATATTTAGAATTATTTTCTGCTTAAATTTTCTGTGCAACATACTAAAATATATAAACTAAAATTGTATTTATTTATTTATTCATTTATTCTTAGCTTAAATTTAATTCAATACAAACATACTACAAGTTATATTAAAATGTTCATTTAATATTTTCCGCTTAGATTTAATATACAAGGATGTAAATGATAATATATGCAAATATATTAAAATATAGATTTATTTCTAATTATTTTCAGCTTAAAATTGAATTAAATCATAACAATGGTGTATAAACTTTTATATACAATTTTATCAAAACATTTATGTATTTATTTATTTAATTATTTAACACATTGTACAACAATGATGTATGAACTATAAAACATTATTAAATTAAATTATCATCATTATAAATTAAACCGTGTTTACTTTTTGAAAGCAAGCACTAAGTTACAACAAATCCGGTCAAATACTGTCTGGTTATTCATGAGTTAAAAACATACAAAATCTATGAGATTTAGTGAAATAAAAGTTAGAAAAGTTTACTATTGTTCGGTGGATAATATTATATAATTATATTGAAATATGTATTACTATAAATTGCACTGTGAAATCGATGTTAAGATTGCTAATTTACAACTTTAATCAGTTTCAATACTGTCTGGTTGTTCATGAGTTAAAGATACACCTACAAAATCTATGAGTTTTATTGCCATAAACAGTGTTTTTCATTAAAATAAATATGAGAAAATGTTAGTGTTGTTTGGTGCTGGCGTTTGGACGGTTTTCCCCTGCTAATAAAAACTAATGTTTTGCTTTGCTCTATAAACACCATGTGTTCAAAACGGAGTACTTCAGGGTTGAGAACACACAAAACAACTTATTAGCCGCTCAGAAATTGCTAATTTAGCGTGAACTGAACAGACTAAACAGGCTAATGAACCTAGAGATAGTGGGTGGACGGGGAGCGATAGCAGAAAGTGTTGCGCTTCAGTCCTGAGTTAGCAGCAGGTCAGTGTTTTTCCTCCTGCCCGACATATTACTTTTTCATTTCTGTCACCCACTATTGCACCGATGGTAAATAAAGTAATTCACGAGACTCCAGGACCAGAGTCACCGCAAACTGTGTCCCCACATAAAGAGCGGTGGGTATGAAAGTGTGCGCTTAAATGATTTCTGGGGTCTTTACATTTCTGTCCTCGCTCTGTGCTCACAAATATCCGTGGAGAGCAGAGATAAGAGCAGAAGAGAGCTTCGCGGGGTGAGAGAGTCGCAGCGTAGAGGAGGTCGAATAAAAGATGCTTTATCGCTACAAACATTAATTTGATTAGCCAGAAATGTGACTTCCAAGAGGACAAAAGTGTGTGGATTGGAGGTGAAACCAGTTAGAATAAGAACTAGCATGTTAGCTTTATAATTCAGGCCATGTACGACAAAATGGTTGTTTGCGACTTTTGTTACCATAATGTAACATTTTAAGTAAAAATAATAGAAAAGTGAAGTGAGCGAATTGATGGTTATCATAAAACAATTTATATGTTTTAAATTAAATGCTTTAGCTAATTAGCCTCTAGCCTTTGGCCATTTGTGTCATTTATAGGAAGAGTGACACTCAAAGTACAGTTGTAACATCTCATTTATTTAAATTAGTCAAGCAGAAAAGCAATTTTGCCACTAGTGGAGTAGGTGACAGGCATCAGAGATGCGATGACGCTGGCATCATTTGTTTAAGGCCACTGTCATTTGTTTCAGGTCGTAAGCACTAGATTGAGTAGCATATCAAGACCGACATCACATGGAGGGATGGGTGGGCAAAAGAGAAACCCTAAAGACAATGCTGTGACCTAGACTTACTTAAATATATAAATATAAATAAATAAATAACAATAAATAAAAAAATAATAAAAAACACCTTATGAACTTCCTATACAGAGTACTAAAATGATAAACATCTAAAAAAAATAAAAATAAAAAATAAAATTAACTTCTGAAACAGAATAAGGTAAATAAAATAAAAATACACTTTATGAAAAGCTCATAAGCTAAAATAATAATAAAAAATATTTTATGAACTTCCTAAGCAGAACAAGTTGAATAAAATAACATTTACACATTGTGAACCTCCAATGCTGAGTAGTAAATAGTGTTTGTTTTCTGAACATGCTATGCAAAATACTATGCTCTTCCTCTGCAGAATATGCAGAATAACCAAATGAAAAAAAAAACAATTATGAAAATTAAGATTGTACTATGCAGAATAAGATATATTGCATTTTATGAACTTCCTATAAGCTAAATAATAATAATAATAATAACGTCCTAAGCAGGGTAAGTAAAATGTTTTTTTTTATCTTATAAGCACAATAAATAAATAAATGAAAAAAAATAAGAATTAGGAAAATTATGATCTTCCTATGAAGAATAAGCTGTATACATATATATTACTGTGAACTTACTATGCAGAAAAAATACATTACAAATAATAAAAATACTTCATGAAATATCTAAGCTGAATAAGCAAAATAAACGTCTATAGTGTTATTGAGTGTAAAATATGGTTGAGATGACTGGGAAAAATTCCAATAACTCAAATTCACTGTTTAGCAAAATTCATAATAAAATCATGCATGTAAACGCATTTGAGGTCCAACTGCTGATGAAGTTGCACTTCAGATGCTGGATCCATAATTGCCAATGATTTTAATAACAACAACAACAACAACAAAAAAAAACAACAGTAGTTCAGGGGATGCAGGAAAACAGAAAAAAACTATTTGCCAGGCTTCCCCGTCTAGCGGGACAAAGCCAATCCCATGTTGTTCAATTCTTCAAAAGGCGACTCCATGAGCTTAATAACTGCCTCTAGTGTCTGTCTCAAGAGCCAATTAGCTAGCGTTTCTCTCGTCGGGTGACATACAGCTTTTAAGCACCGTTTGGTTCTGATCAGTTTTGATATTTCCGTTGCATCACGGCGCTGTACATCAGAAAGCACTGTCATTACAAAGCCATCCCTATGTGCCGCCATGGCAACGAGGTACTATAGCAACCACGTGCAGGCCCTAATTAGTAGCCTGGTGTCTGTTCGGAACGGAGCCGCTCCAGCGATCCACGAGAGTAAAGCTCCCAGCGCTTTTAACTGCAGGTGTATGCAGTAAAGCGCTAATGTGGAGCACTAGCGGTGGATTTGAGCTTTAACAAAGCTACAGAGCTGCACTGCCATACTGAGTTTGCTCTCAGACGAGTTAGCTAGTTTCTCTGTTCTACTTTATATTAGTTGTGCACTTTTTTGACAGAACAGTGGAAAAGACACAACAACTAGACTCAGGAAACTGAATTTGAACTTAAAACTTAAATATGAAAAGAGTAAAAAAATAAATGAAATAAAAATGTCTATAGCAGATATAAAGTATATATATTATATAAATATAGTGACTTCATTTATTCTGTTAAAAATAAATGATGAAAACAGCTATGCTGAAACGGTGTTCTAAAATATTGAAACTACTCTTTGAAAGTGTAAAACTTATATACAAAATAATCTATAAAACAATTATAAACCATTACCCAGTTTTAACATGCAATTTGTTAGTATATTTAATATATTATAGTAATATATTAATATAATACATTATTTATATACTATAAAACCTATAAATAATCTATAAAACAAAGGAAAAGGGAATGTCTACCATTATTTATAGGCAACTGATATATATATATATATATATATATATATATATATATATATATATATATATATATATATATATATATATATATATATATATATATTTATATAAAATACAAATATTTGTGTTGTGCTTAAAATGTTCCAAAATATGTCTTAAATATGTGTTCTTATATATTTAATAAGCATGAAATTGTTCTTTCAAATTGTAATGTGTATAAAAATCTATAAAATAAAACCTGTAATGTGTATCATTTTTGAATGCATTTTCATGCAATTAATATATTTGTAAATGTGATATGAAGGCTTTCCTGTAGCTCAAATAGTAGAGCATTTATAAATGAAAATTGTATTACTGTAAATTAATTTATTACATTTATATTTTTTCCACTGCTAATCAAAGTGTTTTTCAGCATGTTAACAGCAGCTCTACAAGAGTGTTTATAACATGCATGTAGTTCAATACAAGTCGAGACAGCGTTTGTGTGATTCTGGATGAGCACGCGCTGTTTCCTGCGACTGAAGTCAGAAATCTCTAGTGGCGGCCTGAGCGCAGCAGGCGGTCCGGGGTTGTGCCACTGGATCAAGGCCTGCAGGACGGCGGGGGCCTATCCATTAGCAGCACTGTGAGCCAGAACCGCCACACCGTATCCAACACAAGCACAGGCCTGTAGCCGAAAAAAGTATGAGCGCAGATGTGAACGAAACGCTGATTTCTGTCGTACAATGTTTCAAGCATGAGTCAAACTGACCAAACGAACACAACTTTACGGCCTTTGCACTCCGTGACATGTTCGAGACTGAATTCAATCCATTTAATTCTGCTCCATTAGTTTTTCATTTCAGGAATATAACGAAGAGACTGTTGTTCACAGACTTTGAGAGACGTACAATAAAGGTGTTACATGCTAAACGTACAGCCTTGAGACGTCCTTTCATGGCTGCCAAAAACCTTTCTGGCGCAGAGTACTTGAGAAAAGGTTATTCAAACCACCCACCGAGTGCGACATGTAAAGTTTGCTCTCAGAACAAGAGGAAACAGCTGAAAGACGCGAGTGTGTTTTAGACTGGAGGAAGGGAAAAAAGGGACGCGAGCCAAACAAACAGAGAACAAACTATCACCATCATTAGGAGCAAAGCCAGACTCTTCGCAAATCTGTGCAGACCTGACAAACTTGAGCTTATATCACTGACTATAACATTCAAGCAGTGAATAAGAACAGAACTGAGAAAAACTGTAATAAAACACAATATACGGGACGTTTTGAGATTACTGTATAAGGTTCTTAAAGTATTAAATACAAATAAAGATCAATTTGATTGATACGATTTTTTTATGTGTTTAAAAGAAGTTTATTTGATCAAAAAGCACAGAAAAAACGCCCGCATTGGCTTAGGCGCTCCGTGAGTTCAACCAAACAGGCAGCAATCGGAAGATTTTGCAGAAGAGAGAGGAGATCTGTGCGTGAGCCCTTCAAAGTCAGGGAAGTGTCACACCTTTCAGGATGGGCTTGACCAATGAGAATTTCCAAGCGGGAAGCTGGAAATATTGGGGGGTTTTATGACCCTTTGTCTTAGAGCATGGCTCTAAAGGCTCTGGCAGTCTATACTTTGATTAAATTACACACACACCTGGCATTCTATGAGAAGGTGGTGTACACCAAAGTGTGCGTCATCAAATGAGCATTAATTTGGTAGGAGACACGATATAGGTGGGGAATATTCAATATAATGAATATGATTCATTATATTTAATTTCATTAAATATAATGAATAAATGTGTGTCTGATTGGTCCAAATGCTACAACACACAAATGCATTTATATATTTAAGAACAAAATGATGTATATATATTAAATATATTTATGTGTATATTTAAGTATATATAAAAGGCACACACATACAGTATATAGTATATGAATATAAATACATGTAAATATTTTCAAAATACTGTATATACTGTATGTGTCTTTATATATACATAAATATACACAGTACACACATATATACAGTATCTCCCCTCACATTTTTTAAAATATTTTATTATATCTTTTCATGTGACAGCACTGAAGATATGACACTTTGCTACAATGTAAAGTAGTGAGTGTACAGCTTGTATAACAGTGTAAATTTGCTGTCCCCTCAAAATAACTCAACACACAGCCATTACTGCCTAAACCGCTGGTCACAAAAGTGATTACACCCCTAAGTGAAAATGTCCAAATTGGGCCTAAAGTGTCAATATTTTGTGTGGCCACCATTATTTTCCAGCACTGCCTTAACCATCGTGCGCATGGAGTTTACCAGAGCTTCACAGGTTGCCACTGTTAGAGACCTTGCACTCCTCCACCTTCCATTTGAGGATGCCCCACAGATGCTCAATAGGGTTTAAGTCTGGAGACATGCTTGGCCAATCCATCACCTTTACCCTCAGCATCTTGGAGGTGTGTTTGGGGTCGTTATGTTGGAATACTGCCCTGTGGCCCACTCTCTGAAGGGAGGGGATCATGCTCTGCTTCAGTATGTCACAGTGCATGTCGGCATTCATGGTTCCCTCAATGAACTCCCACCACCATGCTTGACTGTAGGCAAGGCACACTTGTCTTTGTATTCCTCACCTGGTTGCCGCCACACACGCTTGACACCATCTGAACCAAATAAGTTTATCTTGGTCTCATCAGACCACAGGACATGGTTCCAGTAATCCATGTCCTTAGTCTGCTTGTCTTCAGCAAACTGTTTGCGGGCTTTCTTGTGGATCATCTTTAGAAGAGGCTTCCTGCTGGGACGACAGCCATGCAGACCAATTTGATGCAGTGTGCGGTTTATGGTCTGAGCACTGACAGGCCGACTCCCCACCCCTTCAACCTCTGCAGCAATGCTGGCAGCACTCATACGTCTATTTCCCAAACACAACCTCTGGATATGACGCTGAGCACGTGCACTCAACTTCTTTGGTCGACCATGGCGAGGCCTGTTTTGAGTGGAACCTGTCCTGTTAAACCGCTGTATGGTCTTGGCCACCGTGCTGCAGCTCAGTTTCAGGGTCTTGGCAATCTTCTTATAGCCTATGCCATCTTTATGTAGAGCACCAATTCTTTTTTTCAGATCCTCAGAGAGTTCTTTGCCATGAGGTGCCATGTTGAACTTCCAGTGACCAGTATGAGAAAGTGAGAGCGATAAAACCAAATGTAACACACTTGCTCCTCATTCACACCTGAGACCTTGTAACACTAATGAGTCACATGACACCGGGGAGAGAAAATGGCTAATTGGGCCCAATTTGGACATTTTCACTTAGGGGTGTAATCACTTTTGTGACTAGCGGTTTTGGCAGTAATGGCTGTGTGTTGAGTTATTTTGAGGGGACAGCAAATTTACACTGTTATACAAGCTGTACACTCACTACTTTACAGTGTAGCAAAGTGTAATATCTTCAGTGTTGTCACATGAAAAGATAAAATAAAATTTACAAAAATGTGAGGGGTGTATATATATATATATACATACATACACTCACACACACACACACACACACACATATATATACATATTATTCGGTTTAATAATATTAAATAACAACAAAAGATACAATTACTGAATAACAAAAAGTTAAGAATGAAGTTTACAAACTTTTTCCATTAAAAAAAAAAATATATATGTTATACTTTATCAAAAGCATATCGTTGGTAAATTCCAATAATATATTGTCTAAAAATGTTTAATCAACAATTATAAAAAGTCAACAATTATAAAGTCTTGTTTAAAACAACATTTGCAAGATTCTAAATATGTTGTCAAATCTATCCTCTTTAAAGCACTTCTGCTCAAAGCATCACTTCACCATGAACAATAAATGTCAAGAGTTTTCCAGACTTCAGAAATCAGCTGATGTATCACTGTCTAGTCACGAAGACGACCCACCGACTAATCACTTTTGCACATCGCTAATAGATATGAATGCTGACTAACAGATCACACTGGGATAATCATCCTCTCAATTAGAAAAGAAACACCTCTGACCACCAGACCAGGACGTGATCATCTCATCAGAGGAGACCTGGAGTTTCCAAACAGGTTTTGGGTTTGGATGGCGAGGATTATTACTGTTTATCATGCAAGGGATGTTTTCCGTTGCTCTCTCCCAACTCCCCCCCCCCCCATCCCCAATGCTATGATGATAAGTTCCTGGCACACACATCAGCTTCCTTATTTCAAGTGCACACTTCCTGTCTCTGAAAAGCCAGGCGAACACTTCTGATCTTCTCCAAAGCGTTCATAATTGATTCTTTAAGGGATAAGCTGCTCAGGATCATTTCATATTCCCAAACCCTCTTTGTTTTTCATTGAAAAACCAAGAGTTTTGAGGGCCAGCGGCTACTGAAGTCCTTATTTATGGCTTTAAACGGATTCCTTAGATCGAATTGGTCTTTGAATCGCCCGGTTTTTGGCGTAACTAAAATATGTCAGCGAGTTGTAAGTAACGCAGGAGGGATCTGGCAACATTTAAAAGGCGAGCATAGACCGGGTTTATCTCCTACCCACTGGGGAAAAACCATCTTGGAAAAATCAGTCTGTACCATACGGATCATATCAAGGCCCAATACAGGTGGCATCTGGTGATGGCAGATGTACGCTTTATTATGTTTGTTGGCATGCCAGAAATACGCAAACCATCAGCCTACGAACCACCTCCTACCACAAGCGTGATGAAGAAAAGATGAAGAAAAGATGCCCGCTGGTGTATCACATCTGAAAATAGGTGTAAACGTGACACTTTATTCTTGATTAGCACTATACGGTTACTAAACTAAATGGTGAAAATGGTTCTTTATGATAGCTGTTACAAAATAAGAGGAACTGATGATGTCACCTGAAAACAAAAGTCGTTTTATTTAAATTCATTTCTGACAAGCTCATTTAATGCCGCTTCACTGACTTCTGCCTTTCAAAACTCACTTGTTTAATTCCTCAATGAGTTGTTTTTTTAACATATCATTTGAATGAATAATTCAATAATTCAAGGACTGACTCGTAATGACAGTCACCTGATTTAATTAGTGTTTTAACAAATCAGCTGAACAAAATAAATGACTCATTTATAAAAGGCAGTCACTTGATTTGTTCCTGAATGAACCAGTGTGTGTGTTTGAACAACTCATTTGAGAGAACAACTGAATGTCTCACTCACATTGAACCTATGAATCATTTTAAAGTAATAATGTAATGACTAACACGAAAACAGTCACTAACTTTGTTCCTGAATGAATTGGTGTTTAAACAAATCTGATGAGAAGATGATTCGTTGACTCATTCATTTGATTACTGTTAGAAAGAATCGGTGTTTCTGAACTAATTGTTTGAGTGTTCGAGTCATTTACTCATAATTAAATAAATGACTTGATTCATTCCAGAAAGAACAAATCGAACAAACTGAACAAATCAGTTAAATTGATGATTCAATGACTCATTCGTAAAGACAGCCATTTGATTCGTTTTTGAATGAATCAGTGTTTCTGAACAAATTGTTGAGTGAATGAGTCACTTACTCAAGAAAATCACTTGATTCATTCCAGAAAGAAACTGTTTTTGAACAAACCAGTTCATTGGATTATTTAATGACTCACTCATAACAGATATTAATTTTATTCCTGAACAAATTAGTAAATGATTCATTGACTCACTCAAAGACAGTCACTTGATTCATTCCAAAATAAATCATTGCTTTTTTAAATTCCTGAATAAATCTGTTGCTGAACATATCATTTGAATAAATACCTCAACAACTCATTGAAATGTGTTTGACTCAAATGAGTCAGGCCGTCACTTTATTTTTCATTAAATTAAGCAATTTTGAACTAATTAAGTGGATGAATCAAATGACTCACTTATAAATACAGTAAACTGTTGCCAGTTAATGATGCAACCTGCAGAAAGAGTCATGAAAGATGCATAAATATTTCATCATGATTCAAATAATTCTAATTGATCCCAAGCAATAACTGAGTCATAGTACTTTTAGACTGATTCTTTAAAAAGAACCATCTTACAACAATTTATTAATTCATGAATCAAGCTGTATATTTGTTTTAACGTAAAAAAAACAAAAAAACGCTTTCTATATTGACACTTTTTTATTCGTACTAATTTGAATTCTGTGACATCCAATTCAGATTGTAATCCCGCTAATTGAGTAAAACATAATATAAAATTCAGTGGTGGTACTTCACGCGTCAACAAATCACAATCTATTAAAAGCAATTACAAAAAGTCAATCAAGCTTCAAGTCATGACAGAACTGCATAGGCTGCAGAGAAAATCGGAAATCACACAGGATATATCATTCAGTCAATATCCCATGAACCTTTGGGTTGACAATTTAACTTGGTTAAACAATCTATTAAGTGATCATCACACATAATTAGATGCTAATTAAAGTTTTTGTATCCTATTGATCTCCAATGCCTTCATAGAGAAATATTGAATCTGCTCCATGACTTAACGAATAAATCTCTCAAAACTACGACACAGCCACCATTAGGAAAGAAAAGCCATACATGAGATCTTTAATATCTCAATAGTTTCTCTAAAACTGTAAATGGAGAAGTTCCCAACACACCAAAGTCTCCATCAGAAGTAAAAGATCTCAATATGAACTAATTTCTCAAGTTCCTCCTCCAAGCTGCTCTCCACATTTAAATGTAAATTTCCAAAAGACTTTAACATCTGATCCTAAAGCGAAACAACTGAGAAGAGAACGAGCACTACCTGGACTTCTTTTCTTGGCATATTGTCGCGGTCACTCCTGACTTAGACCTCACCGAGGACCCATATGTAAAACATTAGACCCTCTTTTCCCCTTATGACCCTGTTCCTCATTAGCACTGCATTTATAATTCACCAGCCGGGATCTAATTGATCACTACAGTAATGGAGAATTGATTGATCTGGCCTGGAAAGGGGTTGTGGGAATCATAACGCGAGGTCTCAGATGAGCCCTGAATAAGAATGAAGACACCGGAGGGGTTTAAAAACACAGAACGCCATGGAGAACTTCAAGAGCTTGTGAACTTCAGCTAATGCACTTAGCGACACGGGCCTAAAGCATGCAAATGTTTCTGGTGCATTATGGATACAATTTCAAGCAGTTAGACAGCCAGACACAATCTAAAGCCCATGTGGCAGCAGGTGTCTAGCCAATAGATTTAATTGATTCATGCCCATTATCAATGTTCCTGGAGTCCTGTGAGACAGATATTGAGGAATGGATTGGCTGGCTCGATAACAGCAACCTCAGCTGGTAAGTATGAGTGGGCAGGGCTACAAACTGTGAGAGGAGGGCTTAACCAATCAGATGTGTCAAAGTGCCTGGATCAACTGGTGGGCAAAGTAACATTTGAGAATGAATTAGTTGCCATCCAGGGATGCATTTCCCAAAAGCAACTATGGTCGCAAGTTCCGTTGTCACCAACAGAGTTCAATGGAACTAATGACCATAGTTAGCTAACAATAATTTTGGGAAACACACTTCAAAACAGCTCTATCTATTTCCAGTCATGTGATTTCCTACAATCAGATTCTAAAACTGATCTTATAACGTACATATTTTCTGCGATTTTCAAGCAAAGCACCAATCGGTTTCAAAACCTTATACATTCTTATAGCCACATTCTGGCAAGATGGCAGACAAAAAATGTAAACATGCTAGTTTTGCCTAAAGTTGATACAATTTTGGTCTAAAATCAACTATTTTGATTGCAACCCGAATTCCGGAAATGTTGGGACATTTTTTAAAATTTGAATAAAATGAAAACTAAAAGACTTTCAAATCACATGAGCCAATATTTTATTCACAATGGAACATAGATAACAAATGTTTAAACAGATAAAATTTCCACTTTTATCCACTAAATGAGCTCATTTCAAGTTTGATGTCTGCTACAGGTCTCAAAAAAGTTAGCACGGGGGCAACAAAGGGCTGAAAAAGCAAGAAATGTTGAAAAGATTCAGCTGGGAGAAAATCAAGCAACTAATTAAGTTAATTGACATCAGGTCTGTAACATGATTAGCTATAAAAGAGTCTCTCGGAAGTAAAGATGGGCAGAGGCTCTCCAATCTGTGAAAGAGTGCGTAAAAAGATTGTGGAATACTTTAAAAACGACATTCCTCAAATTGCAAATCTCATCATCTACAGTGCATATCATCATCAAAAGATTCAGAGAAACTGGAGAAATCTCTGTGTGTAAGGGACAAGGCCAAAGACCTTTGTTGGACCATCACTCATCGGCATGATTTTGTCATTGACATTACTAAATGGGCCCAGGAATACTTCTAGAAACCACAGTCGGTAAACACAATCCGCCATGCCATCTGCAGATGCCAACTAAAGCTCTGTCATGCAAAAAGGAAGCCATATGTGAACATGGTCCAGAAGCGCCATCGTATCCTGTGGGCCAAGGCTCATGTAAAATGGACTGTTTCAAAGTGGAAAAGTGTTCTATGGTCAGTCGAGGCCAAATTTGACATTCTTGTTTGGAAATCACGGACGCCGTGTCCTCCAGGCTAAAGAGGAGGGAGACCTTCCAACGTGTTATCAGCGTTCAGTTCAAAAGCAAAACACCAACAACAAAACTCCAGAAACTCAACCTCGATGCCCAGACGTCTACAAAATGTTTTGAAAAGAAGAGGAGATGCTACACCATGGTAAACATGCCAACTATTTTGAGACCTGTAGCAGGCATCAAATTTGAAATTAGCTCATTTTGTGCATAAAATTGTAAAATTTCTCTGTTTAAACATTTGTTATGTTATCTATGTTCTATTGTCAATAAAATATTGGCTCATGTGATTTGAAAGTCTTTTAGTTTTCATTTTATTCAAATTTAAAATGTCCCAACATTTCCGGAATTCGGGTTGTATTTTGGTGTATGATTAGGGGAATCACAAGCTAACGGCAAGCTCTATTTGCGTGATATGCAATGCATTAATACAAAATTAAACCTAATTTTGACAAAAAAGATTAAGCTACAAAATGATACATTTATTATTTTATGAAAAACCAAAAATTCAATGAAAATGAAGAGTTGCGTATTACGGAAGTTCTAAGCGGCCATGCATTATTATAATTTTTCTGTCTTGTTTTTTCGTGATCACGACTTAATTTTCTCGTGATCTCGACATAACGAAAGTTGTTTTGTCGTTATCACAACTTAATTTTCTCGTGATCTCGACATAACGAAAGTTGTTTTGTCGTTATCACAACTTAATTTTCTCATGATCTCGACATAACGAAAGTTGTTTTGTCTTTATCACGACTTAATTTTCTCGTGATCTCGACATAACGAAAGTTGTTTTGTCGTTATCACGACTTAATTTTCTCGTGATCTCGACATAACGAAAGTTGTTTTGTGGTTATCTGGACATAACGAAAGTTGTTGATCTCAACGTAAAAAACGTTTTCTCACGACGTAATTGTAGCTATTGTGAGAAAATCAGGGTTGCTATATTGTCTTCGACGATAAAGTTGCAGACCCGACAGCCTCCTTCTCAAGTGTCGAACACTTATGTGTAAGTCGTCAATCACTGACAGACACAGAGCTAAAATGGCCGAGTATGAATATGCATGAAAAGTATTCTATCATGGATCAATGTAGTCGGTCACACACACAACACCTTCAATATTTGGGATGGTACTTATACCATATTTTTATTTTTATCATTTCAGTTTGAGTGAGTCCCTGATCAAATTAAAAGCGAATACAATCATCCATGATGCTGCGATGATGCTGCTTCTATAGCATTTTCTCATGCCGAATACGCAGAGAAAATTAAGTCGTGATAACGACAAAACAACTTTCGTTATGTCGAGATCACGAGAAAACAAGACAGAAAAATTATAATAATGCATGGCCGCTTAGAACTTCCGTAGCGTATGGATAATCATAAGCATTTAAAAAAATACAAACAAAATTACTAAAACTAAAATTATAAATAGCTACTTCAAAATGATTAGTATGACGGTATCTAAATATTAAAATACCACTGCTCACTATAAATGGACCTGTGTCTTCCTATTGGAATAATTAAGTTTCACTTCAAGCTAAACGTACGGTACAAATGAACACAAATTATTCACTATAGAAATGGATCTTAATTACAGGCCTCTGTTGTAACGTTCAAACATATTGAGTGGTACGAGCCTCAGTGGCTCTAATACATCTGAGCTGTTTGCCAATATATATTCATTAATTATAACTGCATATAATTTCGTTCTGATTGAATCTACTTTGCGATCGTTATCACAAAAACATAAATTAGCTGCAAACTGGCCATTGATACCAATCCTCACCTGCTCAAATCTGTAGTTCAACTGTGTGTGACGAGTAAAAGCAAGCACGTGTGTGTGTTAGCAGCAGGTTATGAGCTCGATAAGCAGCAGGGGTCATGTCAGCACAACATGCACGATCACCATCTGACCTCTTGGCCGAGACTCCAGCGTTACCATTTCCCTCTGATATAGTGAAGATGAAATATCACCTCCCATCAACCGCCGCATACAAATGAGAGAAAAAGAGACCCTGCATGTTTCTGTGAAATTATTGTCAGATCATTTTGGAAAAACATGCCCACAAAGCAAAGTGCTCTACATGATTTTCTTATATTTTTTTAAATATATATATTTTAAAAAAGACCAATGTAACAAAAACATTCACAAAATATTAGATTAAATAATATAAAAAATATGTATTATTATTAAATATGCTATTTGTTTTAAAAAAGTGTATATACTGCATATGCCATAAAATGCAGTTTTATTTCCTTTCAGATTTCTTAAAGTGGACTAAAAGTTGCAGTTATTGCACGCACTATACAAGAATAACTCATGTGGATCTTTTTTATAACCCTTACGGGATTATTTAGTGGATCAGGAAGTCTAAGAAACTGCCGGATGATTATGAAAATACATTGTACTTGAGCGTGGCTCTGAAAATACGATGGAATAGGCAACTATGCAAAGCAGGGAATCTTTTCACTCGGTTGCACATAAAAATGCAAATGTAGGCCTGTCTCAAATGCTGTTTATTGGGAAGTGAAAGTAATCGGCTTTGCCTTAAACTCCAATTTCCCGTCCTACATTTGTGTTTTCGAGGGAGAGCAAAAAACAACTTCCTTAAACTTCGATTCACAAAAGAAGAGTTAATATGGTCAGAGCTGCGCCGTATTTTTTTTTGTGGTACTGGTAACAGAACAATCGAGTCTATTCACATCAAAGTGCTTTGAGAGAGGGAGAGACAAAAGAAAAATCAAAGGTCTGAAGAAAGACTGGCTGGTTTGATCGAACGGGAACACACAAACACACATCTGCGCGTGAAGTGCTGAGCCCTGTTGAATTGTCCATCAAACAACATCTCGTATTCATAAGACCCGCACACATCAGTCAGAATGCAACATCTGAAGAGACGAGAGGAAGCAGAGTCTTAAAAACAGTCTCTCTATCTAAATTGATCTAAACATCACAGGAACTGAATCGATTTTTATGAAATCTAAAGAAAACAGCGACTTTGCATGTCGAAAAGACCCCACAACGATGCTAGGGTGGGATGTTGCTATGTTGCCAAATGGATGCTAAGGTGTTTTTGAGTGATCTAACGCATTGCATATGTTCACTAGGGTGTTCTAGGAGGTATAATACACTCTTATTGAGTTGCTAGTGTGTTTTAGATGTTACTATCCTGCCAGGGGGTTGCTAGGGTGTTGTGTTTTAACTAGTGCTGTCAATCGATTAACATCAATTGATTGCACATTTTTCTGAAAGCAGTCACAATTAATCATGATTAATCCCACCTAACATTAAAGTGTTTAAATATACCTTTATATTGCAATAATTCAATCTTCAAATTAATGTGGAAACAACATAATTACAGTATATTTTAATATTTATTTAATGACATCTTTTTTGCGACGTATCACTCATGCCAATATTACTGATGTCTCTAGAAAAATTGTTCTCTTTTTTTTCCCCCTAATATTTCAACATTGACTATATGTAATGTTGACTACTAACATCACAGTATAATTGAGAGCTATCAATTTGAACATTTATTAGATGTAAAAAATAACAACTCATTTAAGTGAACTTAAAACAATCTTCACATAAATCCATTATAATAAATGTCACATTTACCTGTGCCCTTCTGCAACCAGGAAATATACAGAAATTTAATAAAGTTATCAAACACTGAATTCTAAATTAATATGCTATACTACAATATACTACGGAGGACTAAAACTAGTATGGCTTGACTTATCAAACACAGCTAAATATGAGATTTTACCATACAGAAGACATACAAAAGGTGTTGAGGAGCAGAAAAGACCTCAATGAATCTACATGATCTACTAATAAACACTGAATTCATAAACACTAGGGTGTAATTCTCAAAAGGGACCAGCACAACATGTCACGTTTACAGCAACACCCACATGAAGAGCTCATATTGGGCTAAATATCAAAAAATGAGATCTGGTGTGTGTATGAGCAGTAGTGAAATCTCTGGTTTAAAGCCATAACACGTGAGCCGATACACCCACTCATTCATTCAAACATCCTCCTTTCCAAAAAAAAAAACGATACGAAAAAGGAGAGTACTAGCAGACAGCAGCACATTTAAGACCCCCGCACACACTTCTCTCACGGTGGGAGGAAATTAAAAACAGAAATGCTAATTCCCAGCCTAGACTCACAATGCAAATGTTCTCGCTATTTTTTATTTTTTCCCTGAGCACCACCAATATGCAATAAACTCATTACCAGAAAGCAAACTAACCTGTGATATGTGACAATTAAAAATTAAAACGTAATTTGGCACAATGTTAATAATATAATGCACAGGGTTGTCAATTGTCCACGTTGTGCAATTAACTATATAAAAAAAGCAATTAATCATGATTCATACATAAACTGTGTAAAACTAACAATTACAATATATTGACATTTGTTAATGTCACTTAACATTTTCTAGTCACCCACAATAATGTTGTCAAGTCTTCATTTGGCAGCTTCTCTCAGCACAGACTGACATACGCAATTAATTTGAGTAAATAACTGGAATATTAAGGCATTAATTTGATTTTAAAAATTGACAGCCCTTGTAATGCATTAAAGCATGATTTCTCATTAAATATAACACAATCATGCAGCAGCCTGTAAAATCCAAAGAAAACAAGGCTTTTTCAGAAACCCAAAACATGAGGTTAAAATGCCCACAAGAGACATTTTAGTGGTGCATTAGAAATCGCTAGAGTAAAATTGAAAAAACTGCTGGAATTTATTTTGCCTGTTAATCTAGGATAAAGTTAGAATGTGTAGCAAAAAAACTAAATTGCACAGGGTGGATATATCCTACTCAATGAATTGTGTCCTCCTGGGGGACTTGAGCATTAAGTAAAGTTTGTTTTCATGGTAACTAGTTTGAAGAAACTTTCCGCTGAAGTTCTGCAGGGAATTCTCTCCTCTGGAAGTTCAAACTCTTTATCACAGGAGCAGCGGACTGAGGTATCGGGATGAGACGGATGGATTTATGCATACAATCATCAACAAACGATTGAACTCAGACTGAACTTCGGGTCTGTTTTTAGGTCACAGTGTTCTTTCACTAAAGGAACCTACACTAAACGACCCTTCTGGTGTTGTGTGGCTTGTTATAATGAGAGTGTAATTAAAGTACACTGGCCATTTGATCCACAAAGGTACAACATCTACCAAGAGATGCATGACTTGACTGTTTTCGACAGATGCAAAATAAAACCCAATCTTGGAGACAGAAAGCAGCTAAATAATAACAATAGAGTGGCTTAATAATAATAAAAACAGAATGGAACGAATAACAGACAGGATAAATAAACTAATGACAGATAGACAAATTGAACAGACAAACTGAACTAACTAATAAAAGAAAAAATAACAGATAGAATGCTAGATGGAACAATAGAACAAGCAAAGGATAGAAACACAAAAACATCAGAATACTAGAACAAGTGAAATAGCAGTGAAATGAACGATAGATGGAACGAATTTAGAAAAACGAATGAATGAACAAAAGAATGACAGCTAAAAGCTAGAACGAATAAACGATGGTTAGAATGAATGATAGCTAGAATGAGAGCTAAAACTAATTGTAAATAGCTAGAGCAAATGACCATTACATAGAACATCAGACAACGTTAGAAAAGCATAGAAGGAAAGATGATCAAACAGCAGATAACTAGAATGCTAGATAGAACAAATAGCTGAACGACTGATAGCTACAATGAGTGCTAGAAAAAACAACCGACAACAATCAACGGACAGCACTAGAAAGAACGACACTAAAAGACAGATAGCTAGAACGCTAGCTAAAATTAATGACCAATACCTAGAAAAAACATCTAATAGCTAGAACACACAACTGATCTAAACTAAAATGACAGCTTTCTATCTATCGATAATGACTGACCAACCAACGAATCGATAGACAGAAAAATAATGCTAGAAAGAAAGATAGAACAAACAGTAGATAGCTAAAATGAGATCCAGATCAAACAACCATTAGCTAGAACAAACAATCGAGATTGAGAACTAGAATGAACGATAGCTATAACGACCAAGACCTACAACGAACGACAGCTAGAATGAGAGCTAAAATGAACAGCCAAAGCTAAAATGAACTAGAACGAACAGCTGATGACCAGAATGAGAGCTAGAATGAAGAGCCAATGCTAGAATGAGAGCTAAAATGAACAGCCAAAGCTAGAATGAACTAGAACGAACAGCCAATGCTAAAATGAACTAGAACGAACCGCTGATGGCCAGAATGAGAGCTAGAATGAAGAGCCAATGCTAGAATGAGAGCTAAAATGAACAGCCAAAGCTAGAATGAACTAGAACGAACCGCTGATGGCCAGAATGAGAGCTAGAATGAACAGCTGATGGCCAGAATGAGAGCTAGAACGAACAGCCAATGCTAGAATGAACTAGAACGAACAGCTGATAGCCAGAATGAGAGCTAGAACGAACAGCTGATGGCCAGAATGAACTAGAACGAACAGCTGATGGCCAGAATGAGAGCTAGAATGAACAGCTGATGGCCAGAATGAGAGCTAGAACGAACAGCCAATGCTAGAATGAACTAGAACGAACAGCTGATAGCCAGAATGAGAGCTAGAACGAACAGCTGATGGCCAGAATGAACTAGAACTAACAGCTGATGGCCAGAATGAGAGCTAGAACGAACAGCCAGTGCTAAAATGAACCACAACGAAGAGCAGATGGTAGAATGAGCTAGAACAAACAGCCAATAGTTGGAATAAGAGCTAGAACAAATGATCTAAAGAATAAACATATAGAAATATAGAAAGATGACAAATGACAGACAGAGAGAATGATAGATAGACACAGCAAGCCTCACACGTGTCATGTAAAGGTAGTTTAGTTGCTTCATTGCTCATGTGTCTCATCATACAGTGTTATTGCTCTCTGCTGAGGTGTTCAACATCAGCACAAACAAACACTCACATCAGCACAAATCCCCTCGTGCACGTGTGCACTCCACCGCAGGGATCTCACAGCAGCTGGGGCTTATGGGTCCACCTGGTCACTGAAGGAAATGGCACAGATGCTTGCTTACATCTCAGCATATGCTTTTAAAACTGCAGTTTATATGCATGAAAATCAGCTGATTGTCCAAGAGCATGAGGTCAGCAAATTAGGTTTAGGTTGCTATAATGATCTCATAGGTTTAACACCATTGAAAAAGAGCACTTTAAGGAAGTATTTTTAATCAGAAAATATTTAAATACATTGGACAAAGTAGTTATTTTACTTCAAAGGATATATCTACAAGGAACAATCCATCAAAAATCCATCTAGTGCCTAAAACGTGAGATTTTTGCTTGGAATGAAAATAAGTTTCTCAAAGCATTAAATTATGAATGAATGTAAAAAGCTGAGTTGGCAAATTTCAGATGTCGAGAGACAAAATAAATCGAACACAAACTCAGACTTGCACTGGAAGTAGTTTTAAATCAATCGTAATATCGTTCAGATCTTCTGCAGCACTTAAAAATGTCAGTGTTCATCTCTCGTAAGAGTAACACTAATTAATCGCCTCTTATCAATAATCAATATGGTCTTCTCACACAGCTCTTTAAACTGATCTACGGAGACAGCGCACCTTAAAAAGCTTTTCCATGCGAGTCATTCACGTTAACCAGGAAGATAATGTCTTAAAACTTAAATTAAACTAGCAATCTCAATGACTGAGCATTAATTAAAATAAATAATTATATAAGTTCCATTAAGCTCAGTGTCAATCAAAAGTTACTGCAATTTTGCCAAATACACTCAATAGTGTACATATTTGGAAACAAACATATGTGCTTTTCAAAAAAAAATAAAAATACAGCATCTATATGGAAAAACACCTTTCCTTCTACAGATGCCATCAATCAGATATAGCAAGATGATGAATAAACCCATTCCAGAATCCTTATCCGTGGATCACCAGGGGAATAAAGAAATATTTTAAGTGATGCCTCTTCACAGTATTATCATAGGATCAGATCGATACAACCCCATGGGTAAAAATAATCTCTTACTATCTCACTAGGCAGCAATGCTCGCTTCAGTAAAACTGTACAAACTCAACACATGAAGACCTAAAGATGACAAGTCCACCTCGCACAGGAACGTTGACAGTAAAGTCCCTAGTGCACCTATAAATTACATTTGAAGACCTTTTGAATTTTTTTTTTTTAAAATGCAAGTACTTAAGAAACACATAAACCCAATTTCCCCATCATTCCAGTCTCCACCAATCAGATTCCGTCCTTCTGCTCCTGAAACAAAGTTTGCATTCATGCTCACCACTGAGAAGTCTTCGGGGTTGCATTCGACTCCTCTGAAGTAGCAGGACAGCAGCATTTCCTTAATGTCGTGGCCCGTTCGATCGTAGAACTCGCGCATGTTGAAGGGACGGGGCTTGAAGTTGGAGAAGTCGGCCTTATCCTTCAGGGTCATCATAACGCTCTCCTCTACCAAGTGTGTATCCCGGATCTCATACCTGATAATATAAGATGTTTTCAATCAGGAAAGCATGTTGAGTTTATCACATTGAATGGCAACCGCTTTGGGAAAAAGCACCATTTTATTACCGTGGTAAAGCTATCATGGACAATGGACATACACCCATGCTTTCCTGTCTGCTCTCAACAGTAACAATTAAAGCTTAAAAAATTAACGTCAAAACTGCTGACAGACTTTTTCTTAAAAACGTACAGAACTGACAGAAGGTGATGTGAGTCCCAAATAACATACACGTTTTCCCTCTAATGCAACATATCTTAAAGTTAGCAAATATAGAAGAATTTACTTTTTTTTTTTTTTTAAGTAAGCAGCTGAAGTAGGCTGTTAAATGATTTCATGTCATTGTGGGTTACTGGCAAAGTACTTTAGTGCTTGACAATGAATATGTATGCATCAATAATTTAAATAATGCAAATATGAAGAAATTCAGCAAATGACTATATGAATAGCCAAATATCCATTATAAACTCATTTTAAATCTTTATATTATTATAACATACTTGAAATACAATGGTATCGCTTTAAGTAACTGACAGCACTAAAAATCAGCTGGTAACTTAACATCAAATCTTTAAACGTAACAAGAATGTTATTTAGTTCAAAGAGCACTACAAATGTCATAAGAAGCAATTGTACACCAATATGTCACTAGAGGGCTGGTTTTACTTTTACTGTGGGCGGTCAAATAAATATTGCACAGGTCCTGCCAGCCCACGATTTGGCACATTTAGTTCAGCTGGAAAAAGTACGCAAAACTAAACCAATACAGCCAGGGTTGTCTGCATGACAAAACTAGCCCATGCCAATCAAAACCAGCCCTACCACAATGGCCATTTCCAAAATATCAAAACTTAAAACATCTAGCGCAGTTTATTTGACGTCTGCTTTTACATCTACACGATGTATTTTGTGTTTGCTCATCTACAATACATCAGGACGTTTCCTATAATCGTAAAATCGAAAGTGAACAGCAAGTGCTCATTCTAAAGCGTTTTCGATACACGACATATTGATAGCTATCTGATACGCGAAAATTATATACAACATTAGAATGTTTGCAAGAGCAGACACAAAAATCGCGGGAGCGGGTGGTAATGGTCAGGAATTTAGTGGGAGCGGGATTAAGAAAATAGTTTCGCGCAGGGCTCTACTTCACAGTAAGTAGACAAAGAAACTTACCAAAAGACTATATGAAGATTGGCTTAAAATCGGGTGGCTCCGGCGTTTTCAAATTTACCTCAGGAGTGGCTTGGCAGCTCATGTATAAGTACAGTATAATAAAGTGCATGTACTAGACGCGACTGTTATTAAACAGTAATAAAGGCAAATACAAAAACCCGCCAAATCTCAAACTCCAGGGAAATGTTTGTAGTCTCAACCAAATGTGATGAGATGTATCGACTGTATGCCACAAAGCAATCGCAAGAAAACACTTTACTTTGAACAAGCTACACAAACAAATAACTTTGAATATTCTCTGCCTGTACACTAAAACAAGCAAACAAACATGCGCGAGTTGTGTAGTCTGGTTCACAAAATAACTATAAACCTGTTCTTTTAATGCCATTTTCCCCACACTATCTAACACACCTGATTCAAATCATCAGCTCGTGAACTGAGCTGTATTCCGTTCATAATTTGGTTATATTAGAGGTTTATCGCAATTTAAATATTATGACCATTTATAATAATTAATTGTAACTCAATATAAATTAACTTGGGTGTAGTATTTATCTCTTTAAAACATCCTACTAAAGTTCCTTCTGCGTTTCGTTTCACTGTTTTCTGAATGAATGCAAAAGATTTGGAAAACGATGAATGAAAGGATGCCGCATATGCACGGCCACAACAACATGAATGAATCACTCTCTGAGGCAACCGATGTTGCCATTTTATTCTTTCTTTAATAACCCTAATGCTAAAACTCAAGGATGAGAAGGAAAATACTCTAAATCTTAACTAAAACAGCCAAACACTACTGCCAGGTCCCACGAGGCTTTTCTACACCTCAGCCATGACTTTCAGTAATTAACCTCGCAATTAAGACAGCTTGTCAGGCTTCCTTAGCGGCATGACCGCAGCGTCACAATAAAATCCACTGGCTGATATGAAGATAGACCTGGGGTTTGATATAATGAGGTACAAATACTGTCCTGAAAATCGCTCTTTCAGTTAACTGACATATTACTTGCAAGATTGGAAAAAGTCATGGCTAATATATTTTGTATAATATTACACAATTAGCAAAACTAGTTTATTTTTAATCTCTGAAACATGTAAGAAGCACCATATGGTGTTTTGGAGCGCAAAACGGTATGAATATGTCCGTTTGAAGGAGCTTGTTTCATTTCCGACAGACCATCCGCGTCCTTCTGTTGCTATTTCCTCGAACCTCTCACCGCACAGACGAGCTGTCAGGCAGGTTTCCTCTCGCTGCTGTAGCACAAAGTAAAAGATTAATGGAGGTGGTGAGACAGAAGGACAGACGGGCTCGAGAGAGACAGCGAAACGCAGGCATGACAGCACACACAGAGAGCGCTGTCCCTGTCTCACTCCCGGCCCATTATGCTCTTAGTCTGCGCCGCTGTCAGTTCAGGAAAGTTCTGAGTCCACACTGACCATGACAAGAGCACTTGACGGGCTCCCATTGTAAGCCTGCCCTACTCACAGACCTCCCCATATATATACACCATATACAGTGCTGCTTGAAAGTTTGTGAACCCCTTGCAGAATCTGTGAAAATGGGAGTAATTTGAACAAAATAAGAGAGATCATAAAAAATGCATGTTATTTTTTTATGTAGTACTGTCCTGAGTAAGATATTTTACATAAAAAACGTTTACATTTAGTCCACAAGACAAAAAAATAGCTGAAATTATTAAAATAAGCCCATAAGCCCACCCTTGGTTCTTAATAATATGTGTGGTTACCTGGATGATCCATGACTGTTTTTTTTTTTTTGTGATGGTTGTTCATGAGTCCCTTGTTTGTTCTGAACAGTTAAACTGAGCACTCTGTTCTTCAGAAAAATCCTCCATGTCCTGCGGAATCTTCAGTTTTCCCGCATCTTTTGCATATTTGAACCCTTTCCAGCAGTGACTGTATGATTTTGAGATCCATCTTTCAATACGAAGGACAACTGAGGGACTCAAACGCAAGTATTAAAAAAGGTTCAAACATTCACTGATGATTCCGAAGGAAACACGACTAAATGGAAAATATTTTTTCCATTTAGTACTGCCCTTCGGAAGCAACAGAAGGTTCTTGCATGTTTTCCCGGAAGACAAATTAAGTACAATTTTACCTTGATCTTCAAATTCAAAAAGTTTTCACCCCCAGCTCTTAATGCATCATATTTCCTTCTGGAGCATCAGTGAATGTTTGAACCTTTTTTAATAGCTGTGTTTGAGTCCCTGAATTGTCCTCAGTGTGAAAAGATGGATCTCAAAATCATACAGTCACTACTGGAAAGGGTTCAAATATGCAAAAGGTTCACAAACTTTCAAGCAGCACTGCATATATAATGCATACAGTGTTGGGAAGGTTACTTTGGAAATGTAATGGGTTACAGATTACAAGTTACTCTAAGCGGCCATGCATTATTATAATTTTTCTGTCTTGTTTTCTCGTGATCACGACTTAATCTTCTTGTGATCTCGACATAACGAAAGTTGTTTTGTCGTTATCACGACTTAATTTTCTCTGTGTATTCGGCATGAGAAAATGCTATAGAAGCAGCAGCATCGCAGCATCATGGATGATCGTATTCGCTTTTACTTTGATCAGGGACTCACTCAAACTGAAATAGCTCCGTGTCTGTCAGTGATTGACGACTTACACATAAGTGTTCGACACTTGAGAAGGAGGCTGTCGGGTCTGCAACTTTATCGTCGAAGACAATATAGCGACCCTGATTTTCTCACGATAGCTACAATTACGTTGTGAGAAAACGGTTTTTACGTTGAGATCAACAACTTTCGTTATGTCGAGATCACGAGAAAATTAAGTCGTGATAACGACAAAACAACTTTCGTTATGTCGAGATCACGAGAAAATTAAGTCGTGATAACGACAAAACAACTTTCGTTATGTCGAGATCACAAGAAAATTAAGTCGTGATAACGACAAAACAACTTTCGTTATGTCGTGATCATGAGAAAATTAAGTCGTGATAACAGCAAAACAACTTCCGTTATGTCGAGATCACGAGAAAATTAAGTCGTGATAACGACAAAACAACTTTCGTTATGTCGAGATCACAAGAAAATTAAGTCGTGATAACAGCAAAACAACTTTCGTTATGTCGAGATCACGAGAAAATTAAGTCGTGATAACGACAAAACAACTTTCGTTATGTCGAGATCACGAGAAAATTAAGTCGTGATAACAACAAAACAACTTTCGTTATGTCGAGATCACGAGAAAATTAAGTCGTGATAACGACAAAACAACTTTCGTTATGTCGAGATCACAAGAAAATTAAGTCGTGATCACGAGAAAACAACTTTCGTTATGTCGTGATCACGAGAAAACAAGACAGAAAAATTATAATAATGCATGGCCGCTTAGAACTTCCGTAAGTTACCCTATTTAAAATGTAATAAGTAGTGTAAATATTTCAGTTACTTTATTAAAGTAATGTAACTGATTACATTTGATAACTTTCTTATTACTTCTCTAAATTGCTAATGTTTTCGACTATTAATCATTGTCAAACATTTAAAGCAGGCAGGGTGAACCTTACAGCAGCATTCAACATGATTACTGTCAGACTGTCAACATTCTTCATCACTTGAATTAAGATTATAATAATTTAATTTAAAAGCCCAGCCACCACAAAATTTGACTAACTTTGAGATCATTCTGAGGTTAAAGATTTAAAACCAAAATAAGAAAACAATTAGCTATGATACTTTTTTTAAATCAAATCTTTGCATAGCTAAGACAGAAAACACTGGCATCTAACAATGTTAGTATATAGTATATACATAAACTTCAGTTTATCAAACCAGCATGTGTCCTACACTCCTGAAACATTGGTGTCTTACATTTTTGATCAGTCACTACAATTTATGAAAGAAATTAGTTAAATCTGTGGGTGTGTGTGGGGAAAATAAATAAATAAATAAGATGTAACCCCATTTGTAATCGTTAACATTTTCATAAGCAGTGTTGGGGGTAACGCATTACAAGTAACGCGAGTTACGTAATAATATTACTTTTTTCAAGTAACTAGTAAAGTAAGGCATTACTTTTTAATTTACAAGAAAATATCTGAGTTACTTTTTAAAAAAAGTAACGCCAGTTACTTTTTTCCCATTTATTTACTGACAGTGCGCTGTCATTCTGTTACTGTAGTTCTAGACTAAATGTGAATGTGCATTAATTCATCCCACTCGCAAAAAAATTATTTAGTATTTATCAGAATTAAATGCAAACTCAGAATATGACGCAAAAAGAATATGCATCAGAATATGATCCAGTTCAACCATACTAAGCAGCAAAATTGACTTTAGATAAAATAACAATTGTACTTCGTTGTTTTTTATTGCTGAAGAGTGTTGAACCTTCTTCTCCTGCGTTCTACTATACAGACGTGAATTTACTCTTCCTTCAGCCTGAGGTTTATTCATTACACTTTTTGGTGTGAAAGGGCTTTTACATTTGCTATGATTAGAACTTTCTTGTATTAAAAACAAGCCCTGCTCATATTTAAAAAGTAACGCAAAAGTAACGTAGCGCATTACTTTCCATAAAAAGTAACTAAGTAACGTAATTAGTTACTTTTTAGGGAGTAAAGCAATATTGTAATGCATTACTTTTAAAAGTAACTTTCCCCAACACTGTTCATAAGTAACTGTAATTTAATTACACAATTTCTCTGAAACTGTAACTGATTACAATTACATTTATTTTGTAATTAAATTACGTAATTTAGTTACATGTAACTAGTTACTCCCCAACACTGACTGCGCATATATACACACACCTGAGAATCCATAAAAAGGCAAAATTGTGTGATCGGTTTAAAAATGTGACATTTCCGCAGTGCTAAACTGATGTTGGGTATGATAATCTGAGGTAGTTGACATATCATCACATCTTCAGTGTCGATTAAACTGGCTAATCTCTATAACAAACATTCTCATGCAGAGCTGGTGGCAGCCTGAATTAAACACACTACAGACTGGAACATCTTGAAGTACAACGCTATCGCCATCTGATTCAACATAGCTCTATTATTGCCTCAATTTCTTACATTTATCTCTATAAAAACTAAGATCACATTAGAAAACATATTCAGATGTTTACCTGGTCTTTTCTTCTCATCATAGCATCACAGTTTCACATGTACACGCATGACGCTATGAGAATATCAGTTGTGTTTATTGTAGAGAGGGGTGTCACATGACAGGAGAACTTCTTGTTTGAGGCCCCTTGCTGTTAATTATCACAAGTCAGAAAAATAAAGTCAATTAGTGGTGGAATTCATTGAGCTTGAAGTAGATCTCGTTAGCTGGAATTTCATAAGTGGTTTGTTAATCTTCTCCTTCAGATGAAATCATTTTAATTCAAATCTGACAGCCATATTTCAAATCAACATGAAACTTAGTTTCCTACAGTTTAACAAAACGAAAAGGGGCTAGGCTTGACATTATTCATAAATCGAAAAAGGAGTCCTTCATGACATCATCTAAAAAGGAAAATCGTTTAATTTAGATGAAGACATTACAAAGATAAAATTTGTTTTTTAATAACTGATTAAATACTTATTGTTATAAGACCAGAAACAAATATTAACCAAGTAAATAGTCAGTTGTGATGTTGACTATAATTAAACTAATACTACTTCGCATCTTGATATTGCTGTTTAATTTTGATGACAGATTATGAAGACAAACATAAAAAAAAATTCTTTAACATAACATTTAAACATATTTTTTCCCGTTAAAATAAAAGATGAAACATTCCAAAATAGGACCTGGAACAAATATTTGAAATAGTAAATAGCCAATTTTTCTTTAACGTTTAAAATAAGAAATGAAACATTTACAGTACGACTAGAAATATGTATTATTAAAGTAGATGTTAGATTTTGACTATATTAATAATATTTTTTCTAAAAAAAAAAAAAGAAAAGAATAAGAGGAGATTATACATTTACCATAAGACCAGAAACATATATTAATTTAAACAACAAAATTGTCATTTTTGAAATAATGTGTTTTTTCTTTAAAATATGAGATTAAAAACCAAGTAAATAGTCCATTTGGACTATTTTGATCATGCTACTTTGACTTGAGTCTTTGACTTTAATTGTAATGACGATTACGAATGAATACGAACTTTTCTTTAAAATAACAGATAAAACACTCACAGTAAGGCCAAATAAATAGTTAACTTTGATTTTGTCTCGAAGTAAAAGCCAAAAATAACAAGTTTTTTTCCAGCTTACAATAGTTTCTCGTACTCTCTCTGCTCTCGGAAAAAGTGGCAAACGGCCAAAACCAAATTGAAAAAGCACCAACTGTTCCACGGACATGATCCTGTGAGGATTTCTTCACAACTACTCCCAGAAACTCTGTTAGCACCTCACAAACCAGGAGAATTTCTGTGATAACAGGTGGACTGCTACGGTTAGGGTTCATATCATTATTATTTGTGGCAATATCCTTTCTTTGCCCATCCAGCGAGAGTGGGAGTGACCACTGCTTATCGGAGAACCTGCTAGCCTCACCTTTTATATCTCGCTTTGCTAATAATAGCCCCACAGAAGAACGACAGCTCTGTAAGGCTGACCACAGCGCAAGGTTAACTCAATTTAAGACCACCGGCTTCACCATCTCACCTTCGACGGGTGGATATTTTCCAACTCTAAGTAAGCCCACATCGAGGTCTGGCACGGATCTGCGATCCGTGATTTATTCACCTTTAGAGAATATTGAATTTCGACCAGCGGCCTGTTACAGCTTTCTTATTAAATGCCTGCTGGGAGCTGTTCGCTTAGTGCTTGTATGAACGAGGCCAACATGTGAGCGTGAGTGGAGCGCTATTTCTCTCTGTTAGACTGAGAAAATGATTATTTACAAAGCAGGGTGACAAAGTGAGTTCAAAGCAAGACTATTTGCATCAACACTTGTAGCTTAGCATTTAGATACTGCTTAATTAGATAGTCTTAAAGTGATCCACAGAGTTTCTTTATTTATTTTCCAGTCAACTAATGAAAGTGTTCACGCTTCACTGTACTGGAGGATTATTGATATTTGTACACCTAAACATATATATATATATATATATCCCTGCATGGCATAATGTTCCCCTCAGGCAACAAACTACCTTTTTTGGAGCTCTCGCCGCCCCTTTAATTTTTTAAATAAAAAATATACATATATAATATCACCTGACATGTCTGTTTAATGAAATGAGGGTCTAAGGTGGGTGTGGACTTTTTTGGGGATGTGGCGCTGTCCTTTTAGGAAGCAAAGCCGCATGGGACGCAGAGACAAAAATTGGTAAGAAACTTTTTTAACATGTTTAAATTTAAATAACTTTATTAAATGAAATACATGCATGTGCATTAATGTTTGATTGATGAAATACTTATTTTTATTTATATACTAAAGCTGTGTTTTTTTGTTGCCTCAGGGCAAAATTGTGCGGTTAGACCACTTTTGTACAGGCAATATTATGCTATAGGGTGGAGATGTGCTCAGATCCATAATCAGCTAAGCTAGAGTAAGCTTGTTACGTCCGAAAAGCAAAACATATGGAGCTGTAATCATAACTATGCATGAAAACAATTATAAGTGCTTGCTGTTTTACCGCCTCTAGTGTTAATTTATGTTGGAAACTGAAATGATATGCACTTACTGGTACGTATTTCGCATCTTGCAAAAAAGTTCCCACAGGTACGTTTTCATCATGAGATCAGGTTTTCACCCAGAAATTAAAAATGGTCATCATTTACTCATCCTCATGTCATTTCAAATCCCTCTGTAAAAACCTACCGAATAAAGCCAGGAATAAAACTGCGCTGCTTAAGTTTAAAAGAAAAAATGCTTTTAAAATATGTATAGTAATTGATATCTACAGATGCAAATGGACAGTCTTAAAAAATACTTAAATTTGTATTTTAGAAGCAAATCTCAAAATTGACTTGAAAAAAAAACAGTGGTTTTGTCTGCAGTGTCTTGCCTTTGCCACATGGCTCTTCAAGGCTCCTGCACCTTCTCCTGCTCTTATGAGTCTCTAACTTCATTCAGACTCACGTTTTGATGATGCCAACAGGAAGCAGATGCCGCCTGGAACTCCACCAACTGAGTTAGGATGTTTCTGTCTCTACTCCCACGGAGGTTTCTCTGTGTGTAAGTGTGTGCAAAGTTTTAATATTGCCCTGCCAGAACTCCCTAAAGTAATCAGTGTGAAGCTCGGTGAGTGGGGCTGGGAAAGGCGCAATTGGATTATGGGCCATAAGCACTTTAATTTTCCAAAGATGGTATAACAAATGACAGAGCATCTTCCTCATCGCTCTCTCAGTGCAGAAACAAAAGTTGGTTTTCCTCAAACAGACTTCTCAGATTACAGGAGAGGTGGCGCGGCTTGATTAAACGTCATGTCACAACAAATGCACCGTTATTGCGCATTAACTCTGAGAATGAACCGTTTGGGAAGTCTCAAAAGTCTTCCAAGAGATTTAAAGTAAGCAGAGTGGGATCACTCGCAATGTTGTTATTCTGGAAGCAAACAACTTGTTTTAAATAAAGCAGAGAAGGGATTTCTCCCATTATGCCGTCTGGCTGTGCATTAAAGTGGTAAACACATGCAGTGCATTTAAACACTGTATATTAAAGTGCAATCTGAGCAAACAAATGTACCTTATTAAGATCTGCATTTACATAAAAGCCATTTTGAAACCTGAATTTCAATGCAAGTCCACGCTGATTTATTTTTATGATTCCCCCCCCCATGAAAAGTCAATATGGCCGAGTGTTGCTTTTGGAGCCTATTGACTTTCACTGATATTCTTCAAAATACCTTCTTTTATGTTTCATATTAGAAAATAAGTCACAAACAGGTTACAAACTACATGAGGATGCTAAATGATGACCCAAGCTTAATTTTGGGGTGAACTATCCATTTAAATACTGCTTTGGTGCTGGTCTCAATTTAGTGGTTCAGCTAGATAATAGTCTGTTTTAAAGCCAGCACACCATCATACTGAAAACCAGGTTTTATGCAACTTAAAAGGGATAGTTCACCCAAAAATGAAAAAAAAAAAAAATGACACAGCCACCTGCGCTGATAATTGACGCAGCCAGTCTAGTCAATGCTAGTGTTAATATATTTCAGAAGCGTCCCAGAAGTGGCTCTTAGCGCTGCTTCGCTAAAGATATACGCCTACGTCCCCTTCAATTAAAAATAATAGCTAGTGCAGTGGCTGCGATATATATACATAAACTTATTGCGAGAGAAAAAAAAAGTTTTAGTCGCATAACATCGGTTAATGGAACGCTGTCATTTCACAATAGCTTTTTTATCGGCATTTATAATATATTACAAAAGTTTGCGCAAATCTGTAATGGAAACGCAGCTACTGACATTCATCAAAATATCTTCTTTTGTCTAGATTAACATGAGTAGTGATGACTAAAGCTTAATTTTGGGAGGAATTAAATGCAATTTTGGCACTGGTCTAGCTGGTGGATCACTATGTCTGGTTTCACCCTGGTTAGAAGGTACACTTGGTCGTTTAGCTAAAGGTTTGCTGGGAAACCAGCACACCATCATATTGAAGACTAGCCTCCAAAACACAACCAGGTTAGTTTTTATGTGACTTAAAGGGATGGTTCACCCCAAAATTCTGTAATCATTTACTCACCCTCAAGATGTTCCAAACTTACATGACTTTATTCTGTTAAACATGAAAGAAGATATTTTGAAGAATGTGGGAATCATCTCACATAGTTTGGGAAAACAACTTGTGTGTGTAAATAATGACAATTTATTTTATTATTTTTTTTTTAATCTTTTTTTTTTTTTAACTGTCCCTTTAACTGTTCTTACCCTCTGAAACCATACATTTTGTCAACAAATGAGCCTTTTATTTGCAAGTCCATCCTGTTCTGCTCTTCTACCTGGTCTGTTAAACTCTTGCAACAATAATGTTACTATTTCCAAGCTGTGAAGTGGCACAAAGAATCACGGGAGCATTTCCCAGACGCAAAGGCGCGAAATGACAGAGAGCCGGTGAGCACAGCGAGGCCTGTATATCAACACAGAACCGGTGTGGTTTCACAAACAGTGCTAATTACATGGGAATAAATCCTTGTTTATCACATGGCTTATGAGACACAAGTTAATTGCTTCCGCTTGTCAGCCCTCCAATCCCTTTGAAGCACCCTCGGCTCCCGGTCACTATGCCTCTTGTCTTACCGCAGCAAAATGACTGGTTTTTCACTGCATGGCAACAGGAAGTTACATTGCGGAGAATTGTGTCAGTTGTTTGCAAACAAGCCGAATGAACATCTGAAATGCCAGGAGTCTGCAACCAAAAAGAACGGAGGAATTTGAATATTTAAAAAAATATTAGAAAATGCTGACTGCTTACATTCTAAGAGAAAAAAAAAAATAGCACACTACCATAATTTTTTTGCACAATGTAGTAAGTGCGCAGCATTCATATTTGCAAAAAATGCCGTAAAACAATGTTTAAGTAGTGCTGTCAAACGATTAATCGTGATTAATCGCATACAAAATAAAAGTTTGTTTGCATAATATATGTGTGTGTTATATATATATATATATATATACACATACAGTGTATATTTTGAAAATATTTACATGTATTTACGTCTATTTAAATTCATATAATTTATATTATAAACAAATATATTTAATGTATATACATAACATATTTTTCTGAAATATATACATGCATGTGTGTATATTTATATATACACAATAAATATACACAGCACACATACATATATTATGTAAACAAAAACTTTTATTTTGGATGTGATTAATCGTTTGACAGCACTATTAAAATGTAAAAAAAATGAAGTATACTAAAGAACATCCCACAACACATGACCTAAACATGACATTTCATTTACAGTGTAACTGCAATCACAGTCTGCGTCATCATCTTGCCTTATTTTGCAAAAGTAACTATTAAAATAAGCTAAATAAAACTGAAGTAAAACGGCAGAATAAACATTCATAAAATGATAACAACACATTTAACTTACTTTATGCAATGCACTTTTGAGTTATTATTTAATGTGAGTTAAACATTTAATGTGAAATAATGGAGGGCGGGACTTGATTTTGGATCTGGAATTTCATTGGATCGAGAAAAGTGGCTGTTGATATGACTGGTTAATATTATTTGTCCTACCTATACATGGCCTTGATTTTATGTTAAATGTAGAAGATAGCAAAGAAATGGTGTACAACAGAAAACTTTTTTCTTTAAACTTTTGATCACCAAGAACAATAACTACATTAGTGTCTATAGCGTCGATAATGTTTTGTTTATTATAAGTGCTGTTATGTCGCCTGCCCCTTTAAATGCTCAAGCTCTTTAAAGCAGGAAAAATTCTGATTTGCTGTCAATATTTTCATTGTTGAACAGCTGGGGAAAAAATCCTTCTAAAAATCATTCTAACGATATCGTTCATCTGAGCTGTTATCATTATAGCTGTGTTTTGACTCTGCTATTTTTTAAAGCGATTATTAAAGCTACATCGTTATCATTATAGTTTTTATCCTTGGTGTGAACGAGCTTTTAGAAATTTGCATATCAAATACAACACAGTAAGCGTTATAGAGTTAAGTAAATAGATTCAATTGTATTTGAATGCAATCTTTAAAACATTCACAGCTCAATTCATCAACAGAGCCTGAAAAAAAAAAAAAAACTGGTTTAGTATGTTAAAAACAATGAGGCAACATGTCGACAAGAACATTTCAGGCTATGTTTTGGAAAGCCCCCAGCTGTGTGTAATCGAGAACATACTGACAGGCGCGGGTCGTGCATGATTCTTGTGCTGGAAAATTGAGATTGTCCTAGTGACATTCTAATATGTTGTGCAGTGGTTCTCTCTTACTGAGCCTCAGGCAAAACAGAACACTGGATCGATAGGTCAAAAATATCCCATCAGCGCAGTATGGGGAATTGCTTTTTTCCCCTTGTGAAGTCGAATTATGTGCATAGATGTGTTTATGGGAATGTGTTCAGGTGGATGTGTTCACGTCACACAGATCTTTAGCCGCACTGATTCACAGCTGCAAAGTCAACCGCTCGGACTGATGGAGGGAATCGAACGGCGTCCTGCTGTTGTCCATCAGTTCTTAGACCTGCACCGAAGAACAACTGAGAAATGGATGTTGATGGTATGAAACACTTTCTAACACTTCTTTTCTCAGGTTTTTTTATTTATTTTTTATCCAAATCACAAAAACTAGTACATTAGATGCTGCCAAATCAATAGGTGTGTCACATCATTCACATATTATTTGTAGGATTACTTTCCCACTGTTGCTATTCCATGCCAATAATTGAGCTGAAAGAGAAAACTGACTGTAGAGGAAGGCAGTTTATGCTAATGTAGCATCCCTCGTGGTGGCGCTGACAACACACTTGAGTTGAATTACAAATTGCATTCTAATATATTTAAAAACAAAACATCATGCGCATTTGAGCTAAAAGCATTTGCACTCCCGTATGTACATAGGAAACGTTTAAGGTCTTAGAGACCACAGACCGTCTCTGAAGTTTGAACATGCAATCTGTCCACTTTCTGTCTCTACACGCTCTAGTCATTTCATATCTTCTCTTTGCCTTTTATTCTCTGAACATTTTGATATTCAGAGCCGCTCCTTCAAGGCTGCCAACATTAATCATTTACCTGTTAAATAATCCACTTGGTCCAGTTGAAAGAACAGAACTGATTAAACAATGAAATAGGCAGAAATTAAATTATGTGTTAGTTGACTATTTGTCAGCAAACAAATAAATAAATCAACCGAATGCTCCAGGTGTTGCTACAAAGACATGACTGGAATAGAGACTAAATCTGAAAGAAACGCAGCTCAACTGATCTCATTTCACACAGATCCAACGATCTTTGAAGATAAGCATCACTCTTTAAAAGATCTTAAGAGAACTGATGAGAATGAGATGATCTGAATGTCACTCACTGACATCCAGACTCTTTCAGATCACGTCATCTGTAATACTGCACTACACAGTAGAGAGTGTACAAGTCCTCCTGTTTAAAAAATAACAAATGTAGTATGTAATAAATGTTTCAGAATTACCGCAATTAAAAGATAATTACAGTAATCACATGACCTCACACTACACTGCACCGCTTAATAAATACAGCATCACTACTAGTAGTATTCACACTTATAGCTGTGGTTTTTCAAAAATTATTACACCAAATGGATAAGAGGGGGAAAAACAACCATATCTTGAGGACCTATTAGGATTAGGATTTTTTGATGTAGGACAGTAAGCAATCACCTAGCAACCAAGAAAAATACCCTAGCAACATGCTAAAACCACTCAGAAACCTTCAGCAATAACATAATCAGAGCAAGCATTTAGTGTTGTCAGTCTTTTCTTATAATCAAATAATGAGTCAAGAAATAGATCGGAAACTAAAGAAGTACTTCAGTTTTCCACGCACACTCTCACACAATTCCTATGTAAACTGTATATGGGATCATTAACATATAAAGCTGCTCTGATGTGACAAACTACAGCGCGGTGGACTGAGGGCATATTCAATTTAAGGGTATCTCTTTTGCATTGCTTGTAAATGTGAAGTGATTGTCAGTGAAGCTTCTCTAATAGATTCAGTAGAGCCTGCTAATAAATCCCAGAGAAAATAAAGCAGGAAAGTTCTGCCACGATAACTATCGGCCCGAGCTGTCATTGCATCTTACTGAAGTTCACATCACGATTAGTGTACGGATCTTCAAACAATAGCATGAAAACTGCAAATTCCTAAGCTGGTTGCATCCCAATTTGCGCACTTAACTACACTATGAACAAAAAGGCATTGTTTACAAGAAAAGTGCAAATACTGCAACACCATTACATTGATAATACCGCATACCTAATTTTTTTTAAACATATGGTATGCATATGCAAATAAGCATTAGAATCTACCTAACCTTAAAAGTCATTTGTCCTTTTTACGATCATATACTTCACATTCCTCATCAATGTACTGCAACTTGAACTCGTTTACCAACACCATTTCAACGAAAAATGGCAAACTTTTCATGTGCTTTGACCATTTATTTATAAGACAACAGCATTTTGGAGGCCTGGAAACAGTTATCGCCTCCACGTATACTACAAATAATGCAAATTTGTGAAAACGGAATTTGGATGCGTATTGCGTGTTCGTTCTGTAGGTATGTGCACAGGTGCGTAGTGTTTCTTTACAAAATGACATTGCCAGCTACTGGTCTGGCATTAATATTACAGCATTCGCAGATCCATGTGAACAGGGAGCATTTTGACAATGTTGTTGTTTCGTATTTAGTACGTCGCTGTCGTGTAAACAGTAACACTTTAGTATAGGGACCAATTCTCACTATTAACTAGTTGCTTTTAAGCATGCCTATTATTAACATAGTGACTGTTTCTTAGTACTTATAAAGCACATGCTTTTCATGACCATATTCTACATCCCTTATCCTACCCAATACCTAAACTTAATAACTACCTTACTAACTATTAATAACCAGCAAATTATTAGTTTATTAATGCAAAAGTCGTAGCTAATGGTTTGTTAATAGTGAGAACTGGTACTTAAAATAAAGTGTGACCGTGTAAACGTACCCTCAAATATCAAGGTTCTTTACTGGCATTAGTTGACATCCATCCTTCAATTCCACAAAAAAAGCGTCTTCACTTAAAGAAACAGTTATTTTAAGAACTGTAAAAGGTCCTTTGGGGAACCCAAAAGGGTACTTCTGTGGCAAGGCTTGGCAACTTCGGTCCTAGAGGGTCACTGTCGTGCAGAGTTTAGATCCAACCCTAATCAAACACACCTGCCTTTAGCTTTCTAGTGATCTTGAAGTCATTGATGAGCTTGCTCAGGTGTGTTTGATTAGAGTTGGAGCTAAACTCTGCAGGACACTCTCCAGGACAGAAGTTGCCCAGCCCTGTTCTAAAGCATCAATGCAGAACATTGATGCTTCTAGATTTTGAAGAGGATTGTGGGTAATATTAGCCCAAAAAATCATGTAAAATTGTGAAAATCCACCAGAAGTAAATTAAATATTGTATTTGACCTAATATTACTTGGATTGCATTATTTACTTGCCCTATACCATTCATGAATGATAGTATGCAAATTGGTTATCTGTTTGGTCATTCAGTAACATAGTTGGCTGTGTTTGCAAATGAGGAGTTAGTAGTGGAAACTTTGCATAGATGTTCTCCCAGTTCCCATGGCGATTGGGTTCCAGTTGGTTGCTATGTGCTATCTGTAGTCATGTTTCCTTAGCGATGTCTTTATAGAGGAAAAGATGTGAATGACAGACTGATGCACTTCTAACTTAAAGGTTCTTCTATGCCTTAAAGGTTACTCAACGAACACTGGAATTATTTCAGGATTGAAAAATAACATAACTAAAATGTTTCTACTACAACACAGTTAGTTTAATTGGGAAGTAAGACATTTAAGTCCTCTTCCTTTCAGATGTTTCGTCTGAGAAAAAGATCTCAATGTGTCTCCACAAGACACCAGAATCTGCACTCAAGAGCATAAATCAATAGCAGCATTCCTCTTGCTAAATACCTCACCCAAAGCCTTATGTTTACGTTAACCCTAAACATGCCTCATTTCAGACCCCTAAATGCTTATGTTAAGAAACCAATCCAAAACAGGCATGTGGCTTCAATCTGGAACTGACATATGAGCTGTTATGAATAAACAGAGCACCAGAAAGACTTCAAATTAAATATACGTCCAAAAAGTAATCCACCAAAGTGAATATTAGTCAAGTGTGACTTTTCAACAAAAATTTTAACCTAGCATCAATTATCCATTCCTGCCAAATGTGTTGTTATTGAAAAGCGATGAGACAGACTGTACTGCCAATGGAGACACTGATGTGTTCAAGGAGTTCTGGAGCGGCTCCGACCGCAGTGACAATCACAGTTCTGAGAGAAGAATCCAAACTCAGAGCAGAACTTCTGCTTCTCTAATGGCTACGCTTTCACCACAACACATGGTGTTATCAGTTACATCGAATCAATGATGATTCACTTCAGCCCTCACCGGGGCTTTCAACACCTGAGGGGATGAAATCATTTTTCATTTACAGACAGGCAAGTCAACGCTCTAACTCTCCTCTCATTTTCAACGAGGCAGAATGTTTACAGCTTACGTTTTCAACTCCCATCATAGCTAAAATACAGATTCGGATTGAATTACAAAGAGTGTCTGATTACAGTCAAATTCTGAAACAACAGTCAGACTTTAGAGAATCATACGGACATAAACCTTGACATAAAACAGATGTCATTTACCTCTGTCAACAACCAAATAGAATTTCTGTTTTCGTGTGTTTACTAGGAGACTGCTTTTCAAAACCATCTGTGTAATATCTGTGTAATATCTTGTAATCTTTAAGAATGTCATCTCATGAATTAACTAAGAAAAACAGCTCAAATATGGAAAGGCACAAATGTAAACAAGAGTAAATAAAAAGCAAAATCATTTCTTACAATGTAATTATTTCTTAATCTTTATGAAAATGAATAGAACCACAATGCTAATTCACAAATATAAAATATATGCTTCCCTAAATTTTGTGTAATGGTAAAGTGTGTATAATAATTCAGAATACATACAGTATATATGACCTTGGACCACAAAACCAGTCTTAAGTATCAATGTTTCGAAATTGGGATGTGTACATCATCTGAAAGCAGAATAAACAAAGCTTTCCATTGATGTATGGTTTTGTTAGAATCAGACAATATTTGGCCGAGATATAACTATTTGAAAATCTGGAATCTAAGGGTGCAAAAAAAAAAATCAAAATATTGAGAAAATTGCCTTTAAAGTTGTCCAAATGAAGTTCTTAGCAATGCATATTAATAATGAAAAATGAAATTTTGATTTATGGTAAGAAATTTACTAAATATCTTCATGGAACATGATCTTTACTTAATATCCTAATGATGAAAAGAAAAATTGATAATTTTGACCCATACAATGTATTTTTGGCTATTGCTACAAATATACCCCAGCGTCTTAAGACTGGTTCTGTGATACAGGGTCACATATGTATATATTATTCAAAATGTAACCTTTAACTTCTCCCAACAATTGTAATCAAGACTTTGAGCATGCAATGTCTTGGTCTTTATAAAACAAACTAAATAAATAAATAAATACATAAAAAAGGAACTGCTGTCAACAAAAATTAATATAGGTTCATGGTGCGATAGCCTACCACGTAAAGAAAAATAGTAAAAAAATTGTTTACATGTTCCTTGAACTGAATTTTATTTATTTTTATTATTATTTAGCAATTAAAGTAAGGAGTTCTAACGCTCCACAATTTTAGCGTCAAATTTAAAACAAACAAAATTGCACAACCATTAAAAGTGATCAGTGAATTTCAACTTTTATTAAAACCAATAATGCTGCTTGGTGCTCTTTTCGAATTCTTCAAAGAAAGAAAGAAAAAGAGCCCAAATACAAACAACTCTGAGTAAAATGTAGTCTAGTAACACGTTTGTCCTGTTTTAAAATAAGCTGTCACTGTCCTTGTCATTTTAAAAAGTGTTTCACAGGTTTGCACAGAACTCACCTGCCGTTCAACAGCGCGAGCAGCTCACCCGCGTGATACAGGTCGTTGCGCGTCACGCGGCTGAAGCGGAAAGAGTTCAGGTTGCAGAAGGTAATGGCAGGAAACGGCATCATTTGTGCGGTGACCTCGTCCAGCTTGGTGACATGGGGGTACTGAAAGTAGAACTTGATGCGGTCCACGCAAACAAGCACCAAGAACGATAACGAACCCATGAAAAACATGATCCAGATGCATCGTTTGATGCACTGGCGTTCATAACTGAACATGTGCGAGAAGCCATGGAGCGTAGACCTGCTGGCGAAAACTTCAATGGGCGCGGGACGATCACTGTCCAGGTTATCTTCAGATTCGGTTTTAATATCCATGCTTCTTTAAGTCTAAATGCTCTTTGAATGAAGTAGAAGCAGATATTAGAAGGTTGGAAAAACTTCACGCCCTTAGATGGTCAGCTGATCTTGATGAGGAGGTGCATATAGATGGACCTAATGACATAACATAGTCTCATCCCAAGCATCCATGCAATATCTTCTTGACGGTCTTCCAGCGTTTTAGCAAGTTTCTGAAAGGTTTATTTATTTATTTTTCTTCTCGTTCGTCCATGTACAGTGTATTCAGATTGATTCGGTCATATTAAACAATATTTCTCACTTGAATAAAACCAGTGAAGTTAAATGAAGCACAATTTGGCTAGTCAAATTAGCGATAAAAGAACAGTTTGAAGAACTCTATTCCAAAAATAGAAATGGTTACTGGCGATATGTTATCTCTTCTTAAGTCCTCGGGATGTATAATAAAATATCGTCAATTCATTCTCCGTCTCCTCCAGTCGAATCAGCTATGGAAACAAGCACTAAACTAATGTCATTTATTTATATGCATCCCCATATAGTGTCAGCGACAACAGAAACGCGTCGCTCGATGTAAAGAGAATGTCTTCACATTCATACACAACATAGACGCATCCGCGGTGTCGGATTGTGTTTCAAGCTCGATACCATAAGGATCCGCGATCCAACTTCACCACGCGCGCTTGTAACGACAACACAGATGCTCTCTGGATGTTGGCATCACTAAAATGTCCCCCTCTTTAATTAATGCAGCACGGCACGCGTATCCATATCAGATAAAGCAGGTTATATAGTCTCCGTTTGTCCAGTCCTGTGGTGGGTTTAGATGTAGACAGACACGTTAGGAATGAACGCTGCACACTGCGACGAAGCCTCCATCCAAGTCCTCCACTGTCTGTCTGAGCATCACTGACCCGATCATTTCTTAAAAGCGAGGGAGAGAGAGAGACCTTGAGCGACATTATTGTGTCTTTATGTTGATTTTACTGTCAAATCCTTGTGCATCATATTTTTATTTTATTTCGAATTTTAGAAGTTTTATTATTATTATTATTATTTACATTTGTTTGAACTTTTTCTTTCATGTCAAAATTCTTATTTAATTTCCCTTTTATATTATGTCCGCACTTCATCAACAGTTTTTATTAATTGTTATTAAAATCAGCCTATGCATTTTGTATATTTTATGTAATTTATTAACCTATATTAGAATAATTTATGTATAATTTTGTTTTAATATTATTATTTTGCCTTTCTTTGTAAATTACTGTATATATGTCCTTTTGTTAGATAATGCAATAAAAATCCCCCTTGAAGGGACCATCAGTACAGTCATGTCAGAACAAACTACATAATGAAAGTGATGCATAGTTATTATACTATATTACAGTTCTGCTGACCAGGAGATGCTTGAGTGATAAATGAGTATGTATGGAAAGACTGATCTGTATTATTTGAGAAACTCGCAGCTGAGGGGTGAAAGGGAACCCACCCATGAAATTACACCGAGTGCATTTTAATCCAGGTTTGTGACAGTATTGGCTAACGCTGGGTGTCGGTGTCACTGGCTGAATCAATAGCGTTGATGATGTGGCCCACAGCTGATTATCAACTTTCAGAGACACGCTTAAAGTGTCAGTCTGTTAATGAACTCGGGTGAACTCCACAAACTGAAGCGAAACCCCTCCGAGCTTAACGGTCTGTCCAGGTATGTGTCTGATTATGACCTGGTTCACTTTGTAGTCTATAAAAGAGGTTTGAATATGATCTGGATGTTTATTGATCCATTATGAGGATGCGGAAAATGAAACCAGACGCCTGAAGTGAGGTGAAGGGTTATTCCCATGAGGCTCTGAATGTGGCCATCTAGGACTGTATATCATATGTGTGCCTATAAGGCCGGAAGCATTAGCAAGTATGCGTTAAGCTCGATTTTATGATATTTGATTCTATTTTAGATCACCAGCACATTCCATATTCACAGAACATGTGTTGTACCCACAAGGCAATGTCTGTGAAGGAAAACCAAGCCTAAAAATTATTCAGTATTATAAAAGTGCATAACTTTCTGAGCAGGTTTCGGTTTATGAGGCAAACTGATATCTCAAATCGTCAAACCATCTGTTTGTTGCGGCTCCCATCGTGTTCCACTTGTGCCATAACGCATGTCTGCAGACACTCTGCATGACAAATTAAATGATTCGTGCACCAAAGCGAAGATAGGCAGGTAATGAAGGTGACGGAATGCTGACAGCAAAAGGAAAGAGTTTATCAACAGCGTCCTGGGAGATTTTACAGGACATCTGCCACCGAGAAATTAAGCGGCAGCGACATGAGGAAAGAAGAGCGCCATGGAAGATAGACTCCAGAAATCAACTGAATCGTCAGGGGGCAGGAAATGGATTATTAAAAGCATAGTTACTTAGAACTTGTGATCTTTTGCCGCAGGGATGTTATAGAGCATAATCTTTAGAGAGAAAAAATGTCAGTACGCAAAATAAGCTTGAGCACTTGAGCTAAAGTGGAGAAACTGCTAGCAGAGCAAATTAAAGTTGAAGCGCACTGCCAGTAAAGCAGATGTTGGAGCAGTGGCCTAGCACTTAGGATTCATTTATGAATAACTCTAATATTTATTGATTAGCAGGTGTTTATTTAATAGGATTATTTTATTTTATAAATAAATAGATTTATTATACTTTTTACCATATATACTAAGGGAACTTACAGTTAGGGGTAAGTTTTTACCACATTATTAATCTTTTACTGTTAAAATTATAATGTATATTTTTTTACATTGTAGGGTTTGATGAAGCCGCTTTCAAGAATACAAGCTAGTTCCCAAAGAGAAAAGTAACTTTTAAAAGGAAATCGGAAAACTTCCCATTCACATTAGATTTAAAGTGTTGATTAGACTTAAAAGGATTTCTATCTAATGCACAACATTAATATTACAGCAACCACATTTCAAATGGCTTTCCCATTTCCCATCGTTTTCCCATCAAAGCATCTGAAGTTCATGCAATTTGGCAGGTTTCCTCATAATGTCCTATAGTCAATGCATACCAACTTTTGTGAAGTCTGAACATTGTTTTCACAAGATACAGACTGATTAGTAATTATGGACCATACCCAAAGACATTTCGGCCCATATCTTCTAAATAATTAAACACTGTAAGAAAGGAATCATGGGTCTTGTAATTTTCATTAAAAAAATGAAGGTGATATTTAAAAATAGTGTGTATATTTCATTAAAGAAATTGTGATTCAGTGTTGTATAGAACATAATGAGGACTTTTTACTAATAAAACCAAAAGGTGTGTTTTCCTCATTTTTAAAAAAAGGAAACTTCAGCAGTTTTGAGGCTTGAATTCAGGAACTTGAGGAAATTGAGGAAAGAAGGCTACCTATTTTTTTTTAAAGAGAATTAGCTAAATTTTGCGGTTTTATTTTAGAGGTGATTGTTAGTTCCCAGCATGCTTTGCACAATGCATATAAGTACATTTTGAAATTAAAAGCTATTTTATGTGTTTTTGAGTGAAGGGAATCATCTAGTAATGTTTAATGTTCAGTTATGTTTGACATTTGAAATAATTTCTGTTACGTTGAAGTTTCCATTGCACAGTGCAATAGTTACAATTGTGCAGAAGAGTAGAGCTTATTGTTATGGATACAACTCCTCTAAGGCATTAAACCTTGTCCAGTGAGCAGTAGCTTTGCTAGTGCAGTACTTTCAGTATTTCTCAAGTATTTTCTTACTTGAGCTGTTTGGCTGCATACATTTTTAAATGTACAAAATTACTCAAAGTCAAATACAAACAGGCCTCACTCAAAATCACAGACTTTTGATAATCAGCTTAAAATAAATGAGCACATTTGACCAATTATATTAAATTCATTGTGTCATAGATTAATTAATTTAGGAGATTTTAAATGATTTTTTCAGGTAGATTCCATTAAAAAGTAACAAGTCGTAAAAACTACTAAAAAAATATGAAGTGTAATATTGTTACCATATTTTTTTAAATAAATAGCCTGTTCCATTTTTTACAGTGAATGAATTAAAAATTATTTTAATAATGTTTTTTCAGGGGCATTCCAAGATGACGTGCACCCAATTTCATCAAATTTCTGTGTTGAACCATTCGTTTACATTGACGTAGTAACTTTAATCACTATCCAATAGTGAGTGTTTTATTTAAATTGGAACCAGATCTAAATAACAAAAGCGTACACGATTGCTTTGCTCCATGCAGAGAATTCAAGCAGATGCGGCCTTTTCACAGCCTGCCAGATCTCAGGGAAAGGAATCTGAGATTAATAAACTCAAGTCTGCTCGACCCCCATACGGCAATTTCAAGAGTCCAAGAAGCAAAAGGCTGTTGACCTCATTGTGTTGTAACCTCATGCTTTGACAAACCACAAGCCAGTAAGCATTTCCAAAAAATGTTCTTCTTGGCATTCCGATCAGCCGTAGTTGAGGGAATGTTGGCCAGCCCTTGAGGGATGGACAGATGGACGATTAGCTATAATGAGGTCCTGCAGGGTTCAGCGTGACACGGAGCAAAGACAAGAGGCACATGCAGAAACGTCCAAGGACATGCTTGTCTCCAGGAAAGTGGAAGTCGTTTGATATCTTTTGTTTTGGGGGAAAGGTTCAAACCCGGGATGTTCTGGATCGATGCTATCAAATGCTTTAACACTATAGCTTTGTTCAGCATACTACCATACTATTCGTACAATCTATGCAGCTGTGCGAAAGGAATAACGATGCTACTGTCTTCGATAGATCTGCTTATTGCTGATCTTGTTTCGCAATACACTTTTACACAATTATTGAACTGAACCAACACTGAACTGACTGGAAATGAATAATAACACTATTGTCTTGAATTTTGGATTTGCCTCCTGTTTGAAGTTTACGTTACATTCCTGTACTGTAAATCTGCTTTGAAACAATCTCCACTTTATGAAGCACTATAAAAGTAAAGGTGATTTGACTTGACAGTATCTGAGACAGTTTTCTGTATGCATAGATCAGAGGTCTTCAACCCTGTTCCTGGGGACCCATGTCTCTGAGTTAAGCTACAACCCTAATCAAACACACCTGAAGCAGCTAATCAGGCTCCTCAAGATCGCTTGAAAATAGGCAGATGGCCTGAAGCAGGTTGAAAATAAACTCTGCAGGTCAGTGGGTTCCTTAGGAGCAGGGTTGAAAACCTCTGGCAAAGATTACCCTGATGACCAGCTACATTTGCCAATGACTTATACAACAGATAACATTGTGTGAGATTCTGTAAATGTTTAAAATTTCATACTTGTAAAAAGATTATATATATATATATATATATATATATATATATATATATATATATATATATATATATATATATATATATATATATATATATATATATATATTTTTTTTTTTTTTTTTTTTTTACAGAAAATAAATCATTTTAAAACTATTGTCTTGGTAAGTGAACACAACAGCCTGAAAATTACATTTTAAGAATTTAAGTAATAAAATTAAATATTTAGTATCAGAGCAAAAACCAAGCCCTGAGGTCAAAAGAACTGCCTGTAGAGCTCAGAAACAGGTTTGTATCAAGCCACACATCTGGGGAAAAGTTCAGAAAAAACCTCCACTTCACTGAAGGGTCACAGAAGCATGCAGTCTCTGTTACCCTTAATGGAAGAAGTTTGAAACAACCAGGACTCTTCCTAGAGCTGGACATCCGTTCAAACTGAGCAACTGAGGGCTTTGGTTAGAGTGGTGACCAAGAACCTGATTGTCACTCTAGTTGAGCTCCATGATCATATATGCAGATGGGAGAAACCTACAGAAGGACAAGCATCACTGCAACGCTCCACCAATCTGAGCTTTATGGTGGCGTGGCAAGACTCAAACCTCTCTTCAGGTAAGACACATGAAAACACACTTGGAATGTGCAAAAAAGCACCTAAAGGACCTTCAGACTCTGAGAAACAAGATTCTCTGATTCCAAACATCATGTTTGAAGGAAACCAGCTCTGCTCATCACCTGTAGAGTACCATCCCAAAAGTAAAGTGTGCTGGTAGCAGCCTTTTATGCTGTGGGGCTGTTTTTCAGCAACAGGGACTGAGAGACTCATCAGAGTAGAAGAAAAGCTTAATGCGCCAAAATATTGAGATAGCCTTAATGAAAACCCAGTCCAGAGCATTAAGAACCTCAGACGGGCAGAAGGTTCACCTTCTAACAGGACAATGACCCTATGCACACAGCAAGAGTCAATTATACACAACTCTGTGAATGTCCTTGAGTGGCCCAGCCAGAGCCTGAGCCTGAACCCAATGAAATATTTCTGGAGAAACCTGAAAATGTGCATCTGTCCCATCCAACCTGACAAAGCTTGAGAGGTGAGGTGAAGAATGGCAGATAATTGCCATATGCTGATGAACAAAGCTTGTCGCATCAAACAAAAAAAGTCTTGAGACTGTAAAGGTGCTTCAGCTAAATATTTAGTTCAGGGTATGAATACTTATGCAATGTACTTATTTCAGTTTGTTTATATTAAATAAATTTATGAATCTGTGACAGTTCTGTTTTTGCTTTGTCAATATGGTGTAAGGAGTGTAGATTGATGTGGAAAAAAGTCATTTAAAGCGGTTTAACATAAGGCAGCAACATAACAAAATGTGAAAAAAAAACAAAAAACGAAGGGGTATGGATACTTTTGCAAGGCACTCTATATCAGAACATTGATTATCTTCTTATGAAAAACAAAAATACAAACCTTAAATATTACTTGCATGTATTGAACTTTTTATTTTAATGCAGAACAGTCCACCGTTTGTTCTTCTGAGGACTTTTGCTGGGGAGGTTGAGCATGTATCGGATGTCCAAAATTACTCTGCAAGGCGTTTTCCATGTTCAGCTCTTTGAGAACTACTTGCTCTGTTCATGCCAGATAAATATGAGTCATGACAGAGGAATGTTCATTTGTAGGTCAACAACTCACACATGCCGATATAATTCATGAGGAAGAGCATTAACTCACATAGATCTGCACTTAGGGCAACTATCACTGTCAAAAGCAGATCTTTATGGGACTTTTTGACACTTTTTGTGAAATGCTGAAATGTACGCGATCATTGCACTATTGCTGGTTTTTCATTACAGTTGGTTGGGAAGCAATTCGAATCGTCCTGCCACGTGAGTCTGATCAGAGTAATCTAAGATTTTACCTTATGCCATTTCCAACATCCCTTTGAGAAACTTCATATTAGTTTTCCATTAAAGCTGTACGAGTACAGCTTAACAGTCAGAAGTTCACTCACCTTTACTTTTTCATTATTACTTCATGCTTGTCTTGAGTTTGAAGTGCTGAGAGATTAATTATGAAGTATTTTAATGAAATACTGTGCACAATACGTTCTGTCCTCCTGAATTGTGCTGTCATTATTTCTTTCAGGTGCAGCTTCATTTCAATTTGCAACTCTTCAAGCGAGTAATTCCTAAAATATATAATTCAATAAATATGAATGTATGTTCTACTAATAAAATAAGACATATGCTAAATAAGCACTTTTGCATGATGTTTATGTGCAAGACATTTGAAATTCAGGATTCATTTGCTAACCTGATACAAGGTAAACATGACACATGGAACTTTCTAAAGATTGGTGGTTGTGCAACTCCTGTGAACCATAATTGCTTGTTTTGCCAATTAAGGGTGGAATTGGTTCAAATGAGCAACTTAATCAGCAAAGTGGAGTATATAAAGAAACTAAAGACACAACTTAAACCTAAAGACACTGCTGTAAGGAGGTCAAACTAAATATTACATCAGGTGCTTAATTTTATTTAAATATATTTAGGCTATATGCTGTGGCGGCTGGTCAATAGGGGGCGCTGGGGTGCCGCCCCCTATCAAGTTAGCCAAGGAAGAAGTCTACTTCAACATGTTAAAAATAAGTTAAATATATTTTGCAAAATAATCACGAAATTGCATTATTTAGTCATACTATTCTACTGGTAGTCATGTTAGCACCTTTTAAAAAATAAAAATAAATAAAAACTGTATTTTGTTTTGTGTGTGCAGGGCGCCGGAATAACGGGTGTCTAGTAGGTCAGTAGACTTCTGAAACGCATGTGACTTGAGGCTGAGCTTTATTTGCTTGTTTCAGATTGTCCTCTGGTGCAGAACACAGTGCTCCAGACCCTCCCACTTTTGATCTTAGCGAGTTAATATTGTTTTTATATGTTTTGGCCTCATGCGATTGGACCATCAATACAAAAGCAAATTGACGCAATACCTCTTCCGAGTGGAAAGTAAATTCGAATTCACAAGGCGCTCAAATGAAGACAAAAATTAAATAAAAATACAAATCATGGAGTTTGGAGGGAGTTGGCGAGATGGATGCGATGCAGATCATGCCTTTTATTGTTTTCCTTGTTTGTTGTTTCAAAGTTCTGTCACCAAAGCATTGTGGGCAATGATACAGAAGGTAATTGAAGCAATGCAGTTTAACTTGAGCCGATCATCATGGTTCAAGCCCAATGGTGTAGATGATGTAGTTATACAATGGATGTCTCCTTTCAAGTAAATTATGAGTCTTTATATAAGGATTATTATATGCATAATATAAAAATATATAAATAATATGTCCCTTCTTCAGTTGGACATATTCAGTTATGTCTGACAACTTGAATAATATATTGTCAATACCATTAAAATTAGGATAACAAATAATGGTCTATAAGTATTTAGGAGATTACATCTTATTAAATTGGGATTTATTAAACCTTATGAAAATATAATTTTTTTTTTTTTTTTTTTTACTACAAGTCAATGTTATTCAACCATTTTCACAGTCTTTATCTTGAAGGATTTGCTATCCTGTGACTGCCTCGTGTGGACAGCTTTATCTCTGAATTACATTAAAGCTGCAGTCTGTAACTTTTTTTGGTTAAAAAGTATCCAAAATCAATATTTGAGAAAGTACATAACCAGCCGCTGTTCAAAACTATTGCCTTACTTTAGCCCGATTCACAACAGTTAGCTTATAATAATGTTTTCTAATTTGAGTGTTACGGGTAGGTTTTCGTGGGAGATTCGAGCATGGCACTGCGTCATTACATCACGTCTGTAAACATAAAGAAGTTGTCCCAGCTAGTAGACCGGGGAAGTATCTCGTTGTAGTCCCATTTGAGTCGTTTTTGTAGGCATTAAACTTCCTGATTTTTAAAAGATATCTCCGCTTACGTTGAACTTTCAGCGCAGCAACTTTGCAGATACTGTTCATGCACCAACAGCAACATTACACACTATTTAAAATGAAAAAAGGGAAATCGCAATCAACCACCCCTTTAAACAAAAATTTGCAATTATGAAGGCCCATAAATACCTTTTTTTTTTTTTTGCAGTGTAAATATTAAATAAATGAAATACTCAAAGATATTAAATATGGGTCTACTATTTATTTACAATGTGATCTTTCTTAAGATGTCTGTGAAATATGACTACACAACATCCAGCGAAAGGGGTTTCTTCCCTGATTTGAGCTATTTTTACCGCTCTTAACCAAACGGGATCAATATATGGCACAGGCCTCATTTTGTCCGACGTCACCTTTACTAGAAGTGTTCAGTACTCGAAATGATAACAGCCTCTGAAATCATCCATGGGTTTACCTCAGCGCCAGTCCCCTAAGCTGTGAACGCGAAAGTGAAAGCGGCTGGTTAAGTTACTTCACCTTCAGTCAAATGCGCGGGCGAATCTTGATACCTGGAGACCGCGCGGTCAAAACGCTCCATCCCAAAATGCCACTGTTTAAATTTGATTGACATAATTCACAATGGATTCAGAGAACAAAGGTTCCCTGAATGTCAAGATTATGGTGCGGAATACACAAGCCTTTCTCATCTCCGGCCGGACGGGTGAGAAACACGTCCTCTATTACAGGATATAAGCTGCCTGTATTAATTGGTTTTCTTAATTAACACAGCATGCACAGGCATTAATATTCGAGCCTCATAAGATAGCTACGCTCCTCATTCAGCGCTAAATTATTTAGCTGTACTCGGAGAAGAAACGGGTAAAAAATTTGACATTTTATACTATATGCTGACAAAAAAACACAATTAGGGGATGTGTTTGTGTTTTTTAATGATTAAAAATGCTGCTGTCCTGCTGTCTTTCATTAATGATATGTATCACGACAATAAATAGGATGCTAATAATTTTGAAAAACAAAAACATCTCTGAACAAGACACAGAATATATGCAAATAGCTAAATAGCAATTAAACTGTATGTGCAAACACTTTCTGTGTGGTTTAAACTGTAAACAAGGGAAAATAATTAGAGTTTAAAATGATTTATTATCCTTATCTGCCAGTTTGACAACTTATTCAATTTGACATGTCATGCGTGTCAACCAGCACTGAATAATTACCTAATTTCTACCTCATTGTCAGTAAGACATTAATTTACGGTTTGACAGGTTTGGGGCTGAAGAACAAGAGGATAAGACCTACCTGTCAGAAAGAAAAATCACAAATGACTAAATGAAATGAAAAGCAGTTTTCTTCTCAGTGTTGACATACTTCCACTTGAAACAGGAAGTTGGAGCAGGACATAGGCCTATTAAAGCCACTTCCTTCACAAATACTGAACAAAAAATAACTCAATTAATAAAGCAACTTATAAAGACACATCAACAAGAAATTTGCTATAGTTGTTTAAAGGCAGGTCATATTTCAAACTTGACGGGAGGGGCTCTCTTTCAAGAAAGCATTTTATTGGACAAAGAATTTAAGAGTGCAGGATGATGTCATCAATATGTTTGGTCTGTTTCTTCTAAAGAAAGAAAGAGAGAAAGAATGTCAACTTTGTCAACTTTTATAAGTACACAGAAGAAATGATTGAGAAATGAAGTGGATTATTGAAGGGCGTTTTACAAGAAAATACTATTTCCATCTTTTTACTTCAAAATGTATTGTTCAAAACGGTTTCTTTGTAATTAAGTGAAATTTACTAGCAATTTCTGTGTGCAACTTGTGTAGATTAACAGTGTAGACTAACATATAGCTAAATTATAGCCACACAACTCTTTGCCATCTCAATCCGTTCTCCAAGACAACAATGAGATAAAAGTGAGAGCAAATTGAGAATTGTCTTCTCAGATGTTTTTGCTAGTTTCAGAAGAGATCTCAGTGATATCTCAAACTGTGTTCAGATTTCCCCTAATACCTGTAAAAGGCAACGATCTCAATATGAACTCACACATTACTCATTCAAGATCAATCTGTTGCTCTCTGCATTCATTTTATAGTCCTATATTTTTACTGTATGACAACAATTGACTACATCTTTATTTATTATTTTAAAGTTGATATTTCAGTAAAACACAACTGAAAACTTCAGTGAGCTATTAAAGAGCAACCACTGATCAACAACACTTTCCTGAGGCAAGAGAAGTTCTGGTGAAGTTGGTCTTTTCAAAGAAACATCAGCATGAAGCAGGTCGTGACATCAGCAGTGCCTGAATAAATGATGATGTAAAATATTGCCTGTGCCATTGAGGGTGGGTCAACAAATCAGGCCACAGTCCTCCTCGACCGCTGACACATTCTGACACTGATAGATCCGCGCAGAGGGCCGCTCTTAATTACCTTTTAGCCCAGCACTGGAGAGAGAGAGAGAGCGGTTTAGTGGCGGCCATCGGCCGAACGACAGCGACAGAGATGAATGCGCAAGACTTCCCACGATCAATCAGCCACTCTGGCCTCATCTGGATCATCTGTCACATCCCTGAGGAAACGGCTGAAAGAGAAAGCTCTCATTCTCGGCTGTCTCAAATAGAAAAGTCACAGAACGAAAAAGACAAGAGATAATAAAGAGAAAGACAGTTTGGAGGTGTTTAAGAGGAGAGTGTGATGATGAAAAACTCAAGGTGTGCAAACACACAGAGGCTGATATAGTTAGCAGGCTCTTATCGATCGCTTCTGTTGTGGTTTAATTGCAATTAAAGGTTGCAAATTGGCCCGTGGATCATTTTCGCAAGCGTCAGGATGCATGAAGACATTGATAACACACACACACACATTTACTTAACTAATTATAGTAGGACAAACTATAAAGTTCTATTGTTTATGTTTAAAGCAAAGTATAGACAACAAATTAACCCAAACCCCAAAGATTAAATAAAATTGGATGCTTTTTTAGATTTTATACAGAGGGATATGTATAGGGACAAACAAATATACAGCGATAGATGGAGTGACAGACAGATATATAGATAGACAGAGAGACCGACAGATGGATGCAAAGATAGACAGACAGATAGACTTATTTAGACAGAAAGACAGACATATAGACAGACAGATGAACTGATAGATGGATGGATGGATAGATAGAAAGAGAGACAGATAGATATTTAGACAATTAGAGAGAGAAAGAGACCGACAGATCGACTGAGAGACAGACAGAACAACAGATGGATGGATGGAAAAATGGACAGATAGACAAATTAACAGATAGATGAACAAGCAGCTCTCAGTTCTTCAGCATGCTATGCTCTGTTGATTGGTTTTGATGCCTGAGCAGTTTCATGGTCACTGATTGCTGCTCGACTTTGCACTCGGTCTTACGTTGGCCGCTGTCAACATGGTCATATGACCCTGACCTGTGACATCACTCAAGACCACCCGCAGATAGAAGAGGAATGCTGAAGTCAATATGCTGCGTGTCTGAATTTCAGCCAGCAGCAATCAATCAAAACATCATCCGGCGCTTCGCTCAGATCATTTATGGAAATGCAGAGCTGTCTAGCTCACATTTTAAAATCCAAACTGCCAAAGTGCCGATACACAATCTTCTGATGATGGGTTGCCTCTAATCGGTGTGATTTTCAGTCTTTGCGCTGCAAATAAATTGAATGCGAGTTGAAATCTTGGATATTTGTATGTATAACTAGGTTTTTATGTTTACAAACTCTTATTAAGATAGTAAGTGATTGCCAGGGCATCACTATGCCGTTGCTAAGCTGTTCTGAATGTATTTTTAGTGTGTTGCTATGCGATTGCTAGGGAATTAAAATTGGATGCACACGGGCCCACATTTAATACTTGTTTGGGAGTGTTCAAATCACCGTAAAATTTAAAATAAATGCTTCTAAATCAATTAAAAACATACAGGAGTGTACCAATAGAACAGGGTTAATAGTTCAGTCATGAAACTCTAGATGGCGCAGGCTGATATTCATGAAGCTGATTGGTTCATGCTGCATATGCCGCCAATGAGCTTACTGCCTTGCATTTATATGGCTGGCTAGCATCCACTAGAGTTTCTCTGAAACCCTCCACCTTCCCCAGCTCCACCTGTATAGATCTGCTACGGGTTATTTTACATGCTATTTGTGCAGCATCAGTATGTCTTAAATACTCACGGCACTGTATCGCCATATGCATTGGCAGTAGCAAGTTCCTGTACTTGCTTGCAGCAGCAGCAATAATTTACAACTACAGCAATAACCAGCAACAGCAGCAATTCAGCAGCAGTGAAGTAGATCTATTCCGCCAAGACCTACACACCTAACTACATTAACATTTTCATATCCAACTCCATGCTAAAAGCTTCCGAGAGTTGTCATGATTGAATTATAGTTAACCATAACTAAAATTAAAAACTTTCTTATTTAATTAAAATAAAATAAATGTTAACTGAAATAAAATATATATAAAATAAACATTTCATATTTAATTTAGTTTAACTTGGGGTACAAAAACAACAAAACAAAACAAAAATAATTAAAAAATTAAAGATATATAGACATATAACAAAAACATTTATAATGGCAAAACACAACAAAATTACTAAAAATACTATAAATAAAATTACTAAATTAAAATGACAAAATTGCATTAAAAACTAAAAATGGAAAACTCAAAATTATTTAATATATAATATTATAAAATATTAACAAGAACTGTAATATCTTAATATTAAAATAAGAAGTCAGATTTGGTTCTATACATAATACTGATCTCATGTTATGATATTCTCACGATACATTAAACAAAGCCAAAATAGAGTTAAAATTGTACTTTTAAATCATTATTTCTAAGATATACGATAAACCATTAAAAATGGACTGTTCATTAAAATGCTAAATTTGGTATTTGAGAATTATGTTAAACACATATATGCTTGCGGTCTGATGTCCCTGAGTATACATATAAAAAGTTTTAAATATTGTATATTTAAAAAAAAATATGATTCAATTCCAAATGCGTGACCTTCTGGGTTTACCATATTTGATGCGCCATTACTGTATTTGATGCAAACTTTAAACTTCTTATATCCCGATATATTGTAAAACGGTATATTGTTACAGCCCTAATAACATATAAATCCATATATTCTGAGGTGGACTACCAAGTATGTATGAATAAAGTAGCAGCATGTTTGACCTCTGTGAATGTGACATGTCTTTCGGGGAACACCTGTGCGCGACGCCATGAACCTGCATCAACACGTGCAGGGTATGTCCATCCACGGGGGTCAAGGCCAGTGTGTGTGAGATGGACGTTCAGAGCGTGTACTCGAACCCCATGGGATTTGCAGCGTTCTTTGCTGCTGGCCAGACTGCGAGGCGCTATCAACGATGGAAAAAATCTCCCGATGTGGCGTCGAGTTTCCTGTTATCTGATGGAGCGCTGGATGATGTGCCGGGACACAGCAGCCTCTGCTGACACTCTCATGATGACAGGACACAGCGGAAGAGAGACCTGCAGTGAGAGAGAGAGAGACGGGCCACTCATGTCTTTCTTCTCTGGCCTGAACTGCATTTAACTCAAAGTACAAAGAGAGAAGGCGATAAAATCTTTATAATGCGTGAGGGTCATTCTACATTAATATTTTACATTTTAGAAATAATATTTAATAATAATAATCAATGAATTGAACTTTATAAGATACATTCTCAAAAACTATATGATTAAATGAAATTGCCTCTACAAAGAACTCAGAGGAAATTATATAACTCAAATGATAAACCACGCTGGTTTGAGGCTGTTTGCAAAGAGGCATTCATTTATTTTTTAACCTCTGGTATTTACTATTTTTCTCCATCTGAAATTCTGAAATCTACAGTATCTAAAAAAAGTATCATCTAAAAGAGACTTAGCTTTAAAAATTTATGTGCAGATAAACCAAAGAGATTATAAAAATGCATTTTCACATAGAGTACATGGAAAGTATTAAAGCATAGGGTGTGTTTCCCTGTAGTTCATTTACTCCAACTTTTTGGGGTTATCTAAACATTTTAAAGTTCTAACTAAACACAGACTCGTTTCGTGAAAAACTCTCAGAAGTGTTCTGAACGCCCCCCATGAATTTCATCAGCACAAGGCATTAACTTTTAAACCTCACAAACTCATTTGTGGGAGCTCAAATCCTCCCTTCATTAAGTGATGACATTCTATCGTGAACAAACATCTTTAATTAAAACATCCTCCCCATCTGATCCGCACGTTTGATTCAGACGTGATTCTCAGAGGTACTGTGAGAGTGACGGATGATGGTCTGAAGCCTGTGTGAAGTGGTAGAGCCACAGATGGGCCACTTCTGGTCTCAGCCCAAAGGCCCTGATGTTGGCGACAGTGCCGGCTCAATTACCAGTCAGGACGACTATCTTTCTAATGGACTCTGATAAGAGTATAATCCAAACGCAGGCTCTTTAATGACTTCTGCTTTAATTAGTGACTGTATAAAAGGTGATTTGGTCTTCCTATTGTGCTCAGATCATTTGTACGAGTGATCACGAGGTTTGGACGGCCGCTATTTGCATTGTGAAGCTGTGAGAAAGTTTTTATGAGCTCAGTACTAAAGACTGAGCTGGGAATGAATTAAATGAAGCTAAAACCAAAGTCAAGGCCAATGTCAAAGAGTTAGACATGCATGAAACGATGAAAAATTCTCACATGCTGAGTCAGTCTGGTAAATGCCCTACTGTTTGGAATTTTGAGTTTTGACAATCAAACTCATAATTTGTACAGCCATAGAAGGCCTGAATTTGTTTTTAGGTTTGGACATGACATCCTAGTTTCCTTCATTATTTATTTGTTCTGGTGTTTTTTCATCTTTTTTCAGAGTAACAATGCAGACAAAAGGGTAAATTTTGTGGATGGGGACAATATAAAAAATAATTATTCAATATTATTCAATCAGGTTTTTTCCACATCATAGTACAGAAACTACGGCTGTCAAAATCACTAATGACCTGCTGATAGCAGCAGATTCTGGTCTGTTGACTCAATCTGAGTGCAGCTTTTGATAAAATCAAATCAAAGCCATCTCAGGTTACCACTGGTGTTCCCCAAGGTTCAGTTTAGGGCCCTCTTCTGTTCATTATTACTTACTGCCCCTTAGTCATTGTTTTTTTTTTTTAGGAAATGTGGTATTAAATTTTAAATAGTCACATTTATTCACATTTAAATATTATAATAACATAATATAGCGCATCTATTTGTCTGCAGAAAAAAGGCTAGTTTTGTTGGAGGATTTTTTTAATGATTTTTAATGTTTTAAATTATGTAATTACATTTTGTTAAATAAGTTAAATATATAATTAAATATTTCATTATTAAATAATATTACAAATATTTTGATTATATTAATTATAGATGCTTGTTATATAATACATTTCATTTTTAAAATAATATTTACAAACTATTTACATGAAAAAATTCCACAGAATCCATTGACATCCATCTTGCAAAATCTACAAAAATACGGTAAGAGAAAAATTTGTTCAAGATAAGACAAATAATTCAGTCAGACTTGCTCAGATTTTCCCCAGATTTAAATGGGATGTGATTTCCTTGAAGGCACCTCGGTGACCAGCATGTGACCTTTGAAAAGAGGTGAGAAGAATAAATGTTTTTAGTCATAGTGAAAGGTCACGTCATCACATTGAGGTCAGCGGTGGTCAGCAACTCCTCAAAACACAGTATCAGAGTGTAGCAAATAAATTACCTGTGCACGTAGATCTATCCTTCTATCCATCCATACATATCTATCTATATTATGTTTGCTTCAACAGTGAAAAAGAATAGGTAAAAGAAGGCTCTGAGCCACACCAAAGGAAGTTTCCAGAAAAGAATAAGTTCAGTATGCAGGTTTCAGTATGCTGTGCACTGCCTCCCTCTAGTGTACAGCAGAACAAACTGTCATTGAAACCCAATCAAGCAGTTGAAGTTACTTTGACAGTAGGAGTAATTTAGTAATAATAAGAGTTACTCACAGTTATCTGTGTTGTCACAGTATAGAAAACATATTTCTAGTGGTCTTGTAACATATGACGTCTCTTTAGTCACCTGAGTTGTAAGATCTCTGTGCTCTACATCAAATATTAAAGTTTAGGGTTATATAAATAATCCATTGCTCTATAACAGATGACATTTGTGACTCCTGGAAACTCATTGAAACACCAAATATAAGTCTTATCATGCTTAGGCCACCGTTACCTTATCAATATCAACAGTGAACCTGCAAACACACTCAAAGGAACAAATCCGTCAGCATAAATTGAAACTAGTTAAGTAATGAAAAGTAATTCACTTAAACAGAAATATTTTAAACTGTTCCATGCTAAAAACTACACAATTATAGTATATACTATATAGTATAGTATTTATGATTTTAATCATTTTTGACAAATTGTTTGTGTGTGTGTAATTAGTTACTAAGTAATTAGTTACTGTGATTTAATTACTTTTCCCTTGAAAAAGTAAACTAAAGGGAATACTCTGTTGTGTAATTTAATTACAGTTAATTCTTATGTAATTGAACGTAATACGTAGACTATAGAGCATTTGGTATCACTATTTTAGGGTCTATTGCTTATTAGCATGCATATTACTAGAATATTAGCCATATATTAGTAGTAATTAAGCACATTCTAATGCCTTATTCTACATGACCTACATGAACACCTCTCCACACAACCATTAACACCTCCAGCAACCCCCCTCTCCCCCACACCTACAATTCAAATCAGTGAAGAAGATGTGTGCCAGGTCTTCAGAAAGAACAAAAGAAGGAAAGCACCTGGCCCAGACGGTGTGTCACCAGCCTGTCTGAAATCCTGTGCTGACCAGCTGGCTCCCAGCTTCACACAGATCTTCAACATATCACTGGAGCTGTGTGAAGTCCCCTCATGCTTCAAACGCTCCACCATCATCCCGTCCCAAAGAAACCCAAAATTAGTAGACTTACTGACTACAGACCTGTGGCTCTAACGTCGGTGGTCATGAAATCATATGAAAGACTGGTTTTGGCTTATCTGAAGGACATCACTGGACCCTTACTGGACCCCCTGCAGTTTGCCTACAGAGCAAACAGGTCTGTGGATGATGCAGTCAACATGGGACTGCACTTCATCCTGAAGCATCTGGACAGACCAGGGACTTATGTGAGGATCCTGTTTGTGGACTTTAGCTCCGCTTTTAACACCATCATCACGGAAACCCTTCAGAATAAACTAACCCAGCTCTCAGTCCCCACCTCCGTCTGCCAGTGGATCAACAGCTTCCTGACAGACAGGTAGCAGTTAGTAAAGCTTGGTAAATTCACATCCAGCACTCGTACCATCAGCACTGGAGCTCCTCAGGGCTGCGTACTCTCCCCATTGCTCTTCTCCCTCTACACCAATGACTGCACCTCTAAAGACCCCTCTGTCAAGCTCCTGAAGTTCGCAGACGACACCACACTGATCGGCCTCATCCAGGACGGCGACGAGTCTGCTTACAGACAGGAGGTTAAGGAGTTGGCTGTCTGGTGCAGTCTTAACAACCTGGATCTTAATACGCTCAAAACTGTGGAGATGATCATGGACTTCAGGAGAAACTGTGACTGCAGTGGAGTCATTCAGATTCCTGGGCATCACCATCTCTCAGGACCTGAAGTGGGATATTCACATAGACTCCATTGTCAGAAAGGCCCAGCAGAGGTTGTACTTTCTTCGCCAGCTGAGGAAGTTCAACCTGCCACAGGAGCTGCTAAAACAGTTCTACTCCGCCATCACTGAATCCATCCTCTGCACTTCTATAACTGTCTGGTTCAGCTCAGCTGCCAAATCTGACCTCAGAAGACTGCGGAGAGTAGTCTGGACTGCTGAGCGAATCATTGGTACAACCCTCCCCACTCTCCAAGAACTGTACTTATCCAGAGTGAGCAAAAGGGCTGGTAAAATCACTCTGGAACCCTCACATCCAGCACACTCCCTCTTTGAACTGTTACCGTCTGGTCGACGCTACAGAGCTCTGAGCACCAGAACGACCAGACATAGGAACAGTTTCTTCCCTCAAGCAATCCATCTCATGAACACTCAACAGTAAACGTGGAACACACAACTATAATACATTATCCATTCACCACACTGACCTATTTTATTTTTATTTTCTCATTTCTAATTTGCACATACTTGACCTGTACATACATAGTTGACTATATTATATATTGTGTTTTTGCTGTTTTGTACATTGCCTATTTGGATATTTGGATATTATTCTTTTATTATCTGTGTCCTGTCCTGTTGCTGTCTTTCTGCTGCACTGTGGAGCTTCTGTCACTATAACAAATTGCTTGTATGTGTAAACATACTTCGCCAATAAAGCTCATTCTGATTCTGATTCTGATTCTGACCTTATTCTACATCCCTAATCCTACCCAATACCTAAACTTAACAACTATCTTACTAACTAGTAGTAAGCAGCAAATTAGGAATTTATTGAGGGAAAAGTCGTAGTTAATAGTGAATAAGTGTTAAAGTGTTACCGAACATTTACATACAATACAATAGTGAATTTAACATAAAAATGTAAAGTCTAACCTTAAAAATACATGCTTTTTTTGTACCCTTCTCACTTAAAATTAATTTGGTGAGTTAATAAGAATAGTGGGAACACTTTAGTGTCTAATTCTCACTATTAAGTAGGTTATTTAGCATGAATATTACTGGAATATTGGCTGTTATTATTACTTAAAAAACATATATTAATGTCTTATTCTGCAAGACCTTATTCTAAATTCTTAATCCTACCCAATTCTTAAAATTAACAGCTACTTTACTAAGTATTACTAATCAGTAATTAGGAGTATATTTAGGCAAAAGTCATAATTAATAGTTAGTTAATAGTGAGAATTGGACTCTAATCTAAAGTGTGACCAGAATAATTTATATAGTTATCTATTATTTATTTGAAATAATTAAAATAACTGTTTCATGTCTTATATCATTAACTTGTCGAGGTTGATATAGGATTTATAAAGTAATTAGTAGTAAGTAATCAAATACTTTTTGGAGAGAGTAATTTATGCAGTAATCGAATTATACTGTTGAAGATGTAATTAGTAACTAGTAATTAATTACTTTTTTAGAGTAACTTACCCAACACTGGTGTGTGTATATAATGTTATATGCTGCATCAAAATCTAAATAAACTAAATAAAAACATTTAATAAAATATAATAATAATATAATAATCATTATATTACTGATCACTCTGAACGTCACTCTGAACGATGTCCATCACTCTGAACGTAGGAGCCCCACAGGGCTGTGTCCTGGGTCCCCTGCTCTACTCTCTCTACACGCATGACTGAGTGTCCTCTCACAGCTCCACATCCATTATCAAATTTGCTGATGATACTGTGGTTCTGGGCCTCATTTCCAACAATGATGAGACCGCATACTTGGATGAGGTAGAGAGACTCACATCATGGTGCCAGGACAACTGTCTCTCTCTGAACGTGAGCAAAACTAAAGAGCTGATCGTGGACTTTAGGAAGAGACTACATTCCTCTTATGATCAGTGGGACCCCTGTGGAGAGGGTGAGTAGCTTCAAGTACCTCGGTGTAAACATCTCCGAGAACCTGACTTGGACTACACACATCCAAACACAGGTTAAGAAAGCCAGGCAAAGACTGTACCATCATCGACAGCTGAGGAAATTCAGGGTCTCACCAGCAATCCTGAAACCTTTCTATTCAGGGACTAGAAATGGAAATAGAGTATGGAAACAGCTCCAATCAGGACTGCAAAGCACTACAGAGAGTTGTGCGCTTAGCTGAGCGCATGTCAGGGTCTGCTCTCCCCTCTCTGCAGGACATCTACCTCAAACGCTGCAAGAATAGAGCTGTTAAAATAATCAAGGACTCAAATCACCCTGGTAACCATCTATTCACTTTGCTACCATCTGGTAAGCGCTTCCGTAGCCTGATGGCATAAACTGAGAGACTTAGGAGGAGCTTCTTCCCCCAGGCCATCAGGCTCCTAAACTCTAACTCCGTGTCATAACATCACATGACTCCATGTAAATACCCCTATAGCTGTTACGGTGCTGTGCGGAACAACGGACGCACGACAAGCATAAACAATCAACTTCTCTTTTAATCAGAGATCCAGGAGCAGATACAGACACAGGAGTGCACACACATCATAATGGAAACAATAACCGACAATCAGACATACTAACACAGGAACTTATAAAGGGACAGATAACGAGGATGGACAGGTGCACACAATGACTAATTAAACTGAACTAGGACACAGGGGAAAACAGAAAACCCGACATGGAACAGTCACAAAAAAACCCCAACATGTAACATATCGCCCCCTCCCCGCAAGGCGTGGCCTCACGCCGTAACGTAACAACTGAGGAGGGCGGGTGGGGGCTCTGGAGGAGGATGTGGAACAGGAGGGTGACAGAGAAAAGGCCTGGAGTCCAAACAATAAGTCCATGGGGGAGTGGAGGGTGGGAGGAGCCAAGGGGGAGCCAGGAACAGGAGGAGCCAGATGACGACCCAGGCCACAGTCCAGATGGTGGCCCACGGGGGAGCCGACGGAGGGAGGAGCCATGGTGGAGGAGGGACCGCCGACTCCATGGGGCCGACCAACGGCGGCGGAGCAGGTGGTGGTGGAGCCCGAGGTGGAGACAGAGAGCCGAAGAGCCAGGGTGACGCCGAAGATCCGGAGGTCCAAGGCGGAGCAGATGTCTTCGGCGACCTCGGCGCAGGCGGAGATCCGGATGGCCGCGGCGGAGCCGGAGCGACAGAGGACATAGATGGAGCAGGAGGGAAGGAGGAGCCCAACGGAGCCGGAGGGACGAAGGGACGGGGCGCAGCCCAAGGAGAGTAGTCCTGAGGTGCAGGTAGGGGGACGACTGACCAATGCGGAGCCGGAAGGACGAGGGAGCCCGGTGGAGCTGGTGGACAGATGGGATCCGGTGGAGCCGAGGGAGCTTGAAGGCATGGTGGAGCCGCAGGGTCGCCGGACTGAGGCGGAGTCTGGGTCTCGGAGGCTGAGGGCGGAGATGAGGGATCCTCCAGACTCAACGCCAACAGAGCTGGAGATCGGCAGACCAGCGGCGAGCCCACGCCACAGATGGTGAGCTGAGGGTGAGCAGAGGGGCTGACGAACTCCAGTGATGAGGGTGTTGGAGTAGGAACCAGATCAATGAGAGGTGGTGGGAGAGGGAGGTCGGGTGGGATAATTTCCCAGAAGTTCAATACAGGAGCTGGCTTAAGGATGATCGTGTCAGAGTGGAAGTCAATGAGGTTACCCAGGTCCAGTTCATGCTCACCCTCAGCGGTTCCATCGCCCCCACGATCTCCACAACTTTCTCCACCGTCGGATGCACTGCCGGCTCTCGCACCTGGTCAGACGTTTGGGGCTCGGGCTCCGGGACGATCGGCAGCTCTGTCGCTCCTGATGGCGATGGCTCAACGACCGCGGCAGGCTCTGGCTCTCCGTCTGCGGTGGGCTCGGGCAGCTCCGCGCTGCGGGGTGGTAGTGGACTGGGCGCTGGGTCCCGAGTGGGGCTGGTGTCATTCTCTGCGAGGTCCACGGTGAGTTGCGATTTGCAAGACACCAGCACCCACTCGATAAAGGCGGCGAGGGTCTCTCGAGGACCGTCCCCGGACAACTGCCTACGTGTGGTGATGTTAAGTCCAGCTTTGTAGAACGTGCAGAGGCAGTAGTCCGGGAAGTGTGTTAAGTTGGCCAGGAACAAAAAATCCTCGGTGTGATCCTCGAGAGAGCGGTCCCCCTGCTCCAGCAGGATGACGAGGACAGCGGGATCCATAATAAAAAATAAAAAACTTGGCAAAAATCGGGAAAATAAAACGGGGGAAAAACGCCGCAAACTTGCTGTTTTGGTCGGTTATTCTGTTACGGTGCTGTGCGGAACAACGGACGCACGACAAGCATAAACAATCAACTTCTCTTTTAATCAGAGATCCAGGAGCAGATACAGACACAGGAGTGCACACACATCATAATGGAAACAATAACCGACAATCAGACATACTAACACAGGAACTTATAAAGGGACAGATAACGAGGATGGACAGGTGCACACAATGACTAATTAAACTGAACTAGGACACAGGGGAAAACAGAAAACCCGACATGGAACAGTCACAAAAAAACCCCAACATGTAACAATAGCAATAAGTTATTAATATTTTTTTTTCTACCTCGTATTGCTGCTATGTACATACACTGTACAACTTTTTGCACATTCTTTTGCACATTCCTTCTTATAGTACTATTTAAGTCAACAAACATACTGACCCATACTGCACATTTATATTTATCTTATCTTATCTTATCTTATCTTTTATTTTATTATTTTATTTTGTTCTACTTTTCTTAATATTTATGTACATTCGGTGTTTTGTATTCTTTATAATTGCACTGTCCTTGGAGCGGACCTGCCTTACAGTTCACTGCTGGTTATACTCTGTCAATATTATGTCAATATAATATAACATGATATAAAATTAATAAAACGATTCTCATCATGTTCATAAAAAGAGTTAATGGACTACTGACAAAAAGTAAAACAATACATAAAACAACTAATGAAAAAAAAAGATTAAAAATAAAATTACAAAAAAACATTTTTTGAAATTAAAAAAATGTGACATCATTAACTCAAAGTTAATACAGGTCAAGCATTTGTGTCAAGCTAGATAAACAAGTTTATTCTGCAACTGGCACATTGGCCTTGGCAGTGGTGAAATCTGTGGGATTCACACACCTGTGGGCATCAGCCATGAGAAAACACCTGTTCTGTGAACTTCTGCAGGCATATATATATATAGATGACAGAAGTGTTCAGATTGCAGAAAGTCCAGACAGATTGCAAACATGCTGAGGATCCTGTTGTTGAGCGTGCTGGCCGCCCTGGGTAAGACGTTTGTCTGTTTCTATTGAGAGAATCATTTGTATTTAGCTTAGATTTGGCCAATTTAACAAATGCATGCAATACTCAGAACTTTAAAAATCGATATGGACTCAAACTACAATAACACTGCAGTTCTGGCATGTCTAAATATGCTTTATGTATCCAGCGCTGGCTGAGCCCAGATATCTGGAGGAGGCCCCTGAGGAGAGGGTCGTTGGTGGAGAGGTGGCAAGACCCAACTCTTGGCCTTGGCAGGTAAAACATCTCAACAATAAGTTAATAAATAAGCTGTTTTGGCGTTTTTCCACATCTAAGTTGACATGGTTACAAGCTTAAGGTGGTCAAGATATTTTTCTTAATACGGTTAAAGGTTAGTTGCTGTCTCACTAATAATCTTGACAAAATCTCCACCATAAAGCTCCACTATAATGATCATTAAAAACCAGCTTCATACCAAGTGAAACCATTTCAGGCTGCAATTTTCAGCATGAATTAAGTCCGGTCTACTTAAGTCCACTCATATTGAAATGAGGGTGTTTGTATTGTTTACCACCTCAAATCTTCTGATTCTAACAAATTCATTGTCTCTTTCCCAGATCTCTCTCCAGTACCTGTCTAGCGGCAGCTACTATCATACCTGTGGTGGGACTCTGATCAGAGCTAATTGGGTGATGACTGCCGCCCACTGCGTTGACACGTAATGAAAGTTTTCAGTATCTATATGGTTAAGAGACAATGTGTAGACCTATGTATGACTCTAAATCGTATGACTCACTTTCATAGATTGTGTCATACAGTCCGTCCTCTGGTGGCAGCTGTAACTCACTTTCAATGTGCCATGTGCAAAACAATAAGAGATAATTGTAACTTTTTCTCTCGCAATTGGTTTTCTTATATAGTTATAAAGCCAGAATTGCGGGATATAAATGTAGTTTTATATTTTAAGCTAATATTTTGACTCTTTCCTCATAGTTGCGAGTTTGATATCCTGCAATTCTGACGTTTATGAGAAGAACTAAGACATAAAATCTCAATTGCAAGTTATAAAAGTCCAGTTCTGGGGGGGGGGGGGGGGGGGCTCACAATTCTGATATTTTCCTACAATTGCGATTTTGCAATTCTGACCTTATAACTCGTAAATAGTTATAACAACCGAGTTGTGTGAATAACAGACTTGTGTATGGATTGACTGGTTTTTGTCATGAATATAGATGGTTGTAGCAACAAATGCTGGAATGGCGTTAAGAAGAAAATAAATAAACAAACAAAACCTGTGTTCACTTAAACATGTTTCCTGTGCAGCTCAAGAACTTGGCGTGTTGTCCTGGGCGAACACAACTTAAACACCAACGAGGGCCGCGAGCAGTACATGAGCGTCAGCACCGTCTACATCCACCCCAACTGGAACCGTAACAATGTGGCCGCTGGGTGTGTAAACATTATATACACAACATACATGACTGTGGTGACAATTATACACAGAATATAATTACACGTATCACTTTAACTCAAAACACTCGACTGTATCCATACAGGATACAGTCTGTGGACCTATATTTTTACAGTGTTCTTGTTGCTAGTCTGCTTTAATATAATATACAGGTAATTTTTAAAATTATTTAATTTAAGTGTTTCATGTTTTATTTTTTGTTTTGTTTTTTACTTTGTAAAATATGTGGCCTATGTGAATGTATTTTCTTGGACTGAAATACATAGAGCAAAATATATTATTAAATGCTTTAAAAATGTAATTATTTATATTTATAAAATGTATTTTCAAAAATATACAAATAGACTGATAGTAAATATGAAGACTTCAAATGCAAAAGCCTCTAAATGACGTCTGAATTTTTTTTCTAAAATGAGTATTTTTATCAGGCCCCTATATTTATGTTCAGTTATTTAACTTTAATTGCATATAAAAGGACCTATACATTGCCATTAAAGTAAAATTGCTAAACCTAAACATAACAGCCTGATAAAAATGCTCATTTTAGATGATAATTTCAGATGGCACTTAGAGGCTTTTGCATCTGAACTCTTCATATATTTTTACAGATATGTTTTTAGCAAATATATTTATAAATATTTAAAAATATATTTAAAAAAATTGCTGTATGGGAACCAGCTGAGTAACACATAAATTACAGTAATTTCAACATATCATATATCAACAAGCATGCATCTATATATCTTTGACACAGCATATACAATAGATCTAATTTAAAATATTCCTCTTACTTGACTGCATCAACTTTTAGACCTAATGTTAATGCAACAAATGTACAGTTACACACATCAACACAACATACATGATTGCATCAAAGATTTTCTAAAGTTATAGCGCCCCCTAGAATCACAAATGTGTGAAATCTAACTTGTAGACTGTCCATTCTGTGCATTTCAGATATGATATCGCCCTTCTGCGCCTGTCCTCCAGTGCCTCTCTGAACTCATATGTGCAGCTGGCCAGCATGCCACCCTCTGGACAGGTTCTGCCCCACAACAACCCCTGTTACATCACCGGCTGGGGCCGCACATCGAGTCAGTTTAGCTTCAAGTACAACGAATCAGCCATGATGCTGCCTGAAATCCTTTCTGACTAATTTCTGTTTCATTTCTCTCCTCTTATCTACATGCAGCTGGTGGGTCACTCTCGGCTCAGCTGAAACAGGCCTATCTGCCTGTGGTCGACTACAGTACCTGCTCTCGTAGCGACTGGTGGGGAAGCTCCGTGAAGAACACCATGGTTTGCGCTGGTGGCGGAAGCGACTCTGGATGTAACGTAAGAAAGACTCTCAAACAGATCAGGAACTATTTCCTGTGAGAAGATATTTGACAAATTTTGGCCCCTGTATTTAGGGTGACTCTGGTGGCCCTCTGAACTGCCAAGTCAGCGGTCAGTATGTCGTCCATGGTGTGACCAGCTTCGTGTCTTCATCGGGTTGCAACACCACCAAGAAGCCAACAGTCTTCACTCGTGTGTCTGCCTACATCAGCTGGATTAATGGCGTACGTACAATTCATATCACATCATAATTATAATAAACTTTACATATGACATTAACAAACAATAAAGATCACGACTGTATCTTATAATACTATTCAAATTTCTTGTGGCATTTTGTTCATTTCAGATCATTGGATAAGCAGGAAAAACGATGATGAAAGGAAAACATCCTCCATTTAGTTTTAACATCTGCGATGGACAAACATACAATAAACGTTTCATCTAATCTCGGGCTGCTTTTGAATCATTTTGAAGATTATTTGTGTCCTTGTTTAATCCAGTTTGATCAAAACATTACATAAACGGAGTGTCTATTAACACTAAGTGCAAATAGCCCGCCTTGTTGGCAAAGGCTATTTACACTAACTCCGCCCACTAACGTGTGTTTGGGATAGTCAACACTAAAAAAAAGAAAAGAGACAAAGTTCGTTACACATTAGTTTCAGTGGTGTAGATGGTAAAGCGTGTGCATTTTGACAAGATCAACCCGAGTTCGAACCTAACTTTTTTTCTCCCTTTTCAAATCTCATATCGCATCAGAAAGGCATTTAAATTTCAATAAAAATGAAGGAAATAATTAAAGTTGAAAATAAAAATTATCGCGTAGGGTTAGGGTAGGTGTAGGGAGGGCTTTATTGTCCGAATAAGGTGGCATCCATTTAATAATTTGAATTAAAACTATAATTTACACTCAATACGTTGTTATTGCGTACTGTTTTATAATGTACTGCAATACTGATGTGCAGATAATTGCCACTATTTGCAATAAGTAGTATAAGTATTTGCACTTGGTGTAAATAGAATCCATTGCTATTTACACTTAGTGCAAATAGCCGCTGCCTTAAATAAATTCAATGGTGCACTTAATTATTCAAGGTTTTATAATTGCTTTATCTTACATGAACATGTATTTGACAAGGTGTGACGCTTGTTTTATTTAAACTGGTCAAATATTGCAAAAGAAAAATAAAACAAAAATAACCATAATTTTTGCTTGGTTGGAACAGCAGCTACGCTAATTATGTCTCTATTTGTTTCTCTGTTTCTGCATGAGATTGACATCCTGTGGTAACTAATTACACAAACTTCAGTGTGCATCCAGAATACCTGAGAAGAGATGATGCCAACCCCTTAGAGGACATCAGATGATGCCAACCCTGAAATTTTCCCCTTAATTTTTTGTAAAGCTGCTATGCATCGTGGAAAGCGCTATCCAAATAAACTTGAATTGAATCATTGAAAAGGGAGCATCAACAGAGATATACATACAATGCAAAAACTCTAACTATAAACATTTGCACCCTCAAAGTACAGTCACTTTCAAAATTAAACATAAGAAGATTATAAAATAAATTAGTTAAAATAGATATTGGTACTACATTTTGGTACCAGGACAACACTAATATTGCTATTACAGTTTTTCTCGATTGCTTAAACACATTTCTTGAAACTATGCCTCGTATTCTCAAAACAGTAAACAGTAACTCAATTCCCCAAACTTCCTATATTCAGGTCAAAATGAAGCTATCCATTCAAAACAACTCAATCTTGCTGAAAAAAACAAACTTTGCTCTCAGACATGACGCACAAACAGTCAAAAACACACACACTACAGAACAGTTTTACACACTGATGAGATCAATTCAAAACAATACACAAAAACCGGTAATACGTGTTGCTTGTGGTACTCCCTAAATGTTTTATTCCTCAATTTAATGTACTGTAGAGTACAGTACAATACAGCAAACAACAAGATCCTCTCGCATGCCTGATGTCCTTGTGTCATTGTTCACAAACAAGATAGGCAAAATGCTTAGTCGTGTCAATATAACAGTGCGCTCTGTTAGTATTACCTGATGTAAACTATGGCAACAGTTTGGATGACAGTTACTGTACTGTAATGCAGAAGGCTGCACTTCTTATGTATGTCATATATCCTTTCAAAAGTACAAATGTACACATTACTGTATGTGGGATATTGACTGTAAATGACTGGATATGATTCACAGTTACACTTTTACTAGTGGTCTGACCAAAAAAAACAAACAAAAACAAAATAGAGTTTATAGTTCAGCAAAATAGGTGTGCTTTTTGAAAAACGGCATTATGGTTTTGAAATTTTAGTTCAAAAGCCTGGTTATAGTGTTTTAGCAATCGAGAAAAACTGTAAACAAAAGTTTGTGATACTGGAGGAGAGAAAAAAACAAGATAACTGAAAGAAAACAAAAGAGACAATAAAAGTGTCTCTATAGTTCTTTCAAAACAAACAGTACTTATTGTATAAGGTCCTTTTTGCTGACAAATTGAGGACTGTAGTCATTTTCTACAAAAATAAATTCACACACAAACACACATATTTTGTATACACCCCCACCCCCTCCAAAGTGTATGTAATATACTAAATATGTAATATTCTCAGAAACTGTTCACAGTTACTATTTCTGTTGTGGGTTTCATTTTTGTACTGGGGATACCTTCTTGCTCAGGCCCAAAGTCTTTATTTATTTCACTCTCTGCAAGAAAACAAAGAAATCACGGAAGGTTAAAAAAAGGTATCACAGCTCCATTAAATGGTAAAATGATAAGATAAGCAACTAATTTGATTTAATTTACTGCAAACTCTTCATTTCAGATCACATCAGTTGTACACAGAGGCCACATAACTTCAATCATCATGTTACTTACCACGGATTGTAACTCTGAGCGTCTCATATTTGGTCTCTCGGCTGCAGATGACCTGTAGTTTATAAACACCAGTGTGTTCAGTTCTGGTGTTTGTGATGGTCAGAGATCCAAACTCATAATTCAGATTCAATTTGCCTCTGAATCGCCCATCAACACCATCATATGTAGAGATATTTTCCTTTGTTTCACCTTTAGCAATTGGACAGTCTTCAGGCCCAAACATCCACAATATAAGGTCATCTTCTTGTATTTCAATATCGCTGTTTAGTGTGACTGAATCTCCCTCCATCCCTGACACAGTCTTTTCTTTATTTTGTCCCAGCACCACATAAAAGAGAAAAAGCATGAACATTATAACAGAGGGTCTTACTGCTACAGTAACACTGAAGCTAAATTACAGCAGTAAAACGTGTTCACAAATAACACAAGAAATAATTTATACAGGTTTGCAATGGGGGGGGGGGGGTAAATAAAAACTGATAAAATTTAGCTAACATCAGTTTTACAAAGTGTGTGGATTTAAGCATTGAAGTTAAAACGGTACTAAATATGAATATTTAATTGTTACAGCATCACATTACTCACCATGGGCAATAACCATGAATCTCTTGCATGTGCTTTTTTTGCTGCTGATGATTTGAAGTGTATAGACGTCTGAATGAGCTCTGCTTATGTTCCTGATGGTCAGATCTCCAGTTTGCTGGTTTAACTGCAGTCGGTCTCTGAATCTCCCATCAGGACCTTCATAGAATAAGGTCTGATTGGTGGCTTGGTTGAGTTCGGTGATTAATATGCCTTTATCGCTAAACTTCCACAGTATCCTGTCATCATTCTTCAGCTCAGTAACTTGAGTTTGTAGAGTGACAGAATCTCCCACTGTATGTTTCAGCATATCCACTGCACTAAGTCAAAGTGCAACATGAGAGGAACATATTAATGTGCAGCTAATGATACAGTACATCAAAAATTGATGATAATATTCGGAAAGAGTGTAGAACTCACTCAGTGTTTTTGCACTGAAGTGATTGAAAGGAAGTGATTTGGATAATTTGCAGTTTCATTATGCTGCTAGATACACACTGCAAAGTGTCTGGATTGACAACCGGGATTGAGTTTGACAAAAAGCAATGACTGCGAGTCAAGACAAACAGACTAGGCAAAAGTACTCTGTTAAAATAGATCTGTGCAAGTCTTGGAGTGTAAATGCAAACTAATACCTCTCCCACTTGTTCTCACTGTTGCCCGCTACTTTCGATGGAAAGTAGCTAAAGCCTGCTCGAAAATTCGCTAAATGTCACTAAATGACGTCTTACGCTAATTAACATATAGCTTTTTGCCAGGAAGATTCTGCCTAAGTTGGAAACATTGCTTGTTCGGTGTAATGTGTTTCTTAACTCTTGGAAAACCCACAACTTTTTTTTAGGAAGAATGTGTCACGAGTTCGGGCTGCAGTTCTTCCTTTCTCCACTAGAGGATATATGCCGTCCTCCCGGACTCCATTCCCCCAACCCCACACACCTGCCGCATATCATTCACCTGACACTCATTATTACACCCTCAGCTGTTCCCCATTGCCACAGACTATATATTCTCCTCTCTCTCACCACTCTGCCTGGGTGCATTAATTGTAATTTATTGTACTAGTCTTTGTCACTGTGGAAACTCTGGGGATACATGCACTGTGTTGCCGTTAATGTATCCCGTTCCTAATCTGTTTTGTTTTGCCTTGTTGGCCTTTTTGTTTCATTATTAAATAGAGCCTTACCTGCATTTGGACCCAGACCTCGTCTTTTCCAAGGCACTTGCTTAGTGTTCCGTGACAGAATGCATATTTTTTTTTAATCAATTTTCATATTTTTATATCGGTGCCTTTAAATAAATATGATTTTATATGCTCCTTTTCTATTAATTTACCAAAAAGCAGCACATGGTTATATATTTTTTTAACTGAGTTGATTTTGCAGTAAATCATTTGCATGTACTTTATAAGATATACATTTTTAGCTATATTGTGCAGGCACAATCCAGATTATTGATTATAAACAACAACAACAAACAAATTGAGTTACTCACAGCAAACAAGAACGTTGAATTTCTTGTACGAGACTTTATTGCTGCTCTTGATCTGTAGTTCGTAAACACCAGAGTCGGTGCTTTTAGTATTCGCGATAGTGAGATCTCCAGTTCCAACATCCAGCTTCAGTCTGTCTTTGAAGACACTGTTCTCACTGCTCTCTTTATTGAGTTTGGCTATGACGGCATCTTCAAACGTCCACCGAATCTGATCATCTTCCTGTAGTTCAGTAACACCGGTCTGCAGATGGGCAGACTCTCCCTCTGTGAATTTTAGTGTGTCCTCTTCATGTAACAGAAACAGAAACATAAAAAGATGTAAATGAAAATGTGCAATGAACAACTTAACACCCACTAAAGTGTTTAGTAAATATGGTCCAAAAACTTTTACATTCCTACCTTTCTGTTTACAGTATCTGACCATATAGTAAATCACAACCGGAGGTACAACCACAATCAGCAGGACACAAATCAGCACAATATAAACAGTGGACAGACCCGGATCTGGAACGGCTAAAGAGAGACAGGCATTAGTGTAAGTAATCAATCACATGCGGGATTGCAGTATGAGGAAATCACTCTTTTAAATGTGAAGTACATACAAAAATGTTGAATCTCTTGTATAGTGTTTCTTTACTGTTGGAGATCTGTAGTTGATAAACTCCAGTGTCTGTGGTTCTGACGTCTCTGATGGTAAGAGATCCCGTCTGATTTTCAAGATGTAGTCTCCCTCTGTTTATATCATCTAGACCGAATGTGATCTCATCGATCTTCATGTTCATTTCAGCTACAAGACTGTCTGGATTCGTAGTTCCAAATGTCCACTGTATTAGATCATGTGCTCGTTAATGCCTATACGGTTTTCAAAATGAGTTTATTACATGCTATATGTCTCTTATTCTGTGGGTATCTGATTTCTGACCTGTGTTTTCTGGCTGATTTGGCTGCACGCCTGAGGATGAAATTACGTAAAGTTTCACGTGAGGAGGCAGCCAAAAGCCCACACGACATTAAGACACAAACCCGCCCCCGGTTTCCAACATTGATTTTGTGAATGTGTCTGATGTAAATGCAAAATTTTGCATAAGAATTAATTTCCTATACTCACCAACACGCTAGTATTAAGCAAGTGTTAGTGATTGAGACACATAGTTTCTTTTCTGCCATTCATGCACGAGATGTGAAACCAAAAGTATTAGAGTAACCGAAATCGACTTACCGTCCACATATAATGCAAAGGAAATGAGCAGTAACAGTTTTTTCATATTGCTGTACTGAAGAGTTCAAGCTCATAACCATTGATTTGATGAGGTGATCGATTAGTGGAGTTTTCGTCGTGTCGCACCCAACGTGATGGTCAAAATCGCCATGGGTGGCACCTTTTATAGAAAGCAATTGTACGGCAAGATGCTGGTTATGAAATCATAAAACAACAAATGTAAATATCCCTAAGGATGTTTTTTTCTTTTTAACTGTTTAAAATAAATATATTAACAGATCAAATAGTAGCCTACATTGCTCAACTAAAAAAAAACTAAAAAACACTAAAATATGAGCTGAATGAATTGCTGGTAGTAGCCAAACAGTATGAACTAGCATTATTGCTTGTACTAGGCTAGGATATCCTACTGAAAGGCAAAACCTGATCACAGATCATTGTCCATTTGCAACTGTACAGTTGCTCTTACATGACTTCACTGCTAAACAAGGAACTGCACCTCTATCATCTAGAAACAGGTTCAGAGTTGGTTTCAGATAAGTCTTTGGCTTTTAGACTTGTGGAGGGTTATTCAAGCAGTCTGTGAGCTCTTAAACAAAATGTTTCAAACACTTGTTTTTTCCTGTCTGTGTTTATTATATCTAACTGGTAAGTTCTAAATGTTTTTTATCTACAGTTTAAGTAAAGGAGCATCAGCTGTGAATGTGTTTGATCCGCAGGTGTGTTTGGTGTTAAGACCGATGAAACACAGACGCTATCAGTGATGGAGGGTGATTCTGTCACTCTACACACGGATGTTACTGAACTACAGAGAGATAATGTGATACTGTGGACGTTTGGACCTCAAGACACTCACATTGCTAAAATCAACAGAGTCCACAATGAGACGTTTCACAATAGTGCTGATGAGAGATTCAGAGACAGACTCAAGCTGGACTCTAAGACTGGATCTCTGACCATCACAAACATCAGCACAGAACAAAATGGACTTTATAAAGTAGAAATCGTTAATGAAAATAAGGTCTCAAGCAAGGATTTCATTGTTAAAATCTACGGTAATATATGCATATTTCTGTCTCTTTTCATATTCTTATTTTAAATATAGTATTATAAAATGACTGTAATTGAGGATATGAAGTAATATGGGGGTAAGTTGGGCCACTGCTTGGGCATTAAGACATTTTTCTGTAAAGCTGCTTTGAATAAAATGAAAAATAAAGAAATACAAGATTAACACTTGTTTTCTTAAATATGCAATGTTGTATTTCAAAATATGGTGTGCTACTTTGAACATTTCCTCATCCTTGACATGCTATGTCAAAGTTTCCATTGGTTTGTTACTGTGGTATAATCTACATTCCTAAATGTCATTTTAAAACAAAACCAATTGTGGTTGCTTTCCCTGTTGGTCAGGCTTTTCGTCATCTTTTAATTCTCAGCCCAAAATGAACAATTCAACTAAAAAGCTTTTAGATTTAAACCACTATGTAAGAGAAAAAAAATGCTTTCGATGAGGAAGCTGAGGAATGCAAAAGTTATCACTTCTGTCTTCCGTCAAACAGCCTTTTAAAAATGGGAACTACCCAATACTGTATCTTGTTTCTCCAAGAAAAAAAAAAACGTACTTGTTTACTAATACATTTTTCTTGTGTTCCTCAGCTCAACTCCCTGTTCCTATGATCACCACACACTGTCCACAAAATCCTTCATCATCTGTCTCCAGATGTGTGCTGCTGTGTTCAGTGGTGAATGTGGGTCATATGACTCTCTCCTGGTACAAAGGAAACAGTTTATTATCCAGCATCAGTGTATCAGATCTCATCAGCAGCTTCTCTTTACATCTGGAGGTGGAATATCAGGATAAAAACACCTACAGCTGTGTGCTCAACAATCCCATCAGCAACCAGACCACACATCTGGACATTGGCAAACTCTGTCAAATACATTCAGTTGGTGAGAGAAATTATATCATGAAATAATTTTCATTTGGGGTGAGCCCTTTAAATAAGATTATCAATCCTTTTTTCTGGTGCTTTAATTCAATTCTGTACTGTTGTGCTTTAAAAACGAGTCCAAAAACGCGACTGTAGCATTACTGTTGCGTGTATAGCATTTGGTAATAACCAAAAAATGGTTATTAGCCTACCACCGAATAACCATCGTGATTTTGAGTGTGACTTGTATTCTGTACACATTCTGAACATAAGGGACAGTGCATGGCTAGCTGTGCATTAAACAATTCTAATGCGTGGAGGCCAAGCATCCCCCGACGCAAAGTGGAGCGTGATTGCCTCCGCGAAGTGCATTAAAATTGTTTAATGCACAGCTAGCTATGCATTATCCCGGTTATACAATGGTCATTTGCCAGCATTCACAAGTTAAAGCTGTTAATGATGTTCGCCGCGTAATATTTGACCAGAAGGGTAAAAATTACGGTTGTTTTCGTCAGTTACAGCTCTTGAGCACTAGAATTCTGCTTATTTAAAATCAGACACAGAGATGAAATAGTGTGGTAAGATCACATTTATTTGAATTAATTATCGATCAAGAGAGAGAGATGTGATGACAATTGTCTGTGGATTACCTTTGTCTGATTAAACTGACTTGAAACCACCTGTGCATTAAAGAGTTTTAATGCATACCTGCCAGCCAATCAGAAACGAGAATTGAGGCAGACTGTGGTATAAAAGAATTTAAGGGATTCACTCATGCATTTTCCCGCCTTCTTTGCCGCTCACAGCCAAACTCTGTGTGGGAACGGGATGAAACAGAAGAGAACTAACAGCCGAACACAGGCTCCGGAAGTCGTGGCCTAATGGTTAGAGAGTCGGACTCGTAATCCAAAGGTTGCAGGTTCGAGTCTCAGGTCCAGCAGGGATTGTAGGTGGGGGGAGTGAATGTCCAGCGCTCTCTCCACCCTCAATACCACGACTGAGGTGCCCTTGAGCAAGGCACCGAACCCCCAACTGCTCCCCGGGCGCCGCAGCATAAATGGCTGCCCACTGCTCCGGGTGTGTGTTCACGGTGTGTGTTCACTGCTGTGTGTGTGCACGTTGGATGGGTTAAATGCAGAGCACGAATTCCAAGTATGGGTCACCATACTTGGCAGTATGTCACTTCACTTACTCACTCACTGATTAAGTCTTAAAATAATTGACATGCTATTTTCCTCTCAATCCTTAGACTACGTCCACTATGATGGGTTTACTGAAGCTGTGATCCGATTGGCTCTCTCTGCCCTGGTGGGCGTGGCTGCTGTTGCTGTGCTGGTTTATGACGTAATATCCACACGAGTTTGACCGGGGAGGACAGAATACGCTTTTCTTCTCTTGCAAGCAAAACAAATGTAAAAGCTATTTTTAAAAGTTTATTTTGACATTGACAGAATTTCCTGTTTTATTTTGTGCACACTACTACTTTAAATACATGTTCTAATCATGAAAATAATCATCAGGTCAAAGGGGTTGCATTTGTCATGTATTGCAGACATTTGACTATTTTGGAGGGAAATTGCATAGCTTTGTATATGGAAAAGTAAGGAACTTGCAGATTAATGGCTCATTTAAAAATATAGAATTTGTGTAAATAAATATTTTATAGCTAATAGATCTGAACACACAGTAGGGATGATGCTCCTGTAGTAGTTCAAATGATAGTTTGTCAGACTGAACATGACAGGCAGAACAAACCCCACCAACTCTCAGAATGAAACTGACAATAATGTGACCTTCAAGAGTTGTTCAACACTCCCAAATATGTATCTTTGACAATTATGATAACAAAACAGTACTGCATTTCTTCTTTTTACATTCAGTCTGATATTTGTCAGCTAGTGTATGCAGAAAACTTTTAAGTTCACACAATGTCTGTCTACAGGAGCAGATGTTTTTTTCTGTGACTGATCATGTGTGATTCAGGTTCATTAGAGAAGCTTAAAAGGGAGATGATCAGTCAGTTTTTAAATGATCAGTTTTAAAATCTTCGTTAGGCATAAAGTTTTGTCTTAGGCATAAAGCCTTTGCATTGAGTGACATCTCAAAATAAAAAAGATAAGATGCAAATATTTGTATTAATTTGATATTATTATTATTTTTATTCCATTCAACTAATCTTACAAGCGTTTGTCTTTTTCATACAATGAGAAGAATGAAGGTCAATCTACTAAATGCACTGTAAGGCCAAATGAAACCTGCTGTGGTCAGAGTTACTGGACAGAAATGTGGTTTAATCTTATTTGAAGACAAACATGTTGTGCTTATGAGTGTGTCTATTATTGAATGTATGTGTGAATTGTGTATATTGTTAAAGGCCTTGTTTTCCATTCCCTGCTTATATGAAACTCATAAACCTAAAATTGGAGATATAATGTTTGGCATATATGTGCATTTGTTTTTGAATATAAAATACAGCAAAAGACATAGATTTTATGTTCTGTGTTTTTTGTATTGAGATGACTTTTTTTGGTCAAACGGCTTTTGCGTAATGCAAATTGGCAGGTATGAGTTTAGTAAATAAAAACTTTGGTATGTATTTTTTTAATTATCTCATTTAATAAAATGTGTTTACTGAAACAGCGTCTTAAAATTCACTCTTATTTATTTGTAGGTTTTATCAACAGTGTTACATTATTTATAGAAAAACAGTTTCCACAATTTACAACTCGCATTTCTACACTTCTATTGCCATCTGGTGCTAAAAAAAGAAGTGCATTTACAAAGCCGTTTTATGACAGAGGAAGAAAATGCAGCCCATTGAATCACAATTAAAAAAAGAAAGTCAAGGTTGTACCTTTCTTGAACTGTAATTCAGTTTCAATAACATACCATAATTCACCTGACCAGTGACCATGCAGCTATTATTATAATTATAATTATTATTACTTTTCTTCCATGCATGTTCAGCTAGTTGAACAATATCAGATTTTCTGTCACACTTAAGCCCTGGTTGTTTCTTATAACAACCAACACGACTAGAGGATCATTTGACATTTTACTGTGATTTTTTTGTGTTTTATGAGTTTTTTTTTTTTTCAACTTTAGAATATTTGATTGTGTACATACAGTGCAACACACATTTCACACAATTTTGCCTTTTTATTATTTGTTTATGCATTGCATGTTAACATTTTACTGTAATTATACAAGAACATTCATAACTCTTTATTGTTAAGAATTTGCAGCACATTTATTCTGTAAGTCATGGTTAGCTTTGATTTCTCTCTTGTCTGCTTGATGGTTTGTTAGCCTCTGCTGGTTAGACTACAGTAACTACACACACATCTTCTATTGAACGCCATTCAAAACAAATTTGTGCATTCTGATTTAATAAAGCCATATGCAAACAACATATAAATTGCTAGTATTTAACTATAACATTTTACCAATGATTATTTCTTGGATGCTTTCAGGGTGATGTTGTAAAGAAATATGTGTCTCTCCTAATGTAATGCAGATGATGCTGTAGCGCCTCCTTCTGACTGAATATGGAAATTGCTCTACCACTATAATATATAGTCCATTAGGAGCTGAAATGTTGAAACTGTAAATTATCTCCTTTCTACCTTTTGTATATTAATTGTATACAATGGTTAGAGAAATACTACTGTTAAATGTCTTATTAAAAACACTTTCTGACTCTCACTGTCTACAATCACACAAAATCAAAACTGTGAGAGTCAAACTAGTATTTTGTTAATAGAGTAACAGGTATGAAGCGTAACATTATTAAAATGACATCTGAAAGTGTTTGATAAACATGTTTCTTGGTCAATATGAAACCAAAGACGCTTTTTACATGCAAGTTCAACATTTCTCACTTTCACTTTCATTTTTTTTCATAAAAGAAGATTTTTTTTTTTTTTCCTTTGATCAATTTGATAAAAAAATAAAACAGATGAAAATATACAAACACCTTCAGGAAAACATTATCAAAAGAACAGAAGATATAAGTAAGAATAACTATACAAATAATTAGGAAAATTAAAACAAAATAAAGGGGTAGGTAACTAGCCTACAATAAGGGGAACAATATGAAAATATACCTGACACATTTTTTATTGCTAGTCAAAAAGATGAGCAGTGAGTCAACCTCAATCAGAAAAAGTGAAAGAGTAGGAATTGAGGCCATACATTTTTGTTTTTGGATTTAAAAAATGGCCAAACAAAACTAAAAAAGTTGAAAATATATTCTTTAGATTTGTTGGTAGAGTCAGAGTAATAACAAATAACATCTTTCAACGCTATTTCACTACAGTCGCTGATTCATTCACTCGCTCTTCTGTGGAGTCTGAAGGAAAATACAGAGACAATGATGAATTAAAAACAGATAATGTACTGATCTGGATTTCTTCATATGACACATCAAAACTAAAGTAAAGCATTTACAATGTACAAACTCATTTAACACAGATTGTCAGCAGCACATTTTGCTCATTTGATGAATTCAATCCAAGCACTTTTCTGACAAATAAACATATTTTGTATTTATAAACTCAGTCGTGCATCTACTATGCAATCTGAAATGTAAAATTTTTCTTGGGTCATTTAGACTTGGATGTTTGTAGCATTAAAAGATCCAGCAGAAGGTAATTTCTCTCAGGACAGTCACTCTTTAATTCACTTACAGTCATTTGTTTGAAATCTGAATGAATAAACTGAGCCAAATCACACACTTCAGATCATGATGCTGTTGTAAAGTTAAAGATATTCAGTGCAAACAGCAGATTCTCGCCATTCTTCTCCTTCAGCTCTGATTTCTCCATCGCCTCATCTGTGACAGCAGCACCTAGAAGCAGAGAAATACAAAGACATCCATCAGCTCAAGTGTGTGCATGAGAACAATAGAGTTACTACAGAAACATCATTCAGATGCTGTTTATCAGTTCAAAACAAAAGGACAGTTTGCTGTGTTTCAGAGGAGAGAATATAATATACATTTTGTGTTATTTACAGAGTGCTGATATAAATATAAGCCGAAAGAAATACTCACTGAGGTGAGGCAGCAACTTTAATCATTCTGAATCATTAATAATCGATTTTTTAAAAAGAAATTATCTACAGAACAAACTCTGAATGGAAGCAGCCACAGCATCGAATCATCTGTCTATAGGTTTAAGAGTGACAGAATCTCCCTCCGTCACTGCTATCTCCTTCGCTTCATGTGTGAGAACAGTGCATAGAAAGCTAGAAATACACAGATGCCATTAGATCAAGTATATGTGCATGTGAACAACAGAGTTTTACATTTCTACACACAGATCATGCAGATGCTGTTTCATAAGTGATGATCTTTACGCTGCTGTGTGAAAGGTATGAGCTGAAAAATTTAATTTGGTATAAACACATTAAATGCACCTCTCACTGACATTACCCTCTAAACATTAAGCAGTCTGATCTGAATTCACCACAAAAAAAAAAAAAAAAAATGAATGAGGAAGAATGTGATCATTATTACATTGACTGGAGTGACCCCGATATGTAGTCATCTCTCTGTTCTTTCCTTTGCTTTTAGAGAGTCTTTATCTCCGCGCAGCCACTGTATCTCATATCCTGTCTGTATTTCAGTCTCAGGGGTTAGAGTGACATCATCACTGAAACAGTCTGATCTATAACAGACACTAGAAACATCAGCACTATATAACCTGAGTGAAAATCTGATACTGAAATGATAAAGAGAGACAGTCATTAAAGTGAATGTGTTTCTGAAACATCAGCACTATATAATATAAATGTGTATTTGATAAGTACATCTTAATGTTAATCGTTGTGATAATTACATATAAACATTCAAAACAGTGATTAAAAATATTTTAGCATTGCTATCAGACAAGTAACTGAAGTTGCCCGCACAAAAATATAATCAGACCCAAGATCTATCAAAAATAGATTAAGCTTGATTAAGCTCAGCTGGTGACAATTTGTGCTTACAAAACAGTTGCTGTTTGTCCACTGAGCACTGAAATGTTTGCACTCTGGTCTGTTTTTAATACATTTTTTACTTTGCACTTTTTCACTTATTGATTATTTATGTAACAAAAAGCTTTTGACTTAAAAAAGGGTAAGAAATGTGACCCTGTCTGTGAAAACCCAGCTAAAGTCTTTTTTTTGTCATCTACTGATTTCTAAATAACATCATCCTTCATTAAGTAAAGAACATTCTGTGAAAATGTAACCTTGATATCTTTAATACTGACTGAGTACGGCCATGTCAAAGATTGAAATTATAGTGGAATTAATGGTTGAAATCAACTTTTGAAGCTTATCTCAAAATGAGATTTTGAGACTTTAGCCTGGATTTCACAGACAGGGTCACTAATTATGAGATCTGAAAGTTACTGTATGACGTCATTCATTGTAGTTTTCTGATGGTCAGAGATCCAGTCTGATGATCCAGTTTCAGTCTGTCTCTGAATCTCTCATCAGTATCATATAATGGTGAGCTCTTGGCCTCTATATCAGTTTTAGCTATGAGTTTTCCTTCATCTCCAGACCTCCACGCTATCAGCTCATCTCCATGTAGTTCAGCAACATCAGTCTGAAGAGTGATAGGATCTCCCTCATTCACAGACACACTCTTCATTTCACCTTTAGCAGCATCAATAACAGCCGGAGACTCTACAAGAAACAGATTTACAGATAAATTCAACATACGGAACACCATTACTCACATAACTGCAATCTTAAGTTTTACAGGTGGTTATTTCTGCTTATGGTTACTAAATAAGATATGCAAATTAATCAAAGTAATCAGTTTGATATGTGTGACTAATTTGACTGGCTATGAGGCATCTTATTTCATATCACAACACAGCAACATTTCACTGTTTAAATCACTGCACTTGTCTGTGTTCAACAGATAGAATTACAGTTCTTATTTCTATACAATGAATGATTCTGCTTTGACTTGATTTGGATCTAATACTGGCAGAATAAAATAAAGTATTGGGCCATATTTTTTGCAAATATATCTACAATATAAAATCAAAATCACACTCTTCATCATGCTGTTGTTCTGAATATCATTCATGTGATCACTTATGGCCCAATCATAGCTGTGATGATGTTCAGTACACAATTGTAGTATTGTGAAATTAAAGCTCTGTAAGACTGTTATAAAGCTATACGTTATAACTCATAATTGCTGGTTGCACTTTGAATCTGTTTAGTTTGGTAACACTTTGCGATAATGTCTCAACATTAGGTCATGTATTAACTAACATGAACTAACACTGAACAATACATTAATTGCACTATTTATCAATCTTTGTTAATGTTAGTTAATAAAAATACAGTTGTTCATGTTAGTTCGCACTTCACAGTGCATTAACTAGTTAACAAACACAACTTGTGATTTTAATAATGCATTAGTAAATGCTGAAATTAACATTAACTAAGATTAATAAATGCTGTAGAAGAATTGTTCATTTTTAGTTCGTTACCTAATGTAATGAACTAATGAAACTTACTGTAAAGTGTTACCGTTTAATTTGTGTTTCAATTATAAAAAATAAAAACAGGTCCCTTTATATTAGGTGTCTTTAACTATTACATACATTTAAATTAATAAATTGATATAATGCACTTGTTTTGTTTTTACACTGTATTTGTATACCTGCATGTAATTACATCTATAATTATCAGTATACTGTTGACCCTACACCTTAACCCACCCTTGAACCTAACCATACCACCCAGCCTGTCTCTAACCTCAACCGTATCCCACCTCAATAGCAGCAAAAGTGATTTACAATACAACATGAACATAACTGTGCCTAAAAATGATATATACAGTGCTGCTCACTACTATTGGCACCCTTGGTAAATATGAGCAAAGACGGCTGTGAAAATATATCGTCCTAATATAGTTTGAGTGGCCAAAGACTCTCCAAGGATCACAGCTGTAGAATATATATATCAAACAGCCCCTACATCACCACATGTTCAAATGGGTTTCAAGACAAAAACTCCTGGCTCAACCAAAAACAATCTCTGGCATATTCAGTTGTCAGGCAGGACTGGAACTTTAAACGGCACTGGCTTCTATGGTCAGATGAAACACACACAAAAAAAGCTTTTTGGCAGCAAACCCACCAGATAGGTTTGGTGCAAACTGGGATAAAAAAGTACCCCATGTCCACGTTTAAATATACTGCTGGATCTATAATGTCTTGGGCCTATATTTCTACTGGAGGTCCTGGACATCTTGGCATGGCATCATGGATTATATCAAATACCAACAGATAAAAAAATCAAAACCTGACTGCCTCTGTTAGAAATCGTATAATGGACCATATTTGCAACTTCCATCAAGACAATAATCCAAAACTAACATCAAAATCAACACAAAAATGTGTCACCGAGCACAAAATGAAGCTTCTGCCAAGGCTGTCCCAGACCTCTGACCTGAACCCTGTAGAAAATGAGTGAGGTGAACTGAAGATGAGGAGCACCATGTTACGTGTGTGCTCCTCCGAAGGCAAGGCAGGACAAGGCAGGCAGGCAGATATATCAAACAATGAACTTTACTTGTAGAAAACGTAATGAGTAACATACAACAATAGCGGATATGGGAACAAGGGAGAACTCAGGTTATAAAGGTTCAACGTAATCACAGAGGAACAGAAACAGGTGCGGGACTAATTAACTGATAATCATTGGCAAAACTAGAAGAGACAAAACTAAACCAAAACAGAACAGACTCGTGACACACCAACATAGAGCTGTGAATCGGAAGGATCTGGAGATATTCTGGATGAAGGAATGGTCTCTAATCTGTTATCAGGTGTTCTCCAAACCCTTCAGGCATTAAAGGAAAAAACTCAGAGCCGCTATCTAGGGAAAGGACGTTGCAATAATTGGGTGCCAATAACCGTGGCTAATGTGAACTAGAGAAAAACATTTATTTCATAATGGGAATTTCCTCCTACTTTCCATTGATTTATTTCAATGATAGGTTAGAATTTTGTAAATTTTTTGAATGAAAGATCAAATGGATAAACAATGCAGATTTATTTTCACAGCCACAGTAAAAATGGTTATATTTACAAAGGGTGCCAATATTAGTGAGCAGCACTATATATACTATTTATATGAAGAGTTCAAATGCAAAAGCCTCTAAATACCACCTAAAATGTTCATCTAAAATGAGCATTTTTATCAGGCTCTATGTTTAGTTTCAGTAATTTTACTCTAATGGCAATGTATAGGTCCAATTCTATGCAGTTAAAATGAAATAACTGAACATAAATATAGGAGCCTAGAAGAAAATTTCAAATGGCACTTAGAGGCTTTTGCATCTGAACTCTTCATATATATATATATATATATATATATATATTGTGATATGCTGCATCTAAATCTAAATAAACAAAAAAAAATATTAATAATAATATAATAATCATTATATAAACCTAAATACTTAAATCTAAAATAATATAATATAATATAATATAATATAATATAATATAATATAATATAATATAATATAAAATTGATAAACCAATTGTCATCATGTTCATAAAAATTCTTAATGGACTATTAACAAAAAGTAAAACATAATACATAAAAACAACTGAGAAAAAAACTAAATGGTAAAAATAAAATTGCAAAAAAAAAATAACAAAAATAATTTTTTTGTTGAACTTAAAAAAAAATCTGACATCAAAATGTGCACTTTCAATTATACTGTACAGGAACTTTATATAAGGGGCATAAGAGTAATACTGAAATGAACTAACTCAAAGTTAATACAGGTCAAGCATTTGTGTCAAGCTAGATAAACAAGTTTATTCTGCAACTGGCACATTGGCCTTGGCAGTGGTGAAATCTGTGGGATTCACACACCTGTGGGCATCAGCCATGAGAAAACACCTGTTCTGTGAACTTCTGCGGGCATATATATATATATAGGTGACAGAAGTGTTCAGATTGCAGAAAGTCCAGACAGACTGCAAACATGCTGAGGATCCTGTTGTTGAGCGTGCTGGCCGCCCTGGGTAAGACGTTTGTCTGTTTCTATTGAGAGAATCATTTGTATTTAGCTTAGATTTGGCCAATTTAACAAATGCATGCAATACTCAGAACTTTAAAAATCGAGTCTACATGGACTCAAACTACAATAACACTGCAGTTCTGGCATGTCTAAATATGCTTTATGTATCCAGCGCTGGCTGAGCCCAGATATCTGGAGGAGGCCCCTGAGGAGAGGGTTGTTGGTGGAGAGGTGGCAAGACCCAACTCTTGGCCTTGGCAGGTAAAACATCTCAACAATAAGTTAATAAATAAGCTGTTTTGGCGTTTTTCCACATCTAAGTTGACATGGTTACAAGGTTAAGGTGGTCAAGATATTTTTCTTAATACGGTTAAAGGTTAGTTGCTGTCTCACTAATAATCTTGACAAAATCTCCACCATAAAGCTCCACTATAATGATTATTAAAAACCAGCTTCATACCAAGTAAAACCATTTCAGGCTGCAATTTTCAGTATGAATTAAGTCTGGTCTACTTAAGTCCACTCATATTGAAATGAGGGTGATGGTATTGTTTTCCACCTCAAATCTTCTGATTCTAACAAATTCATTGTCTCTTTCCCAGATCTCTCTCCAGTACCTGTCTAGCGGCAGCTACTATCATACCTGTGGTGGGACTCTGATCAGAGCTAATTGGGTGATGACCGCCGCCCACTGCGTTGACACGTAATGAAAGTTTTCAGTATCTATATGGTTAAGAGACAACAAACACATCTGAAAAACTGTAAGAAATCACAAATGTATGACTCTAAAGCACCTTTTCTCTTTCATACGATTGTGTCATACAGTCCGTCCTCTGGTGGCAGCTGTAGCTCACTTTCAATGTGCCATGTGCAAAACAATTAAGAGATCAATTTAACTTTTTCTCTCGCAATTTGTTTTCTCATATAGTTATAAAGCCAGAATTGCGGGATATAAATGCTGTTTTATATTTTAAGCGAATATTTTGAAATTCTGACTTTTTTCTCGCAGTTGCGAGTTTGATATCCTGCAATTCTGACGTTTCTGAGAAGAACTGACACATAAAATCTCAATTGCAAGTTATATAAGTCCAGTTCTGAGGGGGAAAAAGTGAGCTCACAATTTTGCGAGGAAAAAACTCAGAATTTTAAGATAAAATGTTGCAATTACTCTTTTTATTTTTTAATTCAGTGGCGGAAGAAAGCTTACATAGCCTATTGAATTGAACATATTTAATAATAAATTAATTTTACACATTAGTGAACTGAACCAAAACTGTTACTTTCTTGTTTAATACAGTGAAGCTACTTTGAAACACTCTTTATTGTACAAAGCACTATAAAAAATGACTTGGGGGGGGGGGGGGGGTTTGACTAGAAATTTTGCGCCTTCAGGAAAGCATCTATGCAGGCAAAATGTTATAAATCCAAAAGTGTACGCTTGTTTCCTGACTTTATCTGTGCTCTCTTGGGTGGAACAGTGGCTCGGTGGTTAGCACTGTTGTCTCACAGCAGGAAGGTCCCCGTTTCCTGTACCCGGCAGGGAGACGAGGCCTTCCTGTGTGGAGCTTGCATGTTCTCCTGTGTTCACACAAAACCTGTGTTCACTTAAGCATGTTTCGTGTGCAGCTCGAGAACTTGGCGTGTTGTCCTGGGCGACCATGACATCTACAACCATGAGGGCCGCGAGCAGTACATGAGCGTCAGCGCTGTCTACATCCACCCCAACTGGAACAGCAACAGTGTGGCTTCTGGGTATGTAAACATTACATACACAACATACATGACTGTGGAGACAATTATACACAGAATATAATTACAGGATTTCCTATTAGCAGGGACCTGCACAGACATATTGAGGGGCAGGGGCTCCAGTGGAAAAAAGGGCACTTCTCATATTAATTTAATTTAATTATTTTCTAAATTCTGCAGGACCCCTATTTATTCAGCTTTCAGATTATGTATAAATCTCAATTAAAAAATAAAATTACCCTTATGACTGGTTTTGTGGTCCAGGTTCACATATTGGTGCAATGTTGTTGTTTTAAATTTTTAAATAATTTAAACTCAAAATAGTGCTTCATTATTTTTTTATTATTATTATTTTTTTTTTTTTAAATGGGTGGCCAAAATTTATGTATTTTCTTGGATTTAAATACATAGGGCAAATAAATATTTATAAACGCTTGACAATTTTATATTTATTTATTATTTATTTAATTATATTTCTAAAATGCATTTTCAAAAATATATGAACAATGCTCAAAAATAGATTGATAGTAAATATATTTACGTAAATATTTACGTTTTTAACAACTATATTTTTGGCCATTTTTGTATATTTTTTTAAAATATGTTTAAAAAAAGGCTGTATGGGAACAATGACCAGCTGACTAATTATCCCTAACACAAAAAAATACAGTAATTTCAACATATCAGCAATCATGCAATACAACTTTGACACAGCATATAGGCTACAATACATCTACAAATTCATGTTTTCTGCTTAATAGGCTTATCAACGTAATGCAACAAATGTACAGTTACACACATCAGCACAACATACATGATTGCATCAAAGATTTTCTAAAGTTATAGCGCCCCCTAGAATCACAAATGTGTGCAATCTAACTTGTAGACTGTCCATTCTGTGCATTTCAGATATGATATCGCCCTTCTGCGCCTGTCCTCCAGTGCCTCTCTGAACTCATATGTGCAGCTGGCCAGCCTGCCACCCTCTGGACAGGTTCTGCCCCACAACAACCCCTGTTACATCAGCGGCTGGGGCCGCACACAGAGTCAGTTTAGCTTCAAGTACAACGAATCAGCCATGATGCTGCCTGACATAATTTGTATGCACTAATTTCTAACTCATTTCTATTTCTCTCCACTGATCTTCATGCAGCTGGTGGGTCACTTTCGGCTCAGCTGAAACAGGCCTATCTGCCTGTGGTCGACCACAGTAACTGCTCTCGTAGCGACTGGTGGGGAAGCACCGTGAAGAACACCATGGTTTGTGCTGGTGGTGGAAGCGACTCTGGATGCCAGGTGAGAAAGACTGACTCTCGAACAGATCATAAACTATGAGAAGTTGTTTGGTTCTGTGGTAAAACTGACTCATTTTGGCTGCTGTCATGTTGTTTTAGGGTGACTCTGGTGGCCCTCTGAACTGCCAGGTCAGCGGACAGTACGTCGTCCATGGTGTGACCAGCTTCGTGTCTTCATCGGGTTGTAACGCCTACAAGAAGCCAACAGTCTTCACTCGTGTGTCTGCCTACATCAGTTGGATTAATGGCGTACGTACAATTCATTAGATTATATCATCATTATAATAAACTTTAAATAAGATAACTGATCATACAGTAAAGGCCATGACTGTATCTTGTAAGACATCTTATAATACTTGTCATTTTGTTTATTTCAGATCATTTGATAAGCAACCTGAGAGGCTGAAAGACAAACATCCTCCATTTACCAAGTTTTAACATTTGCAATGGACAAAAATACTTACAATAAATTTTACATCTAATCTTGGGCTACTTTTGAATAATTTTAAAATCATAATTATAGCACTATAACTTTTCTCTTTTTTTAACAAAATGTTCTTTTGACCTTGGACTGTGTGATATAATTTCAACTTTATCTTTAACAGCATTCAAGGTGTTTTTAACATTTCAAAACACATTCAACAATTCCACAAACACATAAAAAATATTATAATGAAATATTATCAAAATATTCATCTGACGGAGGTGACACATCTGACAGTGGTGACTAAAACCTGAATTTGTAGTCTTCTTTACAATCAAATACATTGAATCAATCAATTACTGTATTAAAACAAACACAACAAACAGTGAGTATCTTATTGTTTATAAAGCTTTATGTGTCTCAGTGGGTCCTGCATACTGTAGAGACAGGCTACAGAATCCAGTTCGGTTCTCGTCCGCCTCAATTCAACGGGGTGAATTCCACTCTGATGGGCCCCGAGCAGGCTCTGGTAATGGAACGAGAGGTAGATACTCTCTTAAGGAAGGAGGCCATTGAGGTGGTTCTCCTCCGGGTTCTACAGCCGGTACTTCATAGTTCCAAAGAAGGATGGAGGGTTGCGTCCCATTTTAGATCTGCGGCAGTTGAACCGCTCAGTCAGCAGACTGAAGTTCAAGATGCTTACACTCAAGCAGGTCGTGTCTCAAATCAGGTCCGAGGACTGGTTCTGGGGTTTGCTTTCGGGGGCAAAGCTTACCAGTATCAGGTTCTTCCCTTCGGCCTAGCACTCTCACCCCACACTTTCAGGAAGTGTGTGGACACCGCGTTAGTACAAATATGTGTAGTCGTGTACTCTCTTCCACCTTCAATACCATGACTGAGGTGAGACCCTTGAGCAAGACACTGAACCCCCAACTGCTCTCCGTGTGTATGTGTATGTGTGTACCTGTTTTTCTATTCAGGTGGGGATTTAAACCTGAATACACACAGACTCATGGGGACTTGTGTCACGGTGGGGACCTAATCTGAGGTCCCCACGGGTCAACAAGCTAATAAATCACACAGAATGCAGTTTTTTGAAAATCTAAAAATGCAGAAAGTTTCCTGTGAAGGCTAAGTTTAGGTGTAGGGCAATAGAAAATACAGTCTGTGCAGTAGAAAAAGCCTTACGCCTATGGAGAGTCCCCACAAGGATAGCAAACCAGACGTGTGTGTGTGTGTACTTGGATGGGATAAATGCAGAGCTCTACTCGGTCACTTTCACTTTCACTCTCCTTCTGAAGCTGCTGTAGCTCCCTCTTGTGACCAAATATGAAAATTACTCCTCACTCTGATATTTTAGTCCTTTGGGAGCTGATATGTGGAAAATCTGTTAATTATCACTTTGCTTTTTGTGATCTAATTTATACTGATTGACAGTCATGTTGATATCTTTCTCTTGTATTGTTTGCTTTTTGGCAAAATTACCCTTTTCCTCATCTTTCCCCTTCTTCTTCTTCTTCTTCACTGAAAACAGTTATGCTGCTTATTGAAATCTGAAATATGTTTGGGTGTTTTTTTTTTGTTTGTTTTTTGATGATGAGCCAAAAGTGTAGATCAGATTAAAATTGAATGAAATGAAAATGAAAAATGAAATAGAAAATAGAAATTATTTAAAATGATTTAAAATAGCAATGTTTATTAATTGTAAATGTATTTACTGTTTATATATGTATATGTATATATATATATGTATGTATGTGTGTGTGTGTGTGTGTATATATGTATATTATTGCACATAAAGTGCATTTAAAAGCCTTTTCATGGCAGCACTTGAATTGCAATAAAAGCATGTCTAGATGATACTTTTGAACTGTACAATAATAAACAATAAATGTAATATATTGTAATACTTAAATTGACACAAAACAATTATTATTTGTATTATTATTATGCCGCACTGTTTCATTCAGTGAATAATTAAACAAAATCTGATTTTATAGTTCCCTGGGTGTTTATGATTTCAACTAACACAACTAGAAAATAATTTTATTTTATGTTTTTTTTCCCCACCTCAACTATATCTGGTCATATTCAGTTTACTCTGTAGATCTGATTTTGTACATCAATCATAAAACATACAGTATGCAGCAACACGTTTCACACAGTTTATCTTTTTACATTCAGGTACATTTTGATTCGTTTCATGTGAAAACAGTTGTTAGGAAGCAAAATCTGTATCGGTGTTTGTCCACTAGATGACAGAAATGATACAACATTAAGATCAGTCATATATCAATATCTTACATGGACATTATTCAAGAAGCAGATGCTGTTTTCAAATGTAATAAAACAACACAAAGCACAATGCATGCGGTATCATATCACTACTAGAACTGAACAAATGCGATTTTACATGTTTTTGCTATAAGTGCAATAAAGCTCATTTCAAGTGCTTCAGCGTGAATACAGAGCTTTGGAAACAGACTGTAATCGATACTGAACATCAACATTAATCTGGAACTGGTGCTAATTATATAAAACAGTGAATAGAGAAATACTGCTGTGGTTAAACGCCTTATTAAAAACACTTTCTGACTCTCACTGTCTACAATCACACAAAATCAAAACTGTGAGAGTCAAACTAGTATCATGCTAAATAGAGTAACAGGTATGAAGCGTAACATTATTAAAATGACATCTGAAAGTGTTTGATAAACATGTTTCTGGGTCAATATGAAACCAAATGTACATGCAAGTTTAACATTTCTCACTTTCACTGGACAGATTCCAGAGGCTCATAAAAAAAGAACAATGTTTTGTTGTTTTTTTTTGTTTGTTTTTTTTATTCCTTTGATAAAATAGAAAATATTCAAACACCTTCAGGAGAACATTATTAAAGAAAAGAAAATATAATAAGAATAACTGTATACACAAGATTAGGAAAATTAAAACAAAATAAAGGGGAAGGTAGCTTACAATAAGGGGAAAATACAATAATAATAAAAATGAAAGAAAAGAGCAATGAAAGAGAGCTGTCTGAACTGAATAGAAATGCATTTTTCACATAGTTTCAAAAACCTGACACATTTTTTTTTTTATTATTGCTAGTGTATTGTTTGTATACCGGTACAGGGAATATTTCTAATACATATTTCTCAAGATAGGCTCATAATAGACCATTCTATACTCACCTCTCCATTGAATGGATATTAGATGTAGCTTCAACCCTCAGTTCCTGGTGTCCGTGCTCATTCAGTCAAGTTCTGACCACTTGAAACTCGATGTAAGGATTTATTTAGGTTCTGATAACTAGTTATTTAAGAATTAATTACTCACAGACTGATTTTAAAGTTTAACGAATCACCAATACAATGGTTTCGTTTTTTTTTTTAAATACAGTAACTCATAAGCAAATATCAAAAATAACAAACGAGATGTCTTCACCACGCAATCGTCCATCTCTGTCTTCGGCCCTTTATAGTCTTCCATCCACCTGCGTTATTCTTGCATGTGGCGTCTATCTCCCCCCGCTGTCTGGGTTGGTTTCAGTACCTCGAGACCTTTCACCCAGATACTACTCATGGCAGGGTTAACAGTTCAAATACAAAATAACAACTTCTCAATTTCTTATATAGCAATCATGCCTATCATTATTTTAAACTATGAAAAAATTCGTAAATATAGGTGTCAAAACCATACACTTCATGTATAGCACATATGAATAACACCTCATGACTTTGTTTTGATTAGAAGGTCCATTCTGCAAATGTATTTAAGAAGTGCAAAATGCATCTCCTTGACATCAACCATTTCTTTGCAAACAAGCTTCATAAACATATTATTAATAACCTCAAAGCAATTCATATTTGAGCTCTCCATATACAAGACATACTGGAAACATAATATCTTGACATTTATATTTCCATTACCTCTAAACCATTTGTTAACATTTGCAATTCAGTAGAAAACACACTCAAATGAATCATCTCTCTCATATTCTTCATTATTATTTTTCTAAAGATTCTTGTTTTCTCCTTACTCTGGTAACGTCGTAAAGATTGTGAAAATCAATTTCTATTAATTGTCTTGTTTGATTAGTTGGGGATTGATTAGGAAATGTCATACTATTTTTACCAATTGCATTAACACTAGTCAAAAAGATGAGCAGTGAGTCAACCTTAATCAGAAAATTCGAAAGAGTTGAGCCCATACATTTTTGTTTATGGATAAAAAAAAAATTGCCAAACAAAATAAAAAAGTTGAAAATATATATTTTTTGATTTGTTGACAGAGTCTGAGTAATAACACATAGCATCTTTCAAATAAAAAATGTTTGTGTTGTAGCTGGAGCTGACGTGTTGATGATTGACACTGGTGGGTGGGTCTTGTTAAAGTGAATGCGTCCCCTCGTACTGATCATTCATTACAATCACATACCCCTCATCATTCACTACATCCTCTTCCTCTCCATCCAGCAGCGACATCACTACAGTCGCTGATTCTTTCACTCGCTCTTCTGTGGAGTCTGAAGGAAAATACAGAGACAATGATGAATTAAAAACAGATAATGTACTGATCTGGATTTCTTCATATGAGACATCAAAACTAAAGTGAAGCATTTACAATGTACAAACTCATTTAACACAGATTGTCAGCGGCACATTTTGCTCATTTGATGAATTCAATCCAAGCACTTTTCTGACAAATAAACATATTTTGTATTTATAAACTCAGTCGTGCATCTACTATGCAATCTGAAATGTAAAATTTTTCTTGGGTCATTTAGACTTGGATCAAATCAAATCAAATCACTTTTATTGTCACATCACCACAGCACGTGTGCCTTCGTGAGTGAAATTCTTGAGAGCGTGCTCCAGACACTGCAAAAACAATTTACATATAGACATTACCATACATACGTACAGACTTATACAGATGACAATGTGTAATATACACATACATATACTCAGTACACACAGTGTACTATTAGACAGACATACAGTTACGATACACATTATACACAGTATGTAGTACACATTCTACGTTATATACACACAGTAATATGCGAAGATGCAGCAGATTATATATAAACCGGATGTGCAAATGTCATGGATGTGCATTGGATGGTATCCGGTGCTGGCAAAAAGATTGTTGTATTTGTGCAGTAGTGTACTGGTAGTCCAGTTTGAACTGTGTGGAATTAAAGTGCAGTGCGTATACTGTAAGGTGGGATTATGCTGTAGGTATATTAGTTTTGACTGTTCATTAGCCTGATAGCCTGAGGAAAAAAGCTATCCCTCAGTCGGCTAGTGCGGGATCGGATGCTGCGGAGACGTCTTCCTGAGGGCAGCAGAGAGAGCAGTCTGTGGGACGGGTGGCTGGAGTCACTGATGATCCTCCGGGCTTTCTTTATACACCGCCTGGTGTAGATGTCCTGGAGGGAGGGAAGCTCACCTCCAACAATGTGACGGGCAGTTCGCACGACCCTTTGCAGAGCTTTGCGGTTGCCAGCAGTGCTGTTTCCAAACCAGGCGGTGATGCAGCCTGTCAGGATGCTCTCCACAGTGCAGGTGTAGAATGATCTGAGGATGCTGGGGTTCATTCCAAACTTCCTCAGCCGTCTCAGGAAGAAGAGGCGTTGGTGTGTCTTCTTCAGCACTGCATCTGTGTGAGCGGACCATGTGAGATCCTCAGTGATGTGAACACCGAGGAATTTGAAGCTGTTTACTCGCTCCACAGGTGTCATGTCGATGGTGATGGGTGTGTGTTCTCTGCTCTGTCTCCTGAAATCCACCACCAGCTCCTTGGTCTTGTCGATGTTGAGTGAGAGGTGGTTCTCTTGACACCATTTAGTCAGGGTTCTCACCTCCTCTCTGTAGGCCGTCTCATCGTTGTCAGTGATCAGGCCTATCACCGTTGTGTCGTCAGCAAATTTGACGATGACGTTGGAGCTGTGTGTTGCTGTACAGTCGTGTGTGTACAGGGAGTACAGGAGTGGGCTGAGGACGCAGCCCTGAGGAGCACCAGTGTTGAGGGTCAGCGGGGATGAAGTGTTGTTGCCCATTCTGACCACCTGACATCTGCCTGTCAGGAAGTCCAGGATCCAGCTGCACAGAGATCCGTTTAGTCCCAGAGTCTGGAGCTTCTCAACCAATGTGGCAGGCACTATGGTATTGAATGCTGAGCTGTAGTCCACAAACAGCATTCTCACATAGGTGTTCTTATTTTCCAGGTGGGAGAGAGCAGTGTGCAGGGTGAAGGCAATAGCATCGTCTGTGGAACGGTTTCTGCGATATGCAAATTGTAGGGGATCCAGTGAGTCAGGCAGCACAGAGCAGATGTAGTCTCTGATGAGTTTCTCAAAGCACTTGCTGAAGATGGGTGTCAGAGCAATGGGCCTCCAGTCATTCAAGCATGTGATTTTATTTTTCTTTGGTATGGGCACAATGGTGGATTTTTTGAAGCATGCGGGAACCACAGACAGAGAGAGGGAAAGGTTAAAAATGTCTGTGAAAACCCCGGCCAGTTGGAATGCGCATGCTCGGAGCACACGGCCTGGGATGCCATCGGGACCCACAGCCTTGCGGATGTTCACCCGTCGGAAGGATCGGGTTACATCTGCGACAGAAAAGGAAAGTGCGCTCGCCTCTTCTGCTACAGCCGCGGGAGCGCGCTCTGTGTGGGCGGTGTTGTGAGCCTCGAAACGAGCATAAAAGTTATTAAGTTCGTCCGGTACAGAGGCGGCAATGTTCACAGTAGCTGGTTTATTCCCTCTGAAATCTGTGATGTTGTTGATACCCTGCCACATGCTTCTTGCGTTGTTGGTTTTGAATTGTTCTTCAACTTTGTTTTTATATTGTCGTTTGGCAGCTTTGATTGATTTCCTGAGATCGTAACTGGCTTGTTTGCGATCGTCAGAGTTTCCGGATTTAAAGGCAGATGTCCGCGCTGACAAGGCTGCTCGAACATCGCTGTTAATCCACGGTTTTTGGTTGGGGTAGATGCGGATTGTTTTTGTCGGTACTACATCCTCTACACACTTCCTGATGAAACACGTTACAGTATCTGAGTACGCCTCTATGTCGTCATCAGACGCTGCCCGGAACATGTCCCAGTCCACGTGATCAAAACAGTCCTGTAGTATAGCGTCTGATTGGTCCGACCAGCATTGAATTGTCCTGAGGGCGGGTGCTTCTCGTTTCAGTTTCTGCCTATAAGCAGGCAGGAGCAGAACGGAAGTGTGGTCCGATTTGCCGAAAGGTGGGCGGGGGAGCGATTTGTAGGCGTCCCGGAATGGAGAGTAGCAGTGATCAAGTACACGATCACCACGCGTGTTGATGGTGATGTGTTGAAAGTATTTTGGAGCTATTGTTCTGAAGTTGGCTTTGTTGAAGTCCCCCGTAACAATAAACGCTGCATCTGGGTACGCGGTTTCCTGCTCGCTTATATTCCCATACAGTTCCTTAAGTGCCTGGTCTGTGTTGGCTTGAGGGGGAATGTAAACAGCTGTGATTATGATCGCTGTAAATTCCCTCGGTAGCCAGAATGGTCGACACAGAAGCATATGAAATTCCAGATCAGGGGAGCAGGAGGATTTAATAGAGTGTAGGTTCCTTTCATCACACCACGAGTTGTTGATAAAGAAACAGACGCCCCCGCCTCTGCTTTTCCCTGTGAGCTCTTTCGTTCTGTCCGAGCGGTGCACGGAGAACCCCGTGAGCTCGATGGCTGAGTCTGGAACCACTGCCGACATCCAGGTTTCTGTGAGGCAAATAATGCAGCAGTCCCTTGTTTCCCGTTGGTGTGAGATGCGTGCCCGCAGTTCACAGAGTTTGTTGTCCAGTGACTGAACGTTAGCCAGCAAAATAGTTGGGAGAGGAGGTCGGAGGGGACGGCGTCTGAGTCTGACAAGGATGCCGGCTCTCTTCCCCCTTTTCCGGCGGCGTTTCTTCGGTCGCGATCGTGCAGCCCAGACAAAGGGCTCTGATGCGGTGTCTGTAAACAAGGCGCCGGCGTTCAGGAACTCAAAGTCCGGTTTGCGTTGCGCGACGAAGGAACCAATGTTTAAAAGCGTGTGTCTATCGTAGACAGTTATACTGACAACATCTAACACGTGAAACAACAAAATAACAAATAAAACATAAAAAACATAAGAAAAACTGCAGAGTTTTCTTGGAGCTCGCAACACGGCTGCCATGCTCGGCGCCATCTTGGTTCTATCTGTTTGTAGCATTAAAAGATCCAGCAGAAGGTAATTTCTCTCAGGACAGTCACTCTTTAATTCACTTACAGTCATTTGTTTGAAATCTGAATGAATAAACTGAGCCAAATCACACACTTCAGATCATGATGCTGTTGTAAAGTTAAAGATATTCAGTGCAAACAGCAGATTCTCACCATTCTTCTCCTTCAGCTCTGATTTCTCCATCGCCTCATCTGTGACAGCAGCACCTAGAAGCAGAGAAATACAGAGACATCCATCAGCTCAAGTGTGTGCATGAGAACAATAGAGTTACTACAGAAACATCATTCAGATGCTGTTTATCAGTTCAAAACAAAAGGACAGTTTGCTGTGTTTCCGAGGAGAATAAGCTAATATACATTTTTGTGTTATTAACAGAGTGCTGATATGAATAAAAGCTAAATGAATTACTCATTGAGATGAGGCAGCAACTTTAATCATTTCTAATCTTTACTAATAGATTTTTTAAAGGTGGGCATGTTTTATTAAACTGAAGGCCACTACTGCTCTTGCTCTTTATTCAGCAGTGGTTTCACTTCAGTTGATTCAACAGAAACACAACACAGAAATCAGAAAGAAAGAAAGAAAGAAACAGTTTTGTTGCATATACATCGACACATGGATGATTTTACAGATCCACTAAGAGTCCCTATCCCTGCTGAAAACAAGAGAACATTAAACAAAATATTGTACAAATATACAAAGATACACATGTGTGTGTCTCAGAGCAACATTGCAGTGTTTCATTCATGAATGAATCTGTCTTTGAATGAATCGAGTGAGTCAATGATTCTATGATCCATACATAAAGACTGTCACTGGCTTCCATTCTAATAAATGATTCAATGAATGACTTATTAAGATACGGACTTGCACCACTTACAGTATTTACATTTTTTTAGGGCCTGTTCACGTCACATCTAAATGTGTGGAAAATGCCTGTTTGTTAAAAATTAATATATAGCCTAGTTATTATAATAAATGTTATCCTACTCACCAGAATTAGTCAGATTGAATCTCCTGTATCTGGTCCGGTCCCTGTTGATGATCTGTAATTGAAAAAGTCCAAAGTCTGTATTTGTGATGTCCGTGATGGTCAGAGATCCAGTCCTAGGATTCAGCTGTAGTCTGTCTCCGAATCTCTCCCCAATACTAGTCGTTCCTGATTCGCCTTTAATAACGAGACAGTTTTTAGCTCCAAACGTCCACAGTATCAGATCACCGCTCAGTGTTTCAAGACCAGGGTCTAGAGTGACAGGTTCTCCAACCTTCGCTGACACGCCGTTCACTTCATGTCAAAGCAACACACAGAAATACAGAAAACAAAGTGTGAATTAATATAACGTGAATTTTCAACAAATTCATTTAGATGCCATTTTTTAACCTAGTTTGTCGTTCATAGTTTCAGCTCATCTGTCTAGGAAGATATTACCTAAACACACAAATCATAGAATATGCTGTAGTATTAGATTTTTTAGCCAAAATAATTTATTCTTGTAATATTATGATTTCTTTCCGCACAAAACATATCTACTTCATTTGTGCAGTATTACTTGAACACCCATTAACACCAATAAAGATAAATACAATAATAACTATATTAGCATCCACACTAACACACAAGACTGTCATTTCAAGCTTTAAATGCTCAAGCTCTTGCCAGATGGATTCTGATTGGCTAGAAAAATATGAGAAAGTTATTCCAATTATATTGTTCTGTGTCGTTATCATTATAGTTGTGGTGTGGACTCTATTATTTTGAATCTAGAGATATTTATATATATATATATATATATATATATATATATATATATATACCTGTATATATCTTTATTGATACTGTCCATGGTGTTAGCAAACCTCTAGTTTGATAATTTTAGTATATTTGTACAGCACTTTTCACAATACACACTGTTTTGAAGCAGCTTCACAGAAATTCATAATGTTACTGTTTGAAATTTATATTAATGCCTCAGTTCAGAGCAGGACGGTAAAATAGTTCACATTTTGTGATGATATAGAGTATTACATTTATTCTGGTAATTTTAATATTACACTAAAATGAAAAACATTACAATCTAAAAGTAACTAAACTTGTGTTGTACTTTGGGAATTTGTGCTAAGTTCAGATGATCTAAGCTGTTTAAACAGTACATGATTATTGATCTACTCACCAGTGACAGTTACAATGAATCTCATGTATTCGGTTTTTCCGTTTTTGCGGTCGATCTGTAGTTTGTAGAGTCCCGAGTGAATGGTCCTGATGTTATTGATGATGAGATCTCCAGTCTTCTCATTCAGCACCAGTTTGTTTCTGAATCTCCCATCAGGAGCATCACATTCTGTATCGTTTGTTTCACTGGCCTTTTTTTTTAATTCAGTGAGGATGTGATCCTCAAACCACCACTTTATCTCATCACCTTTCTGTAGTACAGTCTTAGTCTTTAGGTTGACAGATCTCCCTTCCGTCTCTGACACCTTCTTTTCTTCAGCTGTCACAGCGGCACATAGAAGCAGAGAACAGAAATGTGTTCATATGAGCAAGCCTAACTTTACAAAGAGCACGTTTTAGAATGTTAATAGCATGTTGTTAACATGCTTGACACATTTCTAGCATTTTCAAACATGTTTTTGCACGTTGCTAGCATGCTTTAGGAAATTGGTAGCATGTTTTAGAACGTTGTTGTTTTACCTCATTGTTAGCATGTTTTAGCTATATTGCTAGTATGATTTAACATATCAGAAACTTTAGTCTCAGAAGAACTTTACTGGCATAACAATATGCTGGCTTTTTCAAACCCAAATAAAACTGGCAAAGAATTACACAATTGTGTCAGAATCATAGACTGTAAAAAAAAAATGGACGTAGTGTCCGTGACGTCACTCGTAGGTTTCTGAAGAGCGTTTTTGAATCCTAAAGTGGGCGGAGCCGACCGCCGCCATCTTGGCAACGCGTCACCGCGCGTCACCGCGCGTCACTCCCGGATGATCCAAAATGGGCAATGAGGCGGGACGTGGGCGGAACTGAGGTGCCTGGTTGTCTGTATATAGTATGCTTTATTAATCATGTTCTCACTGAGTTTCGTCTTTTAAAAACAGTTTTAATCGGTTTTAATTCTTTAAGCCACAGAGTTTGTATTATAGCCTAACAGTTTTCTATTGGAGGAAAACGCTTAACCAGTAACGTTAATTACAGGCCTAACGTTACAGCCAATCACAGTCTGTCGGATTCTGGAGTGTAGTTAAGTTTTAAATAAAATTATAAAGAATAAATAAATTAATAAATAAAATTACATTACAATATCACTCACCGGAAAAAAATGGAGCCTAGACTTGGACGGTCTGTTAGTACAATTAGCCGCACAACAAGCCATTTTATTAGATAATTTTAAGAAATAATAACGAAAAAAGCCATATACTGTATAAAACAAAAGCAGAAACACGGCAGAGATGCCAAGTTCAGCGGCTGAGGTAACGTGACGGCTAACAGACAGCAGATAGAGACAGCAACGTCAATCAACCTGTCACTCAAGTGGCCACGCCCTTAATTATGCAGAAGTTTAAGGCTTAATATAATTTAAATGGATGAGTTATAAAAAAATTCACCCCCCTCACAGTTGTCACGAAGGGCAAAATTAGCTATATAGACCAAAATAAATTTTTGTACCAGGCTGTAAACATGTTTTTTTCTACTGTAAAGTTGGGCATTTTAACATGGAGAGTCAATGTGATTGACTCCCTTTTGGAGCCAGCCTCCAGCGGCTAGTCGATGAATTGCAGTTTTAATCACTTCCGTGTTGGTTTCACTAGAGGGAGCGGGAGGTTGCCGCTTGGTCAGAATACTTCTGGGAAATCAACTATAAAGTCTGTTTCTCATGTAATTTATCATTTACCCTAAATTCTTGCACTGATTTCAGTCATTAGCGTGAGCAAACCCAGATCTTAATGTGTTGAAAAACTGGCAGCATATTTCCTCTGAGGCTTGATTAATTATATAATTGATTCTAAACATCATTATGCATTTAAACTCTACTGTAGCATGTTTGTATTTTGTAGTTTGTATTGCTTGTATCAGCTGTAATACTTACCCACTTGTTTTTTTAGTTTAGTGATTCTGCGGTGATAGTAAATCATAACTGCAGTTAAAAGTGCAGCCACCAGCAGAACAGCAACAATTACTCCAGCTATGACATCTCTAGACAGACCCGGATCAGGAACAGCTAAAAGGAGACAGTGAATGATTACAGGACAAAATATTTATCATGATTCAGAACTGATAGGTGGCACTCAGTTGACATGTATATATATACATTACCGTTCAAACTTTTGGATCAGTCAGTCTTGTGATGTTTTTTAAAGAAGTCTCTTATGCTCATCAAGACTGCATTTATTTAATCAAAAATACATAAAAAACGGTAATCTTGCAAAATATTATTACAATATAAAATAATGGTTTATATTTTAATATACGTAAGTATAATTTATTTCTGTAATTCAAAGCTGAATTTCCATCAGCCATTACTCCAGTCTAAAGTGTCACATGATCCTTCAGAAATCATTACATTATGCTGATTTATTATCAGTGCTGGAAACTATTGTGCTGCTTAATATATCTTTTTTGGAACCTGTGATACTTTCTTCAAGATTCTTTGATGAATAAAAAGTTAAAAAGAAGAGCATTTATTTATAATATAAATCTTTTCTAACAATATAAACTACCGTTCAAAAGTTTGGGGTCAGTACATTTTTATTCTTTCTTTTTTTAAAGAAATTAAACCTTTTATTCAGCAAGGCTGTGTTAAATTAATAAGATGTGATAAAGATTTATATTGTTAGAAAAGATTTCTATTTTGAATAAATGCTGTTCTTTTTTAACTTTTTATTAATTAAAGAATCCTGAAAAAAGTATTGCAGTTTCAAAAAATATATATATTTGGCAGCACGACTGTTGCCAACATTGATAATTCTAATAATAAATCAGCATATTAGAATGATTTCTGAAGGATCATGTGGCACTTTAGACTGGAGTAATGGCTGATGGAAATTCAGCTTTTGCATCACAGAAATAAATTATACTTTAAAGTATATTAAAACAGAAACCATTATTTTATATTGTAATAACATTTGGCAAGATTACCGTTTTTTCTGTATTTTTGATCAAATAAATGCAGCCTTAATGAGCAAAAGAGGCTTCTTTAAAAACATTACACATCTTACTGATCCAAAACTTTTGAACGGTAGTGTAAGTTTTAGTTTACCGTGACACAGGCCAAAACATGGTTTTACACTGTTAACATGCAGTGGTGACAATACCCCCCCACCCCCATCTGAGGGTTGTCCCGCCTAAATATATTATTAAAAACCATGCTATGTATTGTAAATAACAATGTTTTATGCTTTAAATAACTGTGTAAGTAGTACAACAACAAACGGGGCAAAAATGCAATTTAAGTTTAGAAACATTTTTAGTCTCCAAGTCCCTTGCCTCACAGTGCTTTGGTCCAAATGCCTGCTTTCCTTTTTACATCACCTACACACACACACACACAAGGCTATTTTATTCACTTAAACATTGGATAAAGTGATTACTTTCTCTTTAATACAGATGATGCCAATGTATTTTTCGTTGAGTCACTATGTTAGCAATAATAACGGAAAGGGTTGCCAGGTTTCCACAACAAAACCCGCCCAATTGCTAATCAAAACTAGCCCAAATCTAGCCTAAAGTAACTAAAAATGCATGTTCCGAGGCTAAAATACACATTACTGGGGTCGCTTCATTCAGTGATCAAGTAACCCAATTCCACGAGAAACTTGGCAACGCTGTGACTGTCTACAACGGACACGAGCACAACAGCTTAAAGTTTTCTAATTTGGCACGGTCTACCTGCTGCACTATATTAAGGCTCTCCTCTGTATATAATTCATAACCTTACAAGTACAATTTAAACTGTATTATTTGTGTATTTCTCTTGAGAAATTTTATGTTTATTGTCCCCCCCCCCCCCACTGTTAGACTAAATTTACGTCCCTGCAGAGTACGTCCAATTACATTACCTGCCCACCGAGCTTCAAAAACAAAAGTAAAAAGCGAGCGCGCATATCGCACATACTAATAGCAGCTGCCTGATGAGCAAATTATCCAAGTTTTTCCTAGAGTCTACTGTGTTTAAGATTATGTGAGACACTAGGGGAAGTTCCACTTTGCGATTTCTACCTAGGAGGACCCTTGTAGCGGGATTGTGCCCTCATTCCGCTATTCCTCCCCTGCCCTTACAGAGGTCTGTGCAGGCCAAACCCTAAAAAAATACTTTTTTTGTATCTGTAGCCATTTTAATAGTGTAATTAACATAGAAGTCAGCTTATATTTCATATATTATATTAATATATTAATGTATGAATTATTTATAAACCTTTAATTTGAAACTCACCACTGACAGAAACAAGGAATTGCTGCGAGCTCTCACGGCCTCTGATCTGTACTTCATAAAGTCCCGCGTGTTCGGCTCTGGTGTTTTTGATGGTCAGAGATCCAGTCTGATTTAGTTGTAGTCGCTCCCTGAATCGCTCATCATCAACATTTATTGAGGCCTCATTCGTTTCTACATCAATATTAGCCAGGAGGATGCCTTTATCTCCAAACCTCCACACGATCAGATCATCCTCCTGTAATTCAGTACCATCATTCTGAAGAGTGACAGAATCTCCCTCCATCACTGATACTGACTTCACTCCACCCGTCTCACCAACCACACCTGGAAAACAAATCGGACAAAAACTAATTCGTACAGATTTTTTGTGTGGAGTCACACATATGTGAATCATCAAGAACACTGATGTAAGATGCTTACAGCATGAAATCATGAAACTTGAAACAAGATCATTATTACATTAATGAAAGAGATACTCTTGAGATACTTACCAAAGACATCCACACTAAATATCCTGGATGCGATTTTTTCACTTGAGATTGTTAGTTTATATTGTCCTGAGTGTCTCTTTCTGGTGTTTCTGATGGTGAGAGAGCCAGTGTCTTGATCCACCTGCAATCTGCCTTTGAATTTCACATCATCAGTGACAAAAAATGAGGTCAAGTCGCTCTTTCTGGTTATTTGAGAAATAACAAATTCTTTAGGCCCAAACGACCACAGTATTGTATCATCGTTCTGTATTTCAGTAAGATTGGTGTGTAGAGTGACAGGATCTCCTTCCATCACTGACACTGTTTCTGTTTCTGCACTAAACACACCTGCAAAACATAAATGAAACATAATAGATATAGACTGTTTAATCTGATACCACAGCAGTAACCTCAGTAAACAGATTCAATTGGAAACATTTGAGCACACATTGTTTCTTGAAATAACCGGTTTTACCAGTTTACATGTAAAACAGTAACCTGTAAGTTGTTATGTACCATGTTCTATTAAAAAAGAAACACACACACACAGGTTATTTCCTCATTCTCCTCATATGTTAAATGTATAGTCACATTTTAAAATACCACTTGTCCTATAGTGTTTATATGTTTGATGTTTGTTACATTTTACCTTTAGTTTTGTTTTAACACATTATGCATTAACATGTATGGCTGCACTGAAGTCTACACTGAATTTGGTCATCCAATATTACTGTGTTTGCACGTTAAATTACATTATTATTATTATTATTGTTGTTGTAGTGGACACACGATGGGAATATGACAGTGCTATTTTCAGCAGATATCGACGTCTGACAGAGATGTGATTTCATTTTTTTTTTTTTTTTTTGTATGTTTGCCACATTATTATTTTTAATGTTGGTTTGGCTATTAAACGCGTTGTTCTTTCAGTATCAGTTCATGCATTTGTTGTAGCATGGCTGATGTGAATGTGTCATGAATGAAACTAAAAAATAACATAAATCCACTTACCGTCCAGAAATAAGAGAGACAACAATAATATCCTCTGCATGATTTTTTTTTTTTTTTTTTGTCGAGCTGTGAATGTAGTACAGATGATCGATGGAGATGATTTAATAGTGTTCTGTTCCGCTGAATCTCATTGCGTTCTTCAGTCTCATTCAAACCGAGCAACAAATGCAAATATCTCACAAAATATTCTACAGTAAACTATATACAATGATCGGTGTTTCTTAGTGATGTGACGTTCTGCATGGAGGCTACGAAGCTTGTATTAAATAAAAAACAAAACAAAACCGAAACATCTCGCAGTGAAGCACTGTACCGGAGCTTTCGTTTTCCATAACCACGTGATCTGTTAACTAGAAATAGCTGGGAGGTCTGGATGGAACGCAAAGACAGCTGTTTCCAGCTTTGACCACAAGATAGCATTAGTGTGCAACGTGTTGAAAAGCTTCGAGTAATGAACCATTTTAGTTGCTTTATTTCACCATCATTACAACTCACTCCTCCCCGCTCATTGCACTCCCTCATATTCGTTGTAATATATGTGCACACTCTTGATTATAAAGTCTTTGTATACACTAATGTTGTTTTTTTCAGGAAGGAGGTTTTAGCATGTTTTTCATTACTAAAGCACTGACAACATAATTTACATTTACATTTACATTTAGTCATTTGGCAGACGCTTTTATCCAAAGCGACTTACAATTGGGGAATACAAAAAGCGATTCATCTTGAAGAGGCAGTCAGACAGAGGAAGTGCTCGTAACACCAAGTCTCAGTCATTGTTCAAATAAGTACAAACTAGTAGGTGGAGAGAAAGATAGAGGGAAATTTTTTTTTTTTTTTTTTTTTTTGAGTTTAGGATGAAGTCAAGTACTGCCGAAAGAGATGAGTTTTCAGTTGTTGCTTGAAGGTTGCCAGAGATCCGGCGTTCCGGATAGGGGTGGGAAGATTATTCCACCAGCCAGGAATGGTGAACGAGAATGTTCTGGAGAGTGATTTTGAGCCTCTCTGTGATGGTACCACAAGGCGTCGCTCACTAGCAGATCTCAAACTTCTGGAGGGGATGTAGGTTCGTAATAGTGAGTGGAAGTAGGAGGGTGCAGAGCCTGTGGTAGATCTGTACGCAAGCATCAGTGACTTGAACTGGATGCGAGCTGCCACTGGTAGCCAGTGCAAAGAGATGAAGAGAGGTGTAACATGCGCTCTTTTGGGCTCGTTGAAGATCAGTCGTGCCGCTGCATTCTGAATCATTTGTAGAGGTTTGATTGCGTTTGATGGCAGACCAGCCAGAAGAGCATTGCAGTAGTCCAGTCTAGAAACAACCAGGGCCTGGACAAGAAGTTGCGCAGCATGCTCTGTCAGAAAGGGCCTGATCTTTCTGATGTTGTGTAGTGCAAACCTGCAGGAACGAGCAGTCTTTGCAATGTGCTCTTTGAAGGTCAGCTGGTCATCAAAGATTACACCAAGATTTCTGACCGAAGTTGATGGGGTAATCATTGATGAGCCGAACTGAATCGTGAAGTCATGCCGTAGAGTCGGAGTGGCAGGGAAGACCAGAAGTTCCGTCTTTGCCAGGTTGAGCTGTAGGTGATGTTCTTTCATCCATGCCGAGATGTCCGCCAGGCAGCCTGAGATCCGTGCAGCTACCGTTGGGTCATCTGGTTGAAAAGAGAGATAGAGCTGTGTGTCATCGGCATAGCAGTGATAGGAGAAGCCATGTGCATGTATGATGGGACCCAGCGATGTAGTGTACGTCGAGAAGAGGAGGGGTCCAAGAACCGATCCCTGAGGAACTCCAGTGATCAGTTGATGTGGTTTGGATACCTCCCCTCCCCAGGTCACCCTGAAGGATCTACCGGTGAGATAGGATTCAAACCAGCGAAGTGGAATTCCAGTGACGCCCAGTGAAGAGAGTGTAGACAGGAGAATCTGATGATTGACAGTGTCAAAAGCAGCAGAGAGATCCAGCAGAATGAGGACTGATGATTTGGAATCAGCCTTTGCAGTTCGCAGGGCTTCAGTGACTGAGAGTAGCGCAGTCTCTGTTGAATGGCCACTCCTGAAACCTGACTGTTTAGCATCCAGCTTGTTGTACTGTGAAAGAAACCGCGAGAGCTGGTTGAAGACAGCTCGTTCGAGTGTTTTCCCTATGAATGGAAGGAGAGAGACAGGTCTGTAGTTATCTAAAAGAGAAGCATTTAATGTAGGTTTTTTGATCAGTGGGGTTACCCGAGCCTGCTTGAATGCTGTGGGGAAGATGCCTGTGAGGAGAGATGTGTTGATAATGTGTGTGAGTGCCGGTAAGAGTGTGGGAGAGATTGTTTGGAGAAGATGTGAGGGGATCGGGTCGCGAGGACATGTTGTAGGATGGCTGGAGAGGAGAAGTTTGGATACTTCTGCCTCGGTGAGAGGACAGAAGGAGAAGATGGGAGCTGGAGCGGTGGATGTGGTTGATCGGAGGTGCTGCGGAGTTGAGAACTGGTTGCTGATTGTTCTAGTTTTGTCTGTGAAAAAAGAGGTAGATAATAGTGACAGTATGTAGATAGATAAAAAAGACATAATAGTGAACAGAAGACAAGACTGGAAATGAGCTTGGAGTTGTAGTGTTCCAGTGAGTGAAGTTTTTTAATAAATGTGGAAAAAGGAAAAATTTACCTTTAGTTTTAACAAATTATGCATTAAGAGCATGGCTGCTATAGATGCCACGGTCTCTTAGGGAGAGTTTAATGGGGATGTGTGTGCTGCCCAGAAACACATGAAAGCAGTAGGCATAACCAGAAGCACTAGCTGTTTTATGCGTAATACATATATAAAGTTATGTATATATATATATAAGTATCCAGATATAAATTTGTTACCCATTCTCAATGGGAAAGTGCCCAAGCAAAATTGCTCAAAAAGTAGCCCCATGTATCATCAGCCTTAGATTAATGTTGTATATTATGTAGGGGTGGCATGGACACAGATGTCACGGTTCGGTATGTACCTCGGTTCGAGGGTCACGGTTCGATACGATTTCGGTACAACAGGAACAATCTACAATCTACTATGCTCAGTTTGTTTTAATTTATTTTGAATGGACAGTAGTGCAAATTAAAAAAAAAATTCCACCTAGATGTGAAAATGCTAAATATTATTAAGCTACATGTTATGTATATAAAATCTGTTTTGTTTCACTGTATAAAGCAGACCTTTATACAGTGATTATTAATAAGACAATACGTGTTTAAAGTTGATTCTGCTGGTATAAGGAAACAGCTGAAGTGGTCACGCCAGAGCGTGCGTGCGCGCGCGCACACACACACACACACACATCAGTTCCAGTATTGCTAACTTGACAGCGCAGTTGGTACTTTATCAAAATAAAATACAGTGAGCCAAACATCAGTGCGCCGGCCTCTGTGTCACCATTGGAACGCGACTGAAGTACAAAGGCTATAATTTACATAAAAAATAATTTAGCATTCAGATACATTACATTGCAAATATGGAAATATTATGGAATCTTTGGATTTGTGCTGAATGAGAGAGGTAGGATAAACGAGCACAAAGCCCTATTTCGCAAACAGTTGAGTGCACAAGCCGTTAAAGTATACTCCTTTGTCAGTCTATGTGAGAGACGCATTCAGAATCAGCACATGGTTACTGTCTAGTGGGCTTTGTTTTCAAGTGCACATCTCATGGCATTCGCTGTTCTTCTGCTGGCAGTTATCAAACAGCGTTGTATTACTGCGGGCGCTGTCTTCTGGATTGGGGGTGAATTCGTTGTAAGGCCTCATGCACCGAACCGAGATGTCCGTACCGTGACGGTTCGGTACGAATACATGTACCATGCCACCCCTAATATTGTGTAACTTATCATGCAAATGAAATATTATAATTCTATTATAATAAATTAATAAATGAACACCTTGCAAAGACACAAAGAGAGAACACGGAAATGCAGTTTTCATGGCTTTAAGACTGACAGAACTTTGTATAATTGCCATATACTTGTCTAAATCAACTTTGAACAATGAAAAGAGAGGTTTAGAACCAGTAAACTTTTGCTTATGAATATGAATTTATTATGTAAAATTTCCCTGTATTGTCTTTTGAGTATTCGAACAATCCAAAGAAAGCATCTTTAAAACAAAAAGAAAAGTCACTTACAAAATAAGAGTGGATAAACATACAAAATCTGACCATTTTTGAAAGAATCATTTGATTTGAATGATTCAGTTAATCATTTATTAAAACAGGGACTTGCTGCCACCTACTGGTAGTTTCTATTTATTTATCCATGACAGGCCTAATCCACCCAAGATACCAGCACAAAAACACAAATAATAATTTAATTGTCGACAAAAGTGTTGCCAATGTTTCCACCAGCCTGTTTTGTTTTGTTTCTGAAAAGGCAGATCACAATTAGGCATTACGCCATCTGATGTTTTCATAGACCAGATACCTCATTTTCCATATTTATTCAAAACTGGAGAAGATAAATAAATAAATAAAAGCTTAATGAAGATATTAAATAGCCTACAGAAAATATAAATAATTTGCAACAATACAGAGCTCAGGTTTGAGTTTGTGTTAAATGTGTTTTTTTTTCTCCTCCTGCTACACTAAACAATTTTTTTCAAAGATTGCAGATGTTAGTAATATCAAACCAAGATATCAAGGTATTTATCATATATGTGCCCTACTACCATGCACACCAGTCTTAAAATATCACACTGGAGGAACAATTCAGAAACTGTTATTAGACCTCATTTACAAATAAGTCTATATGAGAAACACACTCTGAAAGGAAGTGCACAGAGCTATTTATTCACACCAAACCACAGACAGGTATCAATCTCATCTTCAGCGTGACATTTTCCGTCATGCCAAGACCCATTTGATATAATATTTGTTATTGATATAAAAATCTTATTGTCAGTATTGAGGACTGATTATTCGAAATTGTTCTGATGTTCAAACTGCTGAAGAAAATGATCCAGCTGATTTTGTTACAGTTGTGCTTGTGAAGTGGCATACTGCCAAGTATGGTGACCCATACTCGGAATTCGTGCTCTGTATTTAACCCATCCAACGTGCACACACACAGCAGTGAACACACACACACACCGTGAACACACACCCGGAGCATTTATGCTGCAGCGCCCGGGGAGCAGTTGGGGGTTCGGTGCCTTGCTCAAGGGCACCTCAGTCGTGGTATTGAGGGTGGAGAGAGCACTGTACATTCACTCCCCCCACCTACAATCCCTGCCAGCCGGAGACTCGAACCCGCAACCTTTGGATTACGAGTCCGACTCTCTAACCATTAGGCCATGACTTCCCGGACTTGTGGTGTCTAGTTGGTAAGTTATAAATGTTTTATGGTTTCAGTATGTACAGAATCAATGAGAAGAGTTTGCATGCGCTGTTAATGTTGTATAATGATAACTGTAAATCAATCAATGTGATTAACAACTCAAGTAAGCAAAACAAATGTTTACATTTATCTTATCTAATCTTACTAAAAAAAATACTTATTTCGGTTACGTATTGAAATTCATGTCAAAGGGTTGTTGCAATTATTTTAAAAAATTATTTAAAATTAGTTTACAACAATTATTTCTGTTTGTGCTCCAGGTGTGTCTGGTGTTAACACAGTGAAGTCAGTGTCAGCTACGGAGGGAGATTCAGTCACTCTAAACATACAGAGACGATGAGATCGAGTGGCGGTTTGGACAAAACATCATTCTCTTAGCTGAAATCAAACAAAACAATAAGACCATATTTTATGATGATAGTGCTGATGGGAGATTCAGAGACAGACTGAAGCTGGACAATCAAACTGGATCTCTGACCATCATGAACACCAGAACCACAGACTCTGGACTTTATATAGTAACCAGCACTAAAACAAGGACCTCACTCAACACATTCAGTCTTAGTGTCTATGGTGAGTGTATTCACAGTCAGGTGTATATTCACTTTTTAACATTGTCAATCAAGGTCAAAATTAGTCTGATAATGATAAATATAGATTAATTTGTGCAGAAACACGTCAGCTGCTATTTGTATCATATTGCTAATTAACCAGATGAACCATGAATGTATATAAATCAAACTCTCTAAGACTTCCAACAGATTCTTTTCCATGCATCATTTTAATGTAGGCCTATACATGTATATTACACACAAATAAGACAATTCACTGTTTTAATTGAGCTGCACACCCTTCACACTCACTTCATTTCTATAAAGATTTCTCAACCTTCACATTCTCCTAATTCACCTATACTATGCCCTAAAAGTATATACTCATTTTGTGAATAAAATTGTACACTTTTAAGCAGAAAAAGCATCTTTGTAAAGCTACATCCCATAGCTAGCAGTCGCTCATGCCAAAGTACTGTATAGGCCTACATTAAAATGATGCATGGAAAAGAATCTGTTGGAAGTCTTAGAGAGTTTGATTTATATACATTCATGGTTCATCTGGTTAATTAGACTTGCAAGAACCAATGAGGTTTGATATTTATGTAGAAGCTAATACAATCAAACATTTTTGTGAACCAAGACTGATATTTTTATGCTTTCATCATATAAAGAGATTGTATTATTTCAGAAGACTTGGAATATGACATACAAATCGTATAGGTTACTTTTGAGACACTTACTCTGAAGACATTGTATGAAAAGATGACACTATCACAAGTTCTAGGATCCATAGACGAAAAAAAGGTCATAGGGGTTTGGACAAACATGAAAGTGAGTAAATGATCACAGAATTGTCATTTTGAGGAGAGAAAGACTGCTTTAAAATAAATTGACTCACATCCTTGTCAAGACTCTCCTTTATTGAAGTGATTTCTGGAATGTCCTCTAATGCTTTGACCTGATTAACTGCAAAAAATAAAAGTTACACAGGTCACATTTGATGTTGCTTTAAGCAATTTTGAGAAGGCTTGAACACACTGACTATGGTCAGAAGTTAAATGCTTCTTCAGAGACAGTTCACTCCTAAATGTGCATACACAATCTTTATAGATGCATGGGAGTGGACAGTGATGTTTCAGCTTGTAGTTGTTGCAACAGTTGTTGCATGTCCATCATGTTAAAAATGCTGTTTGATATAACTAATAGCATTTGCATTGTCCAGTATCAAACACAACTGGTTCCAACTATTCACAAACATCTAAAAATAAACATAAAAAAAAAAAAAGAAGCTAGTACTAATTACAAATAACACCTCGTGTATAAATGTTTCTCACATATAAACATAAACCAACATTCAAATGACTGTGTGAGTGTGAGAGAGAGAGAGTATACTACATTATGGGGACTCCACGAGGATAGTAATACCAGTAATCAGGGCCGTCCTTTGGGTGGTGCAACTGGTGCGGTAACACCAGGCCCCGTGCTTTGAGGGGGCCCCGCGGCGAATGGACCGAGAGGATCCTAATACAATCACGATAGGAAAGAGGGGGCCCTGCTCCCCACCTTGCACAGGGCCCCGTGTTAGCTAAGGACAACCCTGCCAGTAATACCTGTAAATTTTGTCCTTGTGGACAATTGTTGTGAAAAAATGTTTGATCCCCATGAGGAAACAAGCTTATAAGTCATACAGAAGATTTTTTTATTTAAATTTTTTAATCTAAAGTAGCAGAACGTTTTCTGTGAGGGGTAGGTTTAAGAGTAGGGGATGCAATTTACAGTTTGTACATAATAAAACTCATTACGTCTATGAAATATCTCCATAAAACATGGAAACCCATGTCTTAGTGTATGCGCACGTGTGCATTATGTGTACTGTTAATGAAGAAGATTGATAATAATTGAATAATAATGCACATACTTTAAGTTTTCTGAGCTTGTAAAAACTGCAGAATATGAATGCATCATATTCCTGATTATGCATCTGAGCACATCTCCATCCTATAGTATGATATTGGCTGAACAAAAGTGGTCTAACTGCTTAATGTTGCCCTGAGGCAACGAACAAAAAAAAAAACAACAACAAAGAAAAAACTGTTTTAGTACAAAAAAAAAAAAAAAAAGTCGTTAAACAATCAAAGAACTTCCTTACATACTAATGCACATGCAAATATTTTTAAATGAAGTTATTTAAATTTAAACATGTTAAAAAGTGATATTTATCTTACCAATTGGTGACATTGTGTGCCATGTGGCTTTTCTTCTTGCCCCCCCCCCCCACCCCCCCAAAAAAGGCCACACCCACTTTAGACCCTCATTTCACTGAACAGCCATGTCAGCTGATATTATATATATCTAATATATATAATAAAGGGGCTGTGAGAGGTCCAAAAAGATGGTTTGTTGCCTGAGGGCAATGCCATGCCATAGAGTGTTAAGAAAGAGTTCAGATTCTCTGTTCTTTTTTCTGTAGATAAGTGTCATTTTGAAGGGTGGAGCTACTGGAGGAGTGTATTCACACTCAACAGTTTCAACAGTGTTATATGATAGCTCTCGTGAAACTTTGGAAAACTGCTGGAGAAAATGGTTGAGGCACTTATTTTTTTCTGTTTGTGCTTGTGGAGTCTGACTGGTAGGTATTTTTATGGCTTCATTTGTGTTTATTTGATCAATTATCCATGTACACAATGTTCTGATATTTATTATTTCCATCATTCGTTTTGCCTCTAACATTTTCAAGTTTTGTCAGAATAAAATACTTAAGTACTTCTGTGTTCATGGTGCTCTTCTTAATATTGCCGTTTTCTATTTTAGCATGAAAGGTTTAAGTTATTGTGAATTATTGGATTCTACAGTGAAATTAGTGTAAAGTGAAAAAAAAAAGTTATATTCTGACAAATTACAGTATAATTAGTTTCACAGTTACTAAAACCCTGTTTCTGACTAAATGTTTCTGTTTGTCAGGTGTGTTTGGTGTTGATGCAGTGAAGTCAGTGTCAGTGATGGAGGGAGATTCTGTCACTCTAAACATTGGTGGTACTGATAAACAGATACACAATGTGACTGAGTGGAGATTTGGACCTGAAGACGTTCTCATAGCTAAAATCAACAAACAGAACAATAAGAGCATGATTCATAATGGTAATGCTGGGAGATTCAGAGACAGACTGAAGCTGGATCATCAGACTGGATCTCTGACCATCACAAACACCAGAACCACAGACTCTGGACTTTATCAAGTAACTAGCAACGGCACAGAGACACCTCTAAACACATTCAATCTTACTGTCTATGGTGAGTTAAAACACTTTTCACACTCTAATTTATTTAATTTCTCTATTACAAAATATCCCATATTGTATGTGCATCATTACAGAAGAATTCTGTAATTTCTCTGAAACCACTGCCACATCTTAAAGGGAAAGTTCACCCAAAAATGAAAATTCTGTCAGCATTTACTCACCCTTTATGATTTCCTTTTTTCTGCTCAACACTGAAGATATTTTTAAGAATGTTGGTAACCAAACAGTTGCTGTTCCCCAGCAGTCAATGGCTACCAGCAACTGTTTGGTTTCCCAAATAAAATAAACATCCATTAATTGCATTTTTTCCACAGCTCATCTGCCGATCCCTGTCATCACCATTTACTGTCGACACAATTCTTCATCATCATCAGGATCATCAGTGTCCAAATGTTTTCTGCTGTGTTTAGCATTGAATGTGAGTGATGTGAGTCTCTCCTGGTACAAAGGAAACAGTTTATTGTCCAGCATCAGTGTGTCTGATCTAAGCATCAGTCTTGCTCTACCTCTGGAGGTGGAATATCAGGATAAAAACACCTACAGCTGTGTGCTCAACAGTCTCACCAGTAACCAGACCACACATCTGGACATCAGTCAACTCTGTCACACATGTCCAGGTACAATATATACATATATATTTAAATTTTAATATATATATTATATTATATATCATATTTCTGTTTTCTAACATTGTTCGCTTCTTCTCTCACAAGACTGCATCCACTGTTGCGGTTCTACTGAAGCTGTGATCCGATTGGCTCTCTCTGCTCTGGTGGGCATGGCTGCTGTTGCTGTACTGGTTTATGAATTCAGATCCAGTCTTCAACAAAAGAGAAGACAGCAGACACTGCTATCAAACTCTGATTAATCGTTTAATTAATCGTGGGTGGTGATGGCGCAGTGGATAAGACACATGCCTTTGGTGTGAGAGACCCGGGTTCGAATCCACTGTGAGACACCAATGTGTCCCTGAGCAAGACACTTAACCCCCTAGTTGCTCCAGAGGCGTGCGACCTCTGACATATATAGCAATTGTAAGTCGCTTTGAATAAAAGCATCAGCTAAATGAATAAATGTAAATGTAATCAGATACTCAGGGAGGTGGACATATACGCTTTTCACAGTAGCCTACTTTTCACAGTACAAATTATTTTAAAGCAACTTTACAAAAAATAGTGCCCACTGCGATTATGATCAGTTGAGACCGGATGACAGAGAAGACCTGCAAGTGAACTTTAACGTAAACACGTTGTGGTTTAATGCGCTGCTGATAAAATAAATGCTTGTTAGCAGTTCTGCAGGAAACTGAAGGTCTCAGGAGCCAAAGGTGACAAAAATTATGTCTTTTTTCTGCTTTTTTGTGTGTAAAGGTGGTGGGTGAGATGAAGTGTGAAAACCAGAGCAGAAACTGACTACTGCATTGAAAAAGGTTGCTTATCATCTTATCATCATTTTTTCTAACAGTTTGCTAATTATGAAAACATTATTTCTGAATGTTTTCTGAATGGTCAGTTTTCCAAATGTTTTAAAAACATTTTTCTTGGTTATAGTATAATTATATATTTTTTTACTTTGCAAACTTTATGGGAGTGATATTTTGTTGACTGAACATTCTAAAACAAGTGGTAAAAAGAAATAGACCAAGCCCAGCTAAAACACTTCAGAAAACGTTTCACGAATGTTGTATGAAGAAAGTGTTTGTGCAAATGTTGTAGGAACAGAATACTTTGATGTTCTACATTCTCTCATTCTGAGAACATTCCCTGCGAACTGGGTCACTAGACGTTCCTATGAAAATATTATTCAGCGATCTATAATGTGTCTGCTCATGAAACATCAACTGATTTTATGTAGCAGCTCAGGTTCCTCACTGAACTCTGATTATATGATTTTAATGTCTATCATAGTGATGATGACTTTTCAAATTTCACAGTATATGTAACTACTTTCAGTGGCGTATTATGTGTTTTGTTTTCTCTATATTAGCATATTTCATAGTACTAGCATAACCTCTGATTATTGTTTGAACTTTAACTAAATTGTACAAGCTAAACAGAACCACTATTTAAAGAATGGTAACGGGCGACCTATTAAATATTATTAGTAATAACCTCTGGCTAATGATCAGACTGGTGAGTTTGTGATCGTGAGGTCCACATAAAACGGCCGATGTAAGACACACTGAGTTTCCAAATGAATGAGTAATTATAACGCAAAGTGTTAACTAGAACACTCAAATGTCAGACTAGCCTAATAATAATTAGAAATTAACAAACAACCAATTTGTATTTCAATCTAAATTCAAGGTCATAAAATGGAGTCAGATTAGAATTTAATTTAACCCTTGTGGACCCTTATGGACATTTTTGTCCATTTTAGTTTTGTTTTTATAATTTTGCCTGTGTTAATGCTACTTGCATAAATTTTGCCTCAGGTGTGTATTTGTATTGGACTTTTAAACTTCCACCCTCATTTCCTTTAATAAATCTATTTTACACTAAGTACAAAAAAGTGAAACACTTTTTGGACAAAAATGTCCCAATTGAAACCCATTAAAACTGCTATTTTTAATCGCAGTGCCGTTTAACTGTAAAATGATGCAATTTTTGTTAAAAGGCTTTCATTCTCTTGGCAAGGCTTCAAAATTAAAATTTTTACCTTTTTTTACCAGATGATGCCATTTTTTCAGGTTTGGTCTATAAAGTACGGTGGCCCAATAGTGCACAACACAACGCAATTAAAAAAGCAAACATAAGCTCACAACACAACGACATTAAGCCACAACACAACGACATTTAGCCACAACGCAATTAAAAAAGCAAACATAAGCTCACAACACAACGACATTAAGCCACAACACAACGACATTTAGCCTCAACGCAATTAAAAAAGCAAACATAAGCTCACAACACAACGACATTAAGCCACAACACAACGACATTTAGCCACAACGCAATTAAAAAAGCAAACATAAGCTCACAACACAACGACATTAAGCCACAACACAACGACATTTAGCCTCAACGCAATTAAAAAAGCAAACATAAGCTCACAACACAATGACATTAAGCCACAACACAACGACATTTAGCCACAACACAACGACATTAAGCCACAACACAACGACATTTAGCCACAACACAACGACATTTAGCCACAACACAACGACATTAAGCCACAACACAACGACATTTAGCCACAACGCAATTAAAAAAGCAAACATAAGCTCACAACACAACGACATTAAGCCACAACACAACGACATTTAGCCTCAACGCAATTAAAAAAGCAAACATAAGCTCACAACACAACGACATTAAGCCACAACACAACGACATTTAGCCACAACACAACGACATTAAGCCACAACACAACGACATTTAGCCACAACACAACGACATTAAGCCACAACACAACGACATTTAGCCACAACGCAATTAAAAAAGCAAACATAAGCTCACAACACAACGACATTAAGCCACAACACAACGACATTTAGCCACAACGCAATTAAAAAAGCAAACATAAGCTCACAACACAACGACATTAAGCCACAACACAACAACATTTAGCCACAACGCAATTAAAAAAGCAAACATAAGCTCACAACACAACAACATTAAGCCACAACACAACGACATTTAGCCACAACGCAATTAAAAAAGCAAACATAAGCTCACAACACAACGACATTAAGCCACAACACAACGACATTTAGCCTCAACGCAATTAAAAAAGCAAACATAAGCTCACAACACAATGACATTAAGCCACAACACAACGACATTTAGCCACAACACAACGACATTAAGCCACAACACAACGACATTTAGCCACAACACAACGACATTAAGCCACAACACAACGACATTTAGCCACAACGCAATTAAAAAAGCAAACATAAGCTCACAACACAACGACATTAAGCCACAACACAACGACATTTAGCCTCAACGCAATTAAAAAAGCAAACATAAGCTCACAACACAACGACATTAAGCCACAACACAACGACATTTAGCCACAACACAACGACATTAAGCCACAACACAACGACATTTAGCCACAATACAACGACATTAAGCCACAACACAACGACATTTAGCCACAACGCAATTAAAAAAGCAAACATAAGCTCACAACACAACGACATTAAGCCACAACACAACGACATTTAGCCTCAACGCAATTAAAAAAGCAAACATAAGCTCACAACACAACGACATTAAGCCACAACACAACGACATTTAGCCACAACGCAATTAAAAAAGCAAACATAAGCTCACAACACAACGACATTAAGCCACAACACAACGACATTTAGCCTCAACGCAATTAAAAAAGCAAACATAAGCTCACAACACAATGACATTAAGCCACAACACAACGACATTTAGCCACAACACAACGACATTAAGCCACAACACAACGACATTTAGCCACAACACAACGACATTTAGCCACAACACAACGACATTAAGCCACAACACAAAGACATTTAGCCACAACGCAATTAAAAAAGCAAACATAAGCTCACAACACAACGACATTAAGCCACAACACAACGACATTTAGCCTCAACGCAATTAAAAAAGCAAACATAAGCTCACAACACAACGACATTAAGCCACAACACAACGACATTTAGCCACAACACAACGACATTAAGCCACAACACAACGACATTTAGCCACAACACAACGACATTAAGCCACAACACAACGACATTTAGCCACAACGCAATTAAAAAAGCAAACATAAGCTCACAACACAACGACATTAAGCCACAACACAACGACATTTAGCCACAACGCAATTAAAAAAGCAAACATAAGCTCACAACACAACGACATTAAGCCACAACACAACGACATTTAGCCACAACGCAATTAAAAAAGCAAACATAAGCTCACAACACAACAACATTAAGCCACAACACAACGACATTTAGCCACAACGCAATTAAAAAAGCAAACATAAGCTCACAACACAACGACATTAAGCCACAACACAACGACATTTAGCCTCAACGCAATTAAAAAAGCAAACATAAGCTCACAACACAATGACATTAAGCCACAACACAACGACATTTAGCCACAACACAACGACATTAAGCCACAACACAACGACATTTAGCCACAACACAACGACATTAAGCCACAACACAACGACATTTAGCCACAACGCAATTAAAAAAGCAAACATAAGCTCACAACACAACGACATTAAGCCACAACACAACGACATTTAGCCTCAACGCAATTAAAAAAGCAAACATAAGCTCACAACACAACGACATTAAGCCACAACACAACGACATTTAGCCACAACACAACGACATTAAGCCACAACACAACGACATTTAGCCACAATACAACGACATTAAGCCACAACACAACGACATTTAGCCACAACGCAATTAAAAAAGCAAACATAAGCTCACAACACAACGACATTAAGCCACAACACAACGACATTTAGCCTCAACGCAATTAAAAAAGCAAACATAAGCTCACAACACAACGACATTAAGCCACAACACAACGACATTTAGCCACAACGCAATTAAAAAAGCAAACATAAGCTCACAACACAACGACATTAAGCCACAACACAACGACATTTAGCCTCAACGCAATTAAAAAAGCAAACATAAGCTCACAACACAATGACATTAAGCCACAACACAACGACATTTAGCCACAACACAACGACATTAAGCCACAACACAACGACATTTAGCCACAACACAACGACATTTAGCCACAACACAACGACATTAAGCCACAACACAAAGACATTTAGCCACAACGCAATTAAAAAAGCAAACATAAGCTCACAACACAACGACATTAAGCCACAACACAACGACATTTAGCCTCAACGCAATTAAAAAAGCAAACATAAGCTCACAACACAACGACATTAAGCCACAACACAACGACATTTAGCCACAACACAACGACATTAAGCCACAACACAACGACATTTAGCCACAACACAACGACATTAAGCCACAACACAACGACATTTAGCCACAACGCAATTAAAAAAGCAAACATAAGCTCACAACACAACGACATTAAGCCACAACACAACGACATTTAGCCACAACGCAATTAAAAAAGCAAACATAAGCTCACAACACAACGACATTAAGCCACAACACAACGACATTTAGCCACAACGCAATTAAAAAAGCAAACATAAGCTCACAACACAACGACATTAAGCCACAACACAACGACATTTAGCCTCAACGCAATTAAAAAAGCAAACATAAGCTCACAACACAATGACATTAAGCCACAACACAACGACATTTAGCCACAACACAACGACATTAAGCCACAACACAACGACATTTAGCCACAACACAACGACATTAAGCCACAACACAACGACATTTAGCCACAACGCAATTAAAAAAGCAAACATAAGCTCACAACACAACGACATTAAGCCACAACACAACGACATTTAGCCTCAACGCAATTAAAAAAGCAAACATAAGCTCACAACACAACGACATTAAGCCACAACACAACGACATTTAGCCACAACACAACGACATTAAGCCACAACACAACGACATTTAGCCACAACACAACGACATTAAGCCACAACACAACGACATTTAGCCACAACGCAATTAAAAAAGCAAACTTAAGCTCACAACACAACGACATTAAGCCACAACACAACGACATTTAGCCACAACGCAATTAAAAAAGCAAACATAAGCTCACAACACAACGACATTAAGCCACAACACAACGACATTTAGCCACAACGCAATTAAAAAAGCAAACATAAGCTCACAACACAACAACATTAAGCCACAACACAACGACATTTAGCCACAACGCAATTAAAAAAGCAAACATAAGCTCACAACACAACGGAAATGCTCCCGACCACTAAAGTAAAGTAAAGTAAAGTCGTGACGTATTGTCAAGTATGGTGACCCATACTCGAAATTGGTGCTCTGCCTTTAACCCATCCAAGTGCACACACACAGCAGTGAGTAGTGAACAAATCCACACACACACACACACACACACCGTGAACACACACCCGGAGCAGTGGGCAGCCATGCTGCGGCGCCCGGGGAGCAATTGGGGGTTCGGTGCATTGCTCAAGGGCACCTCAGTCGTGGTATTGAGGGTGGAGAGAGCGCTGGACGTTCCCTCCCCCCACCTACAATTCCTGCCGGCCGGGGGCTCGAACTCGCAACCTTTCGATTACGAGTCCGACTCTCTAACCATTAGGCCACGACTTCCCCCACTAGGGGGCAGTTGGTCTGCAGAAACTGGCAATGGAGACTATGCACGGCACGCAGCCTACGTATTTCCGGTGAAATCTCAGGGCTTATAAAAGGTTCCGATGCCGCAAACTTTTGTCAATGAATGATTAATATAAAATAATATTTATACATTTTATTGCTATAATATAACAAATTAAGTATAGCACAGTAATATAATTGTTTAAAGAAGAGTTCCCTGTCCTGTTTTGTGAGCCTTCTCAAAGGTTTTTCACACTTCTCCCCTGGATGAAGAAACTCGCAGTAAGTGGATTCAGAGTAACTTTAGTAGATGTAGGGATTTTAACATCGCTTCTGATACTTCAAGAATGATGACAGCATGTGGTTTTACACCAGGTAAGATCTAAACCCTTATATACTTTATTACCGAGCACAGAGTAGGCCTATTGTGAATTGCTTTGTCGGTGTGGTTGCCTGTTTGTTTAAAAAGCTCTTCTGTGGGTCTAGGCAACACGTGTTAACGAGTTAACAGATGAGTCACCTAAAAATAAAAATAAAGCTGTCATCATATACTCAACTTTATGTCATTGTAAACCCATATGGCTTGCTTTCTTCATTGGCATACAGAAATGTTCTAAATAATGTTCGTGTCAGTCAGCTATTTAGATTTTTATTTTTTTTCCCCACAGAAGAAATTCATAATGGTTTGGAATGACATGAGGGAGAATAAGCTAAAATCCCAGCTAAAATCTGTTTTTTCATAAGAGTACTTGCATGTCAATTTTAAGGGCTTTCCTGTAGCTCAAATAGTAGAGCATGGCGCTAGCAACGCCAAGGTCATGGGTTCGATTCCCAGGGAAAGCAAGAGCTGATCAAATGTAAAAACTGTAACTTGAATGCAATGTAAGTCGCTTTGGATAAAAGCGTCTGCTAAATGCATAAATGTAAATGTAAATTTTAAAAGTAACCTTCAGGTTCCAGTGTAGGCAAACTAACTGGCATTGTTATTACATTGTGTGGTGTGTATTTTCTGAAAACATGTCTCATCCAATCTAGATTTAAGATGTAGAACCATTTAATGGCCTTCTGGAGAGTTATTGAACCTGCATCCCACAGCATGGTGCGTGGGACCAGAGCAAGGACAGCTACAACGAGGTGTGAAGTTGGAGTAGCAAGCAATGCAATGGTAATTATTGATATTATATTGTTTGTGACAGAGAAAGAAAATGTTATATATATTATTATTTTTTGATGCACACATTACATGCATGTATCATAATTATTTAAAGTGTATTTTGACAGTGTCAGTCTCTGCAGCCCTTCGATGAGTTCCTCCTCTTCATGGTGCACCTTTCAGTCAGTCTTCCACAGAGAGATCTGGCCTTAGACAAAACACTTGGGATGAATTAATTTGGTTTTATTTGTACAGACTAGAATATAAAATGCAAATTAAATACAGTGTAAATACAAATACTTTAATACGGTTTCTTGCTCACTAGAGTAATCTAAACGTGTAAATATAAACACGTACATTTTAGAAACTTTTATACAGTGTAATAGTTATGTAAAATACTAATAACTGGGGTACTGTGTTGTATTTTTTATTTTTTATTTTACTTCTGCCACTTGGAGGACTGATAAGTCAGGAGGTCAGGCAGATCGCTGGTGACACCACTGTAAAGCGTTCTCCTGAGATGAAAAACAGAGGTATAGTGCAAACTGACCATTAAAAACAAATTAAAATCTTCCACCACTGTCATTACATGTTGCATACATTATGAATGGAGCCATATTCAATATGATTGTGTTTGTCTTTTTTCTGCTAGGGCTAATCATATAGGCATGTTAGACATTATGAATATAGCAAGATATGAAAAGATGATGTAACGATATTAGACAGTCTACTCCTTAACCACTCTCTTGCAAACAGGACCACCGTCTCACTGACAGGACCTGGTTTGAACTGTAAAATAATAATAATTTTTGTTAATAGGCTTTCATTCTGTTGGCAAGGCTTCAAGATTTATTTATTTTACCAGATGGTGCCATTTTTTCAGGTTTGGTCTATAAAGGGTCTATAAAGCAAATACTTGCTTTATTCCTGTTTTCTGCTTCTGCATATTATAGAGCCAATTGGATAAATAATGCAGCTATAATTTTGTGGGTGTGTTGGTATAGATGCCAGAGTGTGGTTTGTATATGTGTCATAAAAAAATAAATAAATTGTGTGTGTGTTCTTGTAAAAATTGAGAGAGAGAAATTCTACTGCAAATCACAAATCCAACCACTGTGTGCATTGAGTTTTGCTGGCATCTAATGGGGAAAATGTGGTGCTGCGCCCAAACAAAATTTTACTGAAAGCTCATTTTTTGAGATATCAACCTCAAATTTGGAACACAACTGGTTTAGATGTATGGCTTTGATTTTCTAGCAGGTTTAGAGTTCAACATGTTTCATATATAAAATATTCATAAAATAAAATATTAAATATTGTTCATAAATCATTTTCATAAATTTAAACCTGTATAACTTTTTTTTTTTGGTTTCACTTTTTTCACTTTTTTTACTTCAACAATAATCTGCCATGGGTCTTCTTTAAAATGAGACCAAACTTAAGTCTGTGCTCCCAAGCTTCCTATTTTCATGACCGTTCTTTTTGACATGGACATTTTTGTAACTTAAGTGTACTAATCAGTGTAACTTTTTTTATTGATACACAAGGGTTAAATTAAATTATTTTGTGCACCGAAAAGATTGAACACGAAGAAAACCTTCATCCACCATTGGATACCTTCATTGGTCTAATCGCATTGACCTTTCACCTGTGTAAAAGAAACATACCAGATAAAGAAGAACACTGAGTCATCTGTGAACAGAGATGTTTAGACACACACACACACACACACACACTTGAGTCAAAACGAAATATAAAACATTATCCCGGGTTTCACAGAAAAGGCTTAAGCTCTGATTCAAACGATCCGTTTAGAGCGAGTCTCCAGTGAACTGAATTCACAAGTAAGAACCGGGAGATCTTGTGAGCGCGCGCGACTGATGCGGCGAAAAGTAAGTAAAATAACTTCAGTAATTATCAGAGTGGGAAGTGATGCCCTCTGGGGGCATTTGGCCGGGGTGTTTTTACACCACAAAGGTTTGAGAAGAAAAAAATAATTATGAAAATATAATTATATTTTAAACAGTCGTCACGAAGACAGGTTTCTCTGTATAAGCATACATTTTTTACCGTATAGGCGTTTCGTCCACACGAAACCGGCGTTTTCGAAGAGTGGAACCGATCATTTTTGAAACCGGGTCCCAGGGTGGATAAATTTGAAAACGCCGGTTTCATGTTTTCGTGTGGACGGCGAATCCGTATATTTTCTGAAACGATGATGTCATCAGCCCATGTCTCGCCCCTAATCAGACACCGCTACGTCACATAACAGCGACAACAACAACAATGTCAGACTACGTGCCTGTGTTCGTGCTGCAGAACCTACTGAGCTCATTAGTTTTATTAAAGCAAAATCTTCTGCTTTGTGTGTTAGTTTGTATTCAGCGCGCAAGGTTTACGCACATGGTCCAAGTCTCCTTCTCTGTTTTTTTGTGTATCTCTGTGGCAGAATTACAGCGCCACATATTGGTCTGGCATGTGTACTACATCGTTTTCAGTCGGTTTCAGTGATTCCATGTGGATGCAGATATTTCCTGAGACGACTCCGTGTTTACGGAATTTGAGGCAAAAAAAAGATTGGATACGGAGAAACCCGTCTTCGTGTGGACGTAGCCTTAAGCTCCAGCCCTAATCAAATACACCTGAACAAGCTAATCAAGGTCTAGGGGTTACTAAAAAGCTACAGGCAGGTGAGTTTTTAATCAAGGTGGAAGCAAAACTCTTCAGGCCTGTGGCTCTCCATGACCGACGCTGGCCATCCCTGCTCAAGACGTTAATAAAACAGCATGTGTCTTGTGGAAGAGCATTGTAGCTGGAGCTATACTTCTCTCTGTTTATGACGAGTCGCGCAGGTAGCTACTGGGCTACCCTGCAGCAGTTGTTATCTTGCTCTGTCTAAATAATCTGAATATAAACACTTAATATATATATGTGTACTGTAGTGATTCAGGATAAACAAAAACACTGTTTGGGGGATGAATTTATGATGTACTCGCTCATTGTATAAATTTTGAAAAAAAAAAAAAGTTACATTGTGTACCTCTAATTATTCAATATTTCCGTAACCCATTAAGAATACATGAACACTTACTTGATGTACATCAATGTGATGCTGCTTTAGCTCCCCCTTGTAACCGAATATGGAAACAATCTTTTCCATGTCACGCAGAGGCCTGAAAATACTGAAATGAAGAAACATTTGCTATATTCACTTTGTTTTGAATATTTGTATTATCAGCATTATCACTATCACTATGTTTTTCATGTTCAGATTTTTCAGTCACCTCCTGATTTTGACCCTGATCAACCCCCCCCCCCCCCCCCCCCCCCCCACACACACCCCACACCCCATTTTCTAAAACTGACGCTATGATCGCAAATCAAGCAGTGATCATAAAATACTTATTAATTATCATAGGTCTTTCTGTGTTGTGTGGGTTCCCTTAGCCATAGTTAATGTCTATATAGAGCAGCACATTCTTCTAATTTCAGCAGGTTGTGATATTTGTCATGTGTTGTTTGCCTTGAGCAGTGGCTTAATGGATCTGCATATGCATACACTGCATTTCTGTAGGTCTCACTATCGGTTTGGTTAATGAGTCTTGAACTGAACTGAACCACTGGTCTAACAGATCACATTTGTTTTAATAATAGAACATGGGTTGGTTTGAGTCATGCATTTAGAAAGATTCACACTGTTTTTCTGTCTGTAGATGGAACAGTGTGATTCTGAGAAGTCTTATTCAGTCTGTGAAGGGAGGAGCTACTGGAGGAGGTTTTTTTCACACTCAGTGCAGAGCTTCACTACAGACTGACAGGTTCATTCTCTTTGTTACGAAAACTTTTCAAAAGTGTCAGGACACCATTATTATAATGTTTCTCTTGTGAAACTCTTCAGAAAATGTTTGAGAAGTTTATTTTCTGTTTGTGCTTGTGGTGTTGGGCTGGTAAATATTTTTATGGCTTCATTTCTGCTTATTTGATCACAAGTTTTATCTGACTAAAATACTCAAGTACTTTTGTGTTCACGCTGCTTTCCAGCATGAAAGGTTTAGTTTGTGAATTATAAACTGAAATGAGCAAAGAGTGTTTAGCAGTGACAAATTTGTTTTGCACTGACAAAAAAAAAGTTAATAGTTTCAATCTTTTTGCAATTAACAAATACTCTTACATGGTAACGTTTCTTTTTTTCTTCTTCTTCTTCTGCAGGTGTGTTTGGTACAGATACAGATGTAATGAAGTCTGTATCAGTGATGGAGGGAGATTCTGTCTCTCTACTCACTGATGTTACTAAAGTACGGAGAGATGATCTGATACTGTGGATGTTTGGACATAAAGACATTCCTATAGCCCAAATCAACAGAAATGACAACACGAACACAATATTTAATGATAGGGCTGATGGGAGATTCAGAGACAGACTGAAGCTGGATCAGACTGGATCTCTGATCATCACAAACACCACAATCACAGACTCTGGAGTTTATAAAGTCACCAGCACCAGAACAAAGAGCTCACTCAACACATTCAATCTTACTGTCTATGGTGAGTTTTTCACGCTTTTCTAACAGTCTCACTTTTATTTTATTTTTTTGCCAACTTTAAAGTCTTGCTATTTCTGTTTTCTTTAATTGATCTACTAATGTCCAACCTTGTGTGTACAACTTCACATGAGAAATGTAATTTTTGTCATTTCCCTAAACAAATTAATGAACATTTCCAGCACTGTTTGATAACAGCTTGTGGGGGTTTTTTTTGCGATACATTTTTGTGTAAAGTTTGCATAATACTGATACTCCAGTGTAGATATGAATCACCTTTATTTGTATAGCACTTTATACAATACAGTCTGTGCCAAAGCAGAGATAAACAGGAAAATAATAATCATGGAAACTCAACTATGGGGACAATTCAGATTTTGATGTAAAGCTCTAGAAGCGAACAGTGTCAACATTCAACTCCAGTCAGTTCAGTGCTGGTTCGGTTCAGTTCACCAGTTAGAAACAAGTTCAAATCAGCTATAAGCAGCTGTACAGAAGGCAGTAATTTCATTAAAGTTCATTCAGTGTTGATTCAGTTCAATACAGTGTCAAGTCCTTTATAAATGTTGAGAGAGATCAAGACTGTCAGTATCAGACTTTCACTGATTGATACCACAATGAATTTACACAACACATTAAATATGGAACAATTAAATTGTCTGTTTACTTCTTGTGAATTATATTTCTCTAATATCTCTTTTCAGCTCATCTGCCTGTTCATGTAATCAGCATTTACTGCCCAAAAAATCCTTCATCATCATTATCAGGATCGTCATCAGTGTCCAGATGTGCATTTCTGTGTTCAGTGTTGAATGTGGGTCATGTGACTCTCTCCTGGTACAAAGGAAACAGTTTATTGTCCAGCATCAGTGTGTCTGATCTCAGCACCAGTCTCCCTCTGCATCTGGAGTGTCTGGATGATTCCTACAGCTGTGTGGTGAGCAATCCTATCAGCAACCAGACTCAATATCTGGACCTCAGCCAACTCACATGTTCAGGTTTTTAATTGGTTCTATTTTCATTTTCTCACAAACTAGAAAAATCAACTTTCTGTTTTCTAACATTGTTCATTTCTTCTCTCATAAGACTGTGGCTGTTGCGGTTCTACTGAAGCTGTGATCCGATTGGCTCTCTCGGCTCTGGTGGGCGTGGCTGCTGTTTCTGTGCTGGTTTATGAATTCAAATCCAGAAGTCAACAGAAGAGAGAGCAGACGTCACCATCAGACAATGATTAATCAGATTTGCAGGAAGATAGAGATGATTTTGAACCACTGGAGACATTATATCACAGTCTTTGAGTAAATATCATTTAATATATTATTTTGTATTCTATTGTATAATTTTAAGATAAGTTGCAGGCTCAAATACTATCTACACATCTCATTTATATACCTGTAGTTTATTTGAATAAAAGCTTAGGAAGATTTGTGTCTAGTGTTGGGAGTTACAAGATACATCTGTTTTTGCATTTTTATATAACTAGTTTATTAGAATATGATAATGTGTTACTTGGATACAGCTGAAAAGAATAGCACTGAGAACCTTACAAATGTTTATATATTTTAGAAACATTAATCTTATGTGTTAATCTGCGGGTGTTTCTGTTGAAAACACACTGTTAAACAGTTCTAGGAAGATGTTGACCACTGGAGGGATGAAAAAGCATTAGCTGTGAAATGACTTGCCAACAAAAAGCTGACCACAGTCACGCAATCATAAAAATAAATGTGTGAACTTTAGTCATGTCAGTTCTTCAGTTTATATTCCTCTATGCTCTTAATTTGATTCTCTCATTACGCTTGTTTTGGCACATTATGGAAATCAGGCCTGAAATGTAAGAATCAGGTCAGTCAGGTGAATTCCCAGTTTGTTGTTCATTTGAACTGATCATCCATCATCAGAATTCCTGTCAAAACTTCTGTCAGTATATTATTATTTCAACTGATTCTTTCTTGGATGCTTTCAAGATGTTGTTGTTCAGCAACTCATGACTCTCCTAATGCAGATGATACTGCTGTAGCTCCTCCTTCTGACTGAATATGCAAACACAAGCAGCTCTCTCATTATGATATTTTAGTTCATATGCTGGCAGTGTGGAAACATTAATAATCACTCTGCTTCTCTGAATATTAAATTAATTCATCAGACAGAGGCAGGGAAAGCGCAGGAAGCAGGAAACAAAGTGATGGTAACATGAGTTTATTTAATAATCTTATTTTCTCAATACTCCATCTAACTTTATCTGAGTAGCACAAATCCAACACGTGTTATTACACCAAGACAAACACACACACAGGTTGCTAATTCAAAGATTACCTCTACATACCCCCCCCCCCTAAATATGGAAACATTTGATTACACACATTGATTAAAATTCAAGCAAACCTTCATAATCGTGATGCACCATGAAATGTAATGTAATCTACCAAGTAATGTACACTTCCACTGCAGACATTATAAGGACACGTGGAGTGAGCTTTCATTGTTACATTGATGATACGCAGCTTTGTTTCCTCGAGCCCCATGAAATCTACCAGTACTCCAAATTAATGGACTGTAAAAACTTTAGGACTATTCATTTCCGCATGCCTAATGGACCATAATTGGACCAAAACACACCAATGTGAGATCAAACAGAACACAGTTTGTTTCTTGATGGATAATAATTTCCTCATCCTTGGTTTAGAAACTATGTATACTGTCTGATAGCAAATCTGTCATTTGAAAGTCTAATTTCTAGTACTTATAGTGTTTATGTTCATTTACCTTTAAAATCTGTATTACAATCACTGCACCATCATGACTGTTGAGAATTACTTCAGATGTGTCAAACAGTATTGCTAGGTTTGATAATACAGCTTTCCAAATAATGAAGTATTGTAATACTAGCACGGTGGATAATTTGAAAATATTACAACACGTTCTGCTGCGCTATGTACAATAATGCAATGCATGCAGTGGTGTTAATATTTGAGTAAATGTAATCAGTTACTGAACTTGAGTATATTTTTGGTAACTTTGTCAGTATATTAGCAACATTTACACTCTACTTGACTACATTTTTGAATAAGTATGTACTCTTTACTCCAATACATTTGTGATGAGTAATTCAATTTGTTATATTTAACTTTTTCTGCAGCAGTTTGTTTCTGCTTCAAAAGAAGTGGGCATTGAAGGTCCTATATTTTGTGCGTTTTGCCCTTATTCACCCAAACTTGTCAACAAGGTGACTTTATGCAAATGTATGGAAGCCTGGTTCCACCACTGAATAAAACATTTTTAAAAAGGTAATTGCAACTGACTATTTCTCACAATTGTGAGTTTACATTTCAGAATCAGAATATAAACTTGCAATTTTTTTCCCCAAGTCTATATCTCGCAATTCTCACTTTTTTCTCCCAACTGGGAGTTTCTATCACACAACTTTGGCTTTATAACTTGAAATTATAAGTTTGCATCTCACAATTATAACTTTATAACTTACAATTTTGCAATTTACATATATGCCATTCTTAGAAAAAAGTCAGAACTGCAAGAAATAGTCAAAATTGTGAGGGGGGAATAGTCACAGTTACTCTTTTTTTATTCAGTGGTGGAAATAGACTTCCATATGAATGTAAGTGCATTAGCAGATACTTGTTAATCGCATGCGTTTCATATATGAGATGAGGACATGGCTGCAGCAAATGACGAGGCCGAAACCAGCACATCCAGTGCATGTAGGGTTTCGACTATTTCATTTTATTCAACAATATTTGATTAATCTGCTCTATTTAAGATACCTTTTTGGATAGTGGTTTATTTATGCCCATTTTGAGCACATGAGCTTACATGAGACTTGAGTGTTTGTATAGATGTTTACTGTAAGAGACTATTGTGTCAACCTTGATTTCAATAGTTCATGGAGTAATGTAATGATCTTTCAAAAATGTGATAATTGTTTTTTTTTTATGTTAAAAAAGTGATGAAGCTCATTTGTTAGTAAATCGAATTACACTGGCGTTGTTTATGCGTGCAGCTCAAGAGGACAGGGCAAACTGATAGAAGGACAGATCGAATAAATATGATTTTTGATGCTTTTTTTTTATTTTTTAAATATTGCCCACCCCAACCACTGTTCTTCTTATTGATCTTCAAGAATTCTGCTTTATTTCTCACTTTCACTGGGCAGATTCTAGGATTCTAGAGCATTGGTTTTCAAGGACTCAGCAAACTTCTAAACGGGCCCAAGATGAACCAAGGTTCCCACAGTCTCAAAAAAAAAAAAAATTCCTACTTGAATGTAGGTAACAGTGAATGACTCTGGTGGGTGTGTCTTATCTCATCAAAATGAACTTGTTTCCACCTGCTTATTCTTTCCCTACAACAAATGCTCAGACACAGTCGCTGATTCATTCTCTCTGTTTCCAGTGGAATCTGTCAGAAAATGCAGAGAAATTTTAAAAATGAGTGGAAGAAACAGTGATGCTACATCTACATATGGATGATGTTACACAATCTCAAAGAGGACGCAAGAGTTCAACAAACAAACATGCTGAAAAAAATCTTGGTCTGTTCCTCACAAAAAGCATCATAATATTTCTGGACTGCTGAATAATAGTGTTTTATCCATTCTAGAGATGCTTACTGAACATGAACTGTTCCTGTCGGGGTTTATTTTGTTATAGTGACCAGCTGAATGCTGAGAAAAACACTACATTTTAATGAGCTCTTAATAAGCACTCTTAAAAAGCTGCTCAACCAGTCAGATTTGAGGACTGAAATGGTGCATAAATGAATACAGTTATTAGAATAAATGATGTTCTACTCACTGGTGACAATCACATTGAATCTCTTGGTTGTGGTCTGTTCACTGTTGATGATTTGTAGTTTATACTGTCCAGAGTCTTTATCTGTAATGTTTCTAATGATCAGAGTTCCAGTCTCATCGTCCAGGTGCTGTCTGTCACTGAATTTCTCATCAGTTCTATTTGTCCTCGAATCAATTTTAGCAATGAGACTCTTTTCAGTTCCGTACGTCCACAGCAACAAATCATCTTCCTGTATTATAGCATCAGTCTGGAGAGTGACAGAATCTCCAAGCATCACTTTCTCTGTCTTTACTTTATGCCACAACAGCACATAGAAACAGGGAAATTCACAAAATAATAATAATGAATTTAGTTTGCAATTTCAACATCAGATACAGTTACATGACATTTTTTAAACTTCATTTAAAATTTCTATCATTTAGTTAGCAGATGCAAACCCTTTTATGTCTGTTACGGAGCATTATGCTGTTATCAACAAAATTCAAATATGATGTCAACACACTACAACAAATAGTTTGACAGTTGTAGTGTAAACTTCTGAGCACTGAGATGGTCTTTGAGTAACAGATGTGACCTACTCAAACCAAACTCATGTGTAAACTATCATGTCAAATTGATTCGGTACAGCAGCTGTGGGAATATTTTTGTAGTATATGTTACGAATCTCATAGACCTTTTATGAGAATAAAGTCATAATGTTTTGAGATTAAAATCACAGCATTATGAGATTACAATCTAAGGAAATTAAAAAAAAAAACATCAAAGTGAAGTAGGGTGGATGACATTACCTGAATTCCCAAATCATAAAGTATATTGCGCTGTATTATTTACCTGCTTAAGCCATATGATGAATTTATGGCAAAATAACGGTGAATTCCAAACCACAAACTATCTATGATTTATGGAAGCCCATTTCCGACATGTAAGAAAAAAAAGCCTTAAAAAGACAAATTATGACAAATTATTTTACAACATAAAAAGTTGAAATTAAGACTTAAACGTTGAAACTATGGCATAAGTCATTACGAGATAAAAAGTCAAAATTATGAGTTTAAAAGTTGAAATTACGAGATAAATCGAAATTATGATTTATGAAGTCGAAATTATGAGATAAAAAGTGGAAATCATGACTTAAGTTGAAACTGGCTTAATGACTTTATAACGGGACGTTCTAAAATGAATTAACTTGCCTTAAAAGAGTTTGGAGGACCAAGTTCAGTACACACCTTTTATCTTGTAATTATGATTTTTTACTTTTTATCTCGTAATTATGACTTGAGTATGTCATAATTTCAACTTTTTAAGGCATGAATAATGATGCTTCCATAATGATTCCTGATCATGCTTTTTCTCATAATATTGTGACCCCTCCCCCTCAAAATACTAGGCTACTTTCAAAATAGTAGGCTACTTTATTCATGCAATATCCCCCACGGGGGAAGTCGTGGCCTAATGGTTAGAGAGTCGGACTTGTAATCCAAAGGTTGTGGGTTCGAGTCTCGGGCCGGCAGGGATTGTAGGTATGGGGAGTGAATGTCCAGCGCTCTCTCCACCCTCAATACCACGACTGAGGTGCCCTTGAGCAAGGCACCGAACCCCCAACTGCTCCCCGGGCGCCGCAGCATAAATGGCTGCCCACTGCTCATTAACAAACTGAAAGACTTGATATACTGTACTCACCAGTCACGGGAACAAAAATCGTCTTGTATTTGGTTCTTTTGCTTCTGCTGATCTTGAGTTTATAGAGTCCAGAGTGAATGGTCCTGATGTCTGTGATTTTGAGATTTCCAGTCTTCTCATCCAGCACCAGTTTGCTTCTGAATCTCTCATCAGCACCATCATATACATCAGGTTTTGTTTTCTTTGCTTTATCGATTTTAGCAATGAGATTCTTTTCATCTTCATCTTCATACCACCATTGTATCACATCATCTTTATGTAGTTTAGTAACATTAGTGTGTAGAGTGACAGAATCTCCCTCAGTCACTGGTTCTTTCCTCTCTTCACCCGTCAAAGCATCACACAGAAACAGAGAACAGAAATGTGTTAATGAGATCCATGATGACCGTGCAGGTGAGCATCTCAGTTACAAAGATGACTTGTGAGACACCTTGGGAAATCTGTAAAGATTTGTAGGGCAAATTAATCAATTCACTCAGAATTAGGATGGCTCCATAAAATGTTAACACTTTTGGCACAACATTTGCACTCTCTTTCAGAGCTTTGGGGAAGATTCAGATTATCAGCGAATAGCCATTTCAATCCGTTCATTACACACAGTCATCATATCATGATGTCGGAAATCTTGGAATACAGCAGATTAATTGTTTGGACTGCATTATGGTTAATTTATAATACTTTTTAAAGCTTGACTGTTGTGGTCATGAATTGTTTCATGGAAAAGAGCATCCTGGACATTTTGCAATACATCTCCTTTTGTGTTTCACAGGAAAAACAACAGCATATGCTTTAAACAACATGTTGTGAGTAAATGATGCCAGAAAACGATGCCATTGTAGCATAATAAAGCTGACTGTCTTAACTGGCTGATCCGTGGCATAGGTGGAATAGGGAAATGTTAGAGGCCAAATTAGTGATTTTTAAAAAATAAATTCAGTTTGAAAAGAATTTAAACAGTGGGAATGTTACCTATGAAAAATCATGTGGAAAGAGATTTTTTTTTTTTTCTGTGCATTTCATGGTTTCTGAAAAATGTTTGAGCTGGTTCTTGAAAAGAGTGAAACCCATTCTTTTTACAAGTTTTTCAAATTGTGAAACTACTTGAACAACATCTGTTGGTGAAAAGTCCTGTATATTTTTCATACCACAGTATGCATCGCACAAAATCTACATATTGTATTTATATCACAAAATATCACACATGTACTATAGCCACCTTTGGACAATACTAGATACTAGTAAGTTCTCTAATCTAAATAAAGCTTAATGTCTTTTTTGTGCAGTGCTCATATTTATATTGCATGTAGAATTTGTTTTACGTCGTAAAGCTATGCCATTTCTGTGTGAATAATTGGTGGCAGAATTGGCTCTGATTCAAGTGCTGCTAGCTACAACCTTACCTCTGGCACCCAATTTCTCAGGATCAGCCCTGCTGTAATACTTACCTGTTTGCAGTTCAGCAATCTTTTGGTGATAGTAAATCACCATGGCAGCCAAAACGACAGTCACCACCAGCAGAACAGCAGCAACTATTGCTGCTATTTCACCAGAAGACAGATTCAATTCTGAAACAGCTATAGAGAGACAGTTAGTGTGAACGAAAGTGTCCATCATTAGAGAAAACTTCATTTCCCACAATTAATTATGATTTTCGAACATATTTCTTGTTCATCATGTTCATATAATCTAATATTTGTCTGATCATTGATCTATTTCTACTGTATGTCATACATAACTAAGATTATAGTTACTCACCACTGACAAAAAGAAGAAATTGCTGTGAGCTCTCGCGACCTCTGATCTGTAGTTTATAAAGTCCAGCGTGTTCAGTTCTGCTGTTCTTGATGATCAGAGATCCAGTCTGATCCAGCTGCAGTAGGTCTTTGAATCTCTCATCAGCATTGTTTAATGAGGTCTGTTTAGTCTCTACATCGATTTTAGCCAGCAGGATGCCTTTATCTCCAAACCTCCACAGGATCAGATCATCTGAGTGCATTTCAGTATCAGCGTGTAAAGTGACAGAATTTCCCTCCATCACTGATACTGACTTCACTCCATCCGTCTCACCAACTGCCTCTGGAAAAGAAATCACTCTAAGTCATGTTTTACGTAATACATGTAAGTTTCACTAATTTAGCAGCAAATAAAAATTATTTCAAGCACAACTTGTGGTGTCTGAGATATAATTATTAACACAGTGCTAATCCAAACAAGATCATTATTACACCGAAAGACTTCATACTCACCGAAGACAGTAACACTAAACATCTTGGTCGTAGTCTGTTCTCTAGAGATGGTTAGTTTATACTGTCCTGAGTGTCTGATTCTGGTGTTTCTGATGGTGAGAGAACCAGTGTTTTGGTCTAGTTGCAATCTGCCTCTAAATTCAGCCTCATCAGTGACAAAAAATGAGGTAAAATCGTTCTTTCTCGTTATTTGGGATATGACCAAGCCCTTAGGTCCAAACATCCACAGTATTGTATCATCGTTTTGTATTTCAGTAAGATCAGTGTGTAGAATAACAGAATCTCCCTCCATCACTGACACTGTCTCATCTGTTCCTGCACCAGACACACCTAGAGCATATTTAATCATTACAGATTAAACTTCAACACAGATGTCAATCATATCGTCCAGATTAGGCTATAGCCTACAATAGAAAAAAGAGCCAATTCCAGAAATAGCCTATAGGAATTTCAGCAAATCCGATTTTAATGGATGTTTTTTTTTCCTCCATGTTACATGTAGGCTATTTAAAGCAGATCTGAGTAATAATAGGGCAGTGTCTAAATTGAAACCGAAAGAAACGAAATCCATCACTTACAGTCTGTGAACAATAACAGCAGAAAGAGCAATGGCATGTTCTACACGTTGTTGTGGAGGTGTGAGGAATCTTGATGAAGATGATCTCTGGAGATTTAGATTATTCTGTTCCGTTGTGTGTCTGAACAGCGGTATGAACTGCGTCCTCCAGACAAACTCGGATCGATCAGCGCCGCATCAGGTCGAGCGCAGATATCCAGCTTTTAACGCTTTGATGGGAGTAACTTACACATTCATCAATTAGCGAAAAGTTTGTTCTATGAACGCATGCGCATTTTCAAAGACTGATTACAATGAAGTGGCATGTTATTAGCAAGGATCTAGCGTTGCGCATCATATTCCCGATCAAGTTTTCCAGAAAGGATTTTTCTTACCCCTGCTAATGGGAACCTTCGGAGAACTTTCCACTAGCCTACAAATACCATTACAAACCTTACAAAGCCTAAATAAACTATTAATCATTATAAAACATGGTTTCCTGTATTGGGGTATTCCATTAATTTAGTGGTTTTAACAAGCTACCAGTTACCACATGGACCATTACAATTTCCATTAAAACAATACAATTTATATTATAACAATTACCAATTTTGTGATGGTTTCTATTTGTTTTCTCACCTATTTTATTTATGTATTTTTTCTCACCAGCAGGGACTATGTAAAAATGGAACTGTATCTTTTTTATTCCAAATCACGCGTTTTTCGTCCTATTTGACATTCTCAAACGCGGTAACCTATGGAAGCCCATTTCCATCACATTAGAAAAAATGCATTATGACATAGCCATAAATTGTGACATAAAAAGTCGAAATTACAAGAAGTCACAATTATGACATTTAAAAAGTAGAAATTATGACTAAGTAATAATTATGAGATACTATGTCGAAATTAGTCAGTACGTTTGGCAAACTACGTTTATGTATGATTTGTGTGCGTGTGTGTGTGTGTGTGTCAGGGCCGGTGCCCCCCCCCCCCCCCCCCCCCCCCCCCCCCACTTTCCATCCTCTCCCTTCCTCGCTGAACGCGATCGATTTCGAAAGCGAAAGTACCGATAACAAGCTCAAAAAGCTAAATTGCTAAATTCCCCCCCTCCCCTAGAGATTTAAATGCCCCACTGATGGAGGTGCCCTGGCGCCGGCTCTGGTGTGTGTGTGTGTGTGTGTGTGTGTGTGTTGCGGAAATGGGATAAGCCTACATATCATTTCGATTTTTAAATCGAAGTTTTTACATTATTCCTTATAATTCTAACTTTTAAATGAATAATTTCGATTTAGTAAATCATAATTTATTTTTATATCACAATTATGACTTAAGTAGCTATGTCTTCATTTCCACTTTGTAGCCTATGCATGTTTTTTCCCCAACTCACACTGATCACGACTCGCTGTGTCCTTGAAAGCACGTTAGCAACTAATTAAGGATTAAATAAATAAATAAAGAAAATGCATTCGAGAAATAGGCCTCCAGTTACATGTCCTGAGTTACTGAACTGTATTTTTATTTTTTTTAGAAAAAATGTTTTGTAATATTTTCTGCTTAATGTATATTTGCATTTTTTTCCATTCCAAAGGCTTATTCCATTTAATATTTACTTTAAGCGGTAAGAAAATTAATGCACTGTTAACACATGTAGCATCCTCTCCTGTCACTCATAACTGTTACTAGGCAACCAGTGGGAACGCCTACTAGTGACACAAATCTAGGCACTGAGTCTTCTCATGCAGCCACAGAGTTGCTTGATGTGTGAACGGACCGTTAGTTATTAGAATGGTGGGGAAACGACCAGAGAATATGATTCGTCCATTTGTTTTGTTTACGTTGTGCTTGCATCTGGTTGGTAAGTTATACATTTGTTTGGCTTCACGTCCTGCAGTTTAAGTTAAGATTAATAACCTTCAGGTTGAAATCAAACAGGATTTCCAACTGCACAATTTCACTGTTATTCCAACAACAACAATAAAAAAGTTTTTCAGGCAATCACTTTAATATTTTGTGTTTGTTTTTACAAAACTAATGCTAGTTATACCTTTGTAGACATTTTAAAGGAGCTCTACAAGATGTTACGTTACCAAAATAAAATTTGTCTTCTTTTAAACATTGATCATTAACACAAATTGACATCATTGTTGTAATATTCTTAATGTTTCAGTCATGCATTTATTTCATTTAGGCCTATAGCATTTAATGTAGTCCACGGGCCAGTCAGTAACTGTAGCTAGTTCGATGAATAAGCTTAAAGTCTGATTCACAGATCATGTTTTATGTTTCACTTCTGTTTCCACACCAAAATGAGTGCAGATGAAACAGCACCGAGGAGGAACAATGCAGTTCAGTAATGCTCATCAGCGGTTTTCTTTTGTTTTGTTCAGCAAGACTGAGAATGTGCAGTTTTTCACCTATAATAATCAACATAGACATGGTTTAAATAAGATATTTATTGTGCACAGAGATGCATTATGGATTGGGGTCAAAGCTCAAAGTATGTGACAAAACATGTTCCTATTTGTTCTCCAGGTGTGTTTGGTGTCCGTACAGATGAAATGAAGTCAGTATCAGTGATGAAGGGAGAGTCTGTCACTCTAAACACTGATGTTGCTGAAGCACAGAAATATTTGTTCATACAGTGGAAGTTTGGAAGCGCTCGAATAGCTGAAGTCAGCAGACTCACACAAACAAACTCGATATATGATGGTCCTGATGGGAGATTCAGAGACAGACTGAAGCTGGATGAGACCGGATCTCTGACCATCACAAACATCACAACCACAGACTCGGGACTTTATCAACTCACAGTTGTCAGCAGAGAAACCATTTACATCAGTTACAATGTTACAGTCTTTGGTAAGAGAGTTACAGGATCATTTGCCCTTCATTTGAATTATGTCTTTGTCATTGTAATATTTTAAAATGGTTATTTTATGTTAATTTCAGTATTTCTTATGATATTAATGGTTTTCATTCCATTTGAACAAATGACACATTTAAGAATGTTAAAGTTAAAGGGATAATTCACCCAAAAATTAAAATTATGTCGTGACTTACAACGTTATTCTAAGCATGTGTGAGTTTCTTTCTTGTGTGGAACATAAAATAAGATATTTTGAAGAACATTGGCAACCGAACAGTTGCTGGTATCCACTGACTTTTATAGTAGGGAAAAACATACTATGGAAGTCAGTGGCTACCAGGAATCAGCAACTGGCTTTTGGAACAATGTGAGGGGAGTGAAATATGTCAAAATTGTAATATTTTGGGTGAACTATCCCTTTAAAACAGTCAGATCCACAGATGAGTGTTTTGTTTCACTTCTGTTTGCATAGGAATGTGCTTAAGTAACACCAACTCACACTGAACTCCTAAACTTTCATTGTTATTGTCTTTGTTTTACATATCATTCAACATTTCATATTAGGTAAACATTTGCATAATACATATTTAAATATGTGAATAGTAATTTGGTCATTAATAACCAACATAATGCCATTAGTCTGTAACAATAATGTTTATGTTTGTTCTCTAGTTGTGACAGATGAAGTGAGGTCAGTATCAGTGATGGAGGGAGATTCGTTCACTCTACACACTGATGTTACTGAAACACAGAAATATTTGTTAATGCAGTGGATGTTTGGAAGCACAAGAATAGCTGAAGTCAACAGGCTCACGCAAACCAACTCAACATATGATGCTGATGGGAGATTCAGAGACAGATTAAATCTAGATCAAACCGGATCTCTGACCATCACCAACACCAGAACCACAGACTCTGGACTCTATCAACTAACAGTTGTCAGTAGAGAGACCATTTACATCAGTTACAGTGTTACAGTCTTTGGTAAGAGAGTTACAGCATAATTTGGATTATATCTTTGTCATTGTAATATTTTTCTATTAATTTCAGTATTCCTTATGATATTAATGGCTTCATTTCCATTTGAACGAATGACACATTTAAGAATGCGAAAGTTTCTTTCTTGTGTGGAGCATAAAATAAGATATTTTGAAGAATATTGGCAACCAAATAGTTGCTGGTAGTCACTGACTTCTATAGTAGGCAAAAAAAACATACTATGGTAGTCAATGGCTACCAGGAATCAGCAACTAGCTTTTTTGTTTTCAACAGAAGAAAGAAAGAAATTCACACAGGTTTGGAACAATGTGAGGGGAGTAAAAGAAGGCAAAATTGTAATATTTTGGGTGAACTATCCCTTTAAAGCAGTCAGATCCACAGATGAGTGTTTTGTTTGTGTTTTGAGTGTTTTGTTTCACTTCTGTTTGCATAGGATTGTGCTTAAGTAACACTAACTCACACTGAACTCCTAAACTTTCATTGTTATTGGTTTACATATCATTCAACATTCATAATAGGAAAATGTCTGCATAATACAGATTTAAATAGTAATTTGGTCATTAATAACCAACATTAGTCCATAACAATAATGTTTGTGTTTGTTCTCCAGATGTGACAGATGAAGTGAGGTCAGTATCAGTGATGGAGGGAGATTCTGTCACGCTACACACTGATGTTACTGAAACACAGACATATTTGTTAATGCAGTGGATCTTTGGAAGCACAAGAATAGCTGAAGTCAACAGGCTCACACAAACCAACTCAACATATGATGCAGATGGGAGATTCAGAGACAGATTAAAGCTGGATCAAACCGGATCTCTGACCATCACCAACACCAGAACCACAGACTCTGGACTTTATCAACTAGCAATCGTCAACAAAGAAACCAGATACATGGATTATAATGTTACAGTCTATGGTATGGTTTGAATTATATCTTTGTTATATTTTAAAATGGTTCTTTTCTATTTTCAAAATTTCTTAAACACATTTTATGATATTGACCACTTTAATTATGAAATTATTAATTTTCAGAAAGATCATCAAGCACAAATTGCGTGTCTTCCAGCTGTGCAGTGAACAGTTCAACCGTAAACCGAAACGAGGATGCCAGTGTTACTGAACTCTATCTGCCGAGTTCAGGTAAGTCACTGGGTTTATATGGGGAACATTTGCTTGCATCTGCTTCTGTGATTTCACAGGAACAGAAGACAGATGGCAGAGAAGCAACTGAGAAGTGAATCACTCGTCTAATGCTGCTCTAAAGAACATTAGCGCTCAAGGCAAAAAACATCAGGGAGAAGCAATCACAGTTAGACAGATTCCTCAGGGGGCCCTTAAAAGTGTCTAGAATCGCAGCCATGCAATTCTAGCTAATGTTATTTGGCTAAGCAGCGAAAGAGTGCAGACAAAAGAGTGCAGATTTTTTTTTTCACCATGGATGCTTGAGTTCTTAATAACCCACAAAATCCACACCTGTAAGTCTGTTTGAAAGAGAAGCAAATGCAAAATTGTGATTGTGTTCTTTTTTCTTTTCAGACAACATGCACTGTTGTGGTTTTACTGAAGCTGTGATCCGATTGGCTCTCTCTGCTCTGGTGGGCGTGGCTGCTGTTGCTGTGCTGGTTTATGACATCAGATCCACAAGAAGTGAGCTGAACAGAACAGAAGAGATTGGATATCTGTATCAGACACATGGAGTAAAATCAGACATACAGTTTGAACGGAGCAGAAGGTTGAGTTCCAGATATGTCCAGATGTAAAGCAAAACACACATTAATGCTCTGCAGCTTTACTGTTCCTTGCACAGCTTTTTATTAACATATGTGACCCTGGATCACAAAACCAGTCTTAAGTGTCAATTTTTCAAAATTGTGATTTATGCATCATCTGAAAGCTGAATAAATAATCTTTCCATTGGTGTATGGTTTGTTAGGAGCGGACAATATTTAGCCGAGATATAACTATTTGAATATCTGGAATCTGAGGGTGCAAAATATCGCCTTTAAAGTTGTCATATGAAGTTCTTAGTAATGCATATTACTAATAAAAAATTAAGTTTTGATATATTTACAGTAGGAAATTTACAAAATACATTCATGGAACATGATCCTTACATAATATCCTAATGATTTTTGGCATAAAAGAAAAATCAATAATTTTGAAAATGTATTTTTGGCTATTGCTAAAAATATACTCCAGTGACTTAAGACTGGTTTTGTGCTCCAGGGTCACATATTATTTTTGCACTCATTGGCCATTTATTGATTGTATCTGCACAGAATATGACTTTGATCAATCTATTAAATACATGGGTGTAAACATGATTACTATAAACAAAATAATAATTAGCAACACAAACGATGGCATAGAATGATCTCAAAAGCATTAGTTTTTTCAGAGATGTGGTGGATTTCAGCTGATTTTTACATAAAATAATTAACCTACTAATAAATATAAATCACTGCTTGTCTTTACTGGTAGTTATATAGATGATATTTATCAAATAGCTATTACCCAGATCCAGCTTTTCTAGACCTTAAATTATTCTGCCTGTCAAAAGATGCAAATATAGTCAGGGGAAACGCAGGAAGCAGGAGATGTTTATTGTATCTTCTCAATCCTCAGTCAGACTTCATCTGACCATCAAAAATTCCATTAAGTGTTATTATGCCAAAGTAAAAGTAATGGAAAACACTCTTTTTGAACATTTTTAAGAGAGTAGTACAGCTTTTCCAATACTGATGTTTGGTAATTGTAGCACCACAGACCATTGGAAAGTGTCACACATCCTGAGTGTGGACAGTGAATAGTTAACTTTGAGGAAAATAAATTGTGTCTTGAAATAAAATTAACTGAAATAAAGAAACCCTACATTTATTTTATTTCTGCCAAGGCAACATTTCTAACTTTCAACTTTAGTTTGAGTAGAAGTAATAAAATTAAACAGAAATAAAAATTTATAAAACCTATATAAACATTTAAAAAACCCTAAACTAATAAAAAAATGACAAGAACAAGTTTTTTAATACTTGAAATACAAGAAAAACTAGATTTTCAAATTGTCATAATCTGGAACGCACAAGCACAGACAAGCGGAGAACATTCTTGAAATGCTGACCAATCAGATTCAAGGAACGGAACTGTTGTTAAATAAATATATAGTTATAATAAATTATGTTCAACTCACTCTTGACAGTCACATTGAATGTGGTCTGTTCTCTGTTGATGATCTGAAGTTTAAAATGTCCAGAGTCTGTGGTTCTGATGTTTGTGATAGTCAGAGATCCAGTCGTCTTGTCCAGCTCCAGTCTGCCTCTGAATTTCTCACTAATACTAGTTGTTCCTGAATCAACTTTAACAATGAGACAGTTTTCAGCTCCAAAAGTCCACAGTATTAGATCATCGCTTTGTATTTCAGTCTTAGTCTGGAGAATGACAGATCCTCCCACCATGCATGGCTCTGGCTTCACTTCATGTCACAGCAGCACATAGAAACAGAGAAATAATAAAAAAAAAGCGATAAAATTAATTTTGTCTGCCATTTCAATATTGCATAAAAGTAGAAGGCATTTTTTGGTTAAACATGAGTTAGTGCAGAAAATACAACATCAAACCAGATAAATATATTATAGTAATGTTGTTGTTGTAGTAAGTACAAGAGACTGAAGTCACATTTTGATATTGAAAAAAGATATTAAATGAATTAATTAAATTTCCCTAATTAATACCTTTTTATACAGTGGCAAGTAAAATACCAACAAAGCAGTCCATAGCACAGCAGAGGATGACATTACCTAACATATTTAAAGGGGTCGTGACATGAGAAATCAAATTTGCCTTGATCTTTTGGCATTTAAAAGGTCTTTGTACCATTAAAACATCCTGCAAGTTTCATAGTTTAAAACGTCCTCCAAACAAAATATTTATTTAATCAAGCTCCAAAAATGGCATAAACTCTGCCTCCAGAGCAAGATATCGACGAATAGTCATCTTCTTACCATAGGCCCCGCCCACTGGCATTCAGTCGCTTAACAACTGATCAATTGAATCAAAAAGCAAATAGAAATTACAGTCACTGCCAAAATCTTGTCTCAACTGGATACAGTATACAGATGCATGTTCAATTTCTGATAAAGTTCATGCGCTTGTTGTCAGTAGAACAAATAGAGTGAAAAAACATTTGCTTTGATGCATTTGGTTTAAACAGCTTGTTCACATCTTTGCACAGATATCAGAAGGATTGCAGCGTAAGGAACACGTGGATAGTATATTTTTAATGACATTGTGCAAAAAACTTTATTATCATTAAAACTAAACCTCAAGGAACATATTAAAATAATAAAAAAAAAAAACATGTCATTACCCCTTTAAGGATTTGCAGCCAAAATAAATATGAATTTCAAATTTTACAGGGCTGGGCACTGACCGATTTCACAATTTGAATTGATTGAGATATTGTGATTTCTCTCTCTCTCTCTGTTATTTTTTTCCTTTTCTTTTTTCATGCTATATCATGACTTTAATCTCCTAATTGTATGTTATTTTCATAACAATGTGAATTCATAATGTGGTACTATAACTGAAATCTGTAAGTAATTACAATTTGAGAATGTGTTCATTTTAGATAATCTAAATTTACTGCATGATCCCACGGGAAGACGATGCTTACCTTTGATGTTAAGAAAGAATCTCTTGTATTTGGTTTTTCTGCTGTTGCTGAGTTTGTAGAGTCCAGAGTGAATGGTCCTGATGTTACTGATAGTGAGATCTCCAGTCTTCTTATCCAGCCTGAGTTTGCTCCTGAATCTCCCATCAGCACCGTCCTGTGTCTCCTTTGATTTCAGCAATGGGATTGTCTTCGGTTTCATAGCACCACTTTATCATAGCATCTCCCTGTGTTTCAGTAAGACCAGTTTGTAGAGTGACAGATTCTCCCTCCATCACGGTCACTGTTTCTTCTCTGTGCCAGTGACAGAAACATGAGTGTAAAGGTCTGTACATTCATACAATAAAGTTCATACTGTTCATGTGACTCATGCTATGTTCCAAGTCTTCTGAGTGAGAAATGTAAATGTATGCTTTGGGCAAAACACTGGCATTGAATCAACCATTTTAGTCTGTTTTTTGCACAAAATTATCACATGACTTCAGACGACTTTACAGGACAACTTTAGAGTGCATTTATTATACTTTTCCCATTTAGAGCTTAAATGTCATAGTCAGTATGAAGTGAACGGATAAGAGCAGCATAAACAGCATATACAGTTGAAACGACATGATATGAGGAAGTGATATTTAATATTAGGACAAATAACAAACACATAAAACATAACCGTATACATGTATGTATGTTAGTGACAAATTCAATGGAGACAAACAATGCAATAGTTGAAAGCCAGGCTTTGATGGCATGAAGACTAGGAATGATAGATTAAACTGATTCTGTGCTGACAAGAATTTATAGAAATCCACTGAATATCACAAATCTCACTCATCCGATTCTTGTTTCAGAGCATGAACACACCCATGAGTGGTTTTATTTTTATAAGAAATGGAAAAAACGATTTATGCAAAATAAGGACTATAATATACACCAATTTAAACTAAAATTCTAGCTAGTTTGGAGGAGATGGAAATCCTTTTTAAAAGTATATTATACTTACCTTGCTCTTTTCATTTAGAAATCCTATGGCGATAATAAATCACAGCAACAGCTGCAGCCAGAACAGGAACAAAAACACCAATAACTATCCCTGCTGTAGCACCTGAAGAAAGAACTGGATCTGGGACAGCTATAAAAAGAGACACTCACAAAATGTGATCATCTGCAATTATTTCAAATATATGTTAATAATAATTAAATTAAAAGAGTTACTCACCATGAACAGAAACCAGGAATCGCTGGGAACTCTCACTGCCTCTGATCTGTAGTTCATAAAAAGTCCAGAGTCTGTGGTTCTTGTGTTCTTGATGGTCAGCGATCCAGTCGGATCCAGGTGCAGTCGATCTGTGAATCTCTCATCAGCATCGTTTAATGAGGTCTCACTGGTCTCAACATCAATTTTAGCCAGGAGGATACCTTTATCACCAAACCTCCACAGCATCAAAGCGTCTTGGCTTTTCAGAATCAGTATGTAGAGTGATAGGATCTCCCTCCATCACCGACAATGACACTGACTTCATTCCATCCGTCTCACCACCAACAACTGGAAAACAACCAGAAAGGTAATAAAATGTAGAGTTTCACAATGTTTCACAAATGAAATTCTGAAAGAAAGTTAGTCCCATTATGAAGACATGCTTGTGTGGTGCAAAATCTCGAAAAACTCACACTTAATAAATGCTTGTTATACACACACAAGTGTTGGTTATTTAAATGTATGGTTTGAAATCATCCAACCCAGCCAACCAAATCAAACCAACCAATTCTATTATCACTTACACTGGGTAAATATATACAGCTTTAAACATGAAAAAACACTTTGAACTTGAACAATGACTTAACACAATGAAAAATTACAATGGAAGACTTGCCCAAAACAGAAACATTAAAAATATTTTTTCTCTAGAGATGGTTAGTTTATATTGTCCAGAGTGTCTGATTCTGGTGTTTCTGATGGTGAGAGAGCCAGTTTTTTGGTCCACCTGTAATCTGCCTCTGAATCCCACATCGTCGTCTGTGACAAAAAGTTGAGTTAAATTGTTCTTTCTTCTTATATGAGATATGAGACTGTCTTTAGGTCCAAACATCCACAGTATGGTATCATCGTTTAGTATATTAGAAAGATTAGTTTGTAGACTGACAGCATCCCCCTCTGTCACTGACATGTACTCAGTTTCAACTGTCTGTGCACCAGACTCACCTGGAAAACAAACAGAAACAGTTTTAATGATACAAAGCTACCTCCAACAAACACAACTGGAATTATTGTGTGAGCTGCTCAAAAGACTAACAGATGTGTGATTATTTTAGAAATTGTGAAGTGGGGGGAACGTGAAAATTAAGACAATAACTGTGAAAATTAAAACAATACACAAACTATCTATTAAAACAAAATAAATGTACTTGAAAAGCAACACTGCATAAGTGATTAAGACTTCTTTAAGCAAAATAATAATAAGCAATTATTAAACGTTTATGCAAGCAGACTAATTGTCAACCTTCAAAACAGGAAATGGACTATATGACAGCAAAAAGACAATGAAACAAAAAGTAAATAGTTAAATCAAATTTGGTTTCGCAAGGGCCTCGTTATATTTGTGGGTCTTTGGTATCGAAATGATAAAGGGATAATTAACTCTCGAGCAAGAAATAGCTAATGTTGACTGCGACTTATTCAAATACGATTTACCACGCACCATATCTATAAAACAACCTTTTGGCACATTATTAATGTTAGTATCAGTATTTATAACCGCGCTGTTTCTTCTGTGTCAACTTCCATGCATTTAATTTAGAAACCTGCCTAAATCGAAACCGAAAGTTCCAAACTTTGTAAATAAACAAACTTACCTGTCATTAATAAGAACAGAAATCCCAGTAACATGTTCGTGTTTTTGTAGAGCTGTGAAGAATCTGAAGTTAATATGATCAATGAGATCACTTTATATTTGTATGCACCTCCGCATCTTCGTTGCGTTTTCGCCAAACCGGGGGCAAAGCGGTCTGTCGCTATTTAGGGAGTTCCCCATATTGGCACATACGTTGCCCTATTATTGGCACTGGTTTTCATTACAGATGTGTCAAATGTTTTACATTTCATGCTATACTTTTTTCACGCGGAAATGTAAGTGTTTTACGAAGTTGTAATTTGGTATGGATTAGGTCGTAGAAAAATATGAGGCGCTACGTAGGATTTAAATCAAACTTTGCTTATCAATACCAAGGCGGGAGGAGCAAACGACAGACACAGTGGGTGTGGCGTCAGGCCTCGGAAAGGTTTTTTTTTTTTATTAAACACAATTAAATAAAGTGCCCAAAGTGGGTAAAAGTGTCCAAAATAAACAGGGGGGGGTCTGGTGTCCTCGTCGTGCTGCGGGGTTCGTGAAGGAGGGCAGTGTTCGGAAAGGAAGGGTCCAAGTAAGGGGCGGAGTCCGGTGGCCGCACGCGCTGCCCTCTCGGAGCCGGGGCGCGAGTGGCGGCGGCTTCTTTTTTAGCGGCTTCGTCCATCTGCTGTCCGCGGCACTTCCGGGGGATTCGACGGCCCGGCATCCTGGCCCGTCAGCCGTCTCACGGTTGCGGTGTTCCGTCCGCTCTCAACGCTCCCTTCCTGGACCCACGAAGACGCCAGCGTGCATGCACGTGGAAGAGACCGGTCTCCCGAGGAGAGGCGCGCTCGGCATTTAAACGGCGGCGGTGATGAGGCTCTATTCACATCAGGTGCGCCTCGTCACACGCCGCCAGCCCTGGCTGTTCAGCGCATAGATATATATCTATGGTTCAGCGCCCCTCCTCTCTCCCACACCCACTCCCGTCGGGAGCCTGGTGAAGGGCGGCGAATACGGGACGGGGTGGTGATGATAATAAGGGGGGAGGCAGCCGACTCGTCACAATACATACATAAAACACGTGCATATACACCTATAAATTACTCTTACATACATGTATACTATTGGATGTTCAAAATATATATATGAAATACACGGGCACACTATGAAATCCATACCAATACATATTATGCTAGTAATGAATGCATATACACGTGTAAATAACTTGCGTATACATATAAACTTGATCTATGCATATGAACCTATAAACACACGCACATACATATAAACTCACTGCATGCAGACATACCGATACATACTCGCATATACATATAAACTTGATTCATGCTTGTTAATAATCTTGTCACATCATATAGGCATACTCTTTTCAACATACTACGATTTGTGACATACTAATTCTATTTTCGAATACTATTCAGGACGGTTAGTAGATGCGAATTGGGACGCAGCAAGGGTGTTCTGTTTCGTAATGGGGGTTTCCAAATGAAAGTGAAGTGAACGTTTTAGTGTGATACCTCGGGCTCAATGAGAAGGGAGCAATGAACACTGCTAAGAACTGGAACACAGCCAAGGGTACCTCCATCAGGGGGGCATTTAAATTTATGGGGGGGGGGGTTCGGGTGGGCATCGTGCAATCTGTGATCGCGTGCAGTTGCTGACGCTCCCTAAAGCGTGCAATAGATTTCTTATGTGCACTGTTTCATCGGTTTCACTTTCGGTTTCATCGAAATCGATCACATTCAGCAAGGAGGGGAGAGGATGGAAAGTGGGGGGCACAGTTACTCGTTTGGGGGGGGGGGGGGGGGGCACGGCCCGCGAATGCCCCCCCTTGGCGCCGGCCCTGAGGTAGTGTAGTGTCAGCAAAACGGCGCGTCTCACAGACACGTTTTTTTTTTCTATAGTTCGTTTAACATGTCCGTTTCATGGACATGTTCTTTCTTATACCATTTTTATGTAATGTTCTCTCTCCCTCTTATTTTAAGCGGTAAGAAAACCTTTTCTATGTCAACTTGGCATAACATAATGTTGTTTGCTCTCAAAGCTAACGAGGCAACCAACAGTGGGCACGCCTATAGCGAGCCATTGAGACATGCAGCAACAGAGTGGCTGGCGGTGTGGATGCACCTTCATTAATATAATATAATATTACAGCTCCAGTAATTATGGTTAACGCTTTTATTTTGTTCTGTGTGTGCTTGTGGCGTCTGGTTGGTAAGTTATAAGTGTGTTTTATTACTTTCATGATTTTTGTTTTTAAGAAATAAATGGTGGTTTCCATAAAAAAAAAAAAAAAAAAACGTTTCTCAGACAGTTTATATCATTTTATTATTTACAAAGGTAATTTTAGTTAGCTACTAGTTTTGGGGCCTGCTGAGAAATTTAGTGGAAAACGTCTGCATTTCTCAGATTTAGTTTTGTTATTAATAAACAACATAATATGTTTGGGGAGCATTTAGTCTGCTACAAAACATTTCCCTGTTTGTTTTCTAGATGTGACAGATAAAATGAAGACAATATCAGTGATGGAGGGAGATTCTGTCACTCTATGGGCTGATGTTACTGAAGTACGGAAATATTTGTTAATACAGTGGACGTTCGGAAACACCCGAATAGCTGAAGTCGGCAGGCTCACGCAAACCAACTCAACATATGATGGTCCTGATGGGAGATTCAGAGACAGACTACAACTGGATCAGACTGGATCTCTGATCATCACAAACACCAGAACCACAGACTCTGGACTTTATAAAGTAACGGCCATCAGCAGTGAGACCAGCTACATGAGTTTCAATGTTACAGTCAATGGTGAGTAGAGAAAAAGCAGTGTAATTTACCATGACCCCTCTTCATTTGAATTATATTGTTGCCACTGTAATACTTTAAAATTATGCTTTTCTGTTCTTTGCAGTGTTCCTTGCATCCACATTTTATGGTATTAATTGTATTTAAGGAACAGTTTGTCTAAAAATGTAACTTCTGTCATCATTTACTAACCCACAAGTTGTTCCAGATCTATGAGTTTCTTCTTTGTCTTGGAATAGCTTAAGAGTGAGTAAATGATGACACAGTTTTCATTTTTGGGTGAACTGTCCATTTAATTTAATTTAAAATATAAATCTATTATAAAGATCAGAACTGTGTGTGATGAGACCAGTGTCACACTAACATCTGTCCTTTTCAGAGACTCCACAAAGTTCTACATCTCCAGAAAGTTCAACAAGCTCAAATTTTTTGTCGTCCAGTTTAACCCTCAACCAGACTGAATATGTTAACATTACTGAACTCCATCAGCCAAGTTCAGGTACGTCACTAGTGATGTTAGTTTGAGAACAGAACTGTTAAATGTGTTTAGTTAACGTCACATGAGTTTTTCTAAAACTTTAAGATTTTTTTATTCTGAAATCCAGTGTTAGTTCATAGCGGCTTAATGTCAGAAATGAGGCCATGTTTGCGCAATTGTGACAACCACAATGCCAATGCAGCACATATTCATAGGTGTTGCTTCATCTTATTGCGTATGGGTGTGAAATAATCACATAAACCCATTAAAATTGCAATATTTTCATTTACATTATATTTATTCATTCAACAGATGATTTTTATCTAATGTGGCTTATATTGCATTCAAGATGTACATTTTATAAGCACATGCATTCGTGGAGAAAGAATAACCTGTTTGCATTTGCTTTCTCTTTTGTGATTGCGCTGGAACAAAGAATAGACCGCAGGCATTGCGTGTCTGAGGGTCATGTGTGGGTGTGGGGCCCCGTGTTGCTTAAAAAAACAAACAAAAAAAAAACATTAGTACTCAGAAGCAAAAAAAATAAAGATATTGGAGAAAGAATCACGCAGGTTTCTATGAGAGCTTAGATATGTGGCTGAATCCCTTAAAAGAGTCTAGATTTACTTCCTCTAAAGATCCTAGCTAATGTTATTTGGCTAGGCAAAGAAAATGTGCATGCAAACATATTTAAACACTCAGTAAAGCTTGTGGATGTTCTGCCTTCACAGTGAAATCTTGAATTCCTAAAAAGTAACAACCTATAAAACTGGCACCTATGAGTCTGAAAGAGTTAAATGCATTATTCTAACTCAGTGTTTTTTCTCTCTTTTTTTCAGACCATATCCACTGTTGTGGTTTTACTGAAACTGTGATACGATTGGTTGTTTCTGCTCTGGTAAGCGTGGCTGCTGTTGCTTTTCTGGTTTATGACATCAGATCTACAAGAAATTATCTGAACAGGACGGAAGAGACTAGACATCACCATCCAACCCGCAGAGTAAAATTAGACCAACATCAGTTGAGCAGAAGAATCAGTTCCAGATATGTTTGCTGAAGGTTGCTGGAATAATCCACAAAAGATACAGATTCATTTTCACTCATTAGACATTTATTTTATCGTATTTGTACAGAATGACATTTAAAGTGATCTGGTTCACCCAAAAATGAAAATTCCACCAACGGATCCTCGGCAGTCCAATCAGCTGTTAAGAACATCACAATAATCCACAAGTAATCCAGTCCAGTCCATTAATTAACATGTTGTGAAGTTGAATGCTGTGTATGTAAGAAACAAATCCATCATTAAGATGTTTTGACTTAAAACTATTGCTAGTCCTCTATGCATAATATTATTTTCTCCAGTGAAATGCCATCTCGTCTGAAATCAGGAGAGAAATATGCACAGATCAAGGACTGTTTACAGGTCAAAACAGTCCGAAACGATTCTAAACAAATATGTGGGTGGATTTTGATGTGAGAGGACAACAGAGGATGGACTTTTGGATTATTACACCCTGCTGCAAATAACAAAAAGAGATAAAGCACATTTTGTTACTGATAAATGAGCCCCTAAATTGTGTTACGTTCCCATTGTAGTCTATTGATGGAGGAACATGTAACAGAATAAAATGGTGTGATGTGTGGAGGCAACAAGGTCCAGTTCCCAACCCCAGTGCTTTCACAATGACCAAAATCAACTCAATATCAAAAACAAGTTTATTTTATAAATGTGGGAGGATCCCAAGGTTTCAAGAGGGGGCAAATGCCAAAACAACAAACATAACTCCTCTAACCAGTAGAGAGAAAAACTAACTAAACTATTAAAAGAAAACAAAAGAAAAAATACAACAAATTACACTAATTCCCCAAATATCTTAAACAGGAGACAAGAAGTTCAACTGAAAATGGTACCCCCTCTCTACTAACCCATTCCCAAAGAACTAACAATATAAACAAATCATATATACGAACAAATAGTAGCTTACAAACCAGAAAGTATTTTTTGTCATAAACACCAATTACAACAAGAATGTAAACACAATAACACTGAAGAGAAACCCAATCAACAAGGCATAAATTCCTCCAATCACAGCAGACAACCAATCATTGGAGGCAGCTGGCAGCTAGTACTTCCTGCTAAATAGAGAGAAACAAACACTTCTCTGGACGTAATACACTCTTAAATTCAGGTCACATTTGTAGTTCGATTAAAGGATGGAGAAACAGATTTTCTTTAAAAACATATTTGGATAACATATTTAAGCATTGTTATTTAATAGCATAAAACATGAATTTTTTTCAGTTTAAATGAAAATGGAGTAAAAAGAACGGTAACTTAGGTAAGGAGTTGGTTAATTTCTGCAACAAAAGTGTCAAATTGACACTGAATACGGCGTGTCTCTTATACACTGTAAAAACTATTTGCATCAGCTTTTTAAGTATTTTGAACTCTTTTTATTCTTGTTTGTTCTATTAGACTTTACATGTTTCCAACTTGAAGTAATGGCAACTACATTTTTTCAATTGGCAATTCAATTTTTTTCAATTTACAAACTATAGTTTTAAGTTCATCAAACATAAACGTTGAAAGTTTTTAAAAGTAATATTTACCAGTTTATCCTTACAAGCCACATTTTTTATTTTATAGATGTATTCAATCTGTATTTAAATATTTCAAAAATGTTCTACAATAGTGTAATGAAACCGTAAACAGGCGTCTCAAGACAAAACATTTAATCACTTTACAGTGTTACAACAGTGCAAAAGAGACCAATTCTCACTATTAACTTGCTTATTAGCATGCATATTAAATGAAGTACTTCATCGTTGTTATAAATATCAAATTCAATTAAAAACCCTATATCAGCAAATAAAAATGAATGGCATTCAATTGCGTTTTACAGAGTAAACTTTGAAACTTTAAAATGTATGTTATGCAGTCCACAATATCTTAATACTTACTGTAAGTGCAGAAAATGTTTGTCTTTTATTTTGTATTGTGATTTTGTATTTCCGGGTGTTTGGTCACATGGGTGCAGGTGGACAGTTACCTGATTGTGTTTCCTGTTTGGCGTGTGTAGAGAGGGGGCGAGTAGCGGGAACACTCACTTTCTGATGACCCTTCTAGACAGTCCTAAGTTGATTTTAATCATACAGTTGTTTGTTACGTTGTGTTAATAAATCTTCAAAAAGAATGCAACGGATTGGAACGCGTCATTGATTTATTTCCTTCTGCTTAGCTTCTCAGCGGCTATAGGCTGTCGCTATACTTACTACTACAAGCTGAAATTGGGTTAGAAAATTCTGTCATCATTTACTCACCCTCATGTTGTTCCAAATCGGTAAGACTTTTGTTCATCTTCAGAACACAGATGAAGATATTTTTTATTCAATCTGAGCGGTGTCTGTCCCTCCTTTGACAGTTTATGACAGCATGCACTTTGATGCTTCAAAAAGTTCATAAAGAGATTGTAAAACTAATCTATAAGAATTTTATTCTTAAAATATATCTAATTAAAATTAATTTTGTCATTAATTGTGGGAAGTTGTGGCCTAATGGTTAGAGAGTCGGACTCGTAATCCAAAGGTTGTGGGTTCGAGTCTCGGGCCGGCAGGGATTGTAGGTGGGGGGAGTGAATGTCCAGTGCTCTCTCCACCCTCAATACCACGACTGAGGTGCCCTTGAGCAAGACACCGAACCCCCAACTGCTCCCCGGGCGCCACAGCATAAATGGCTGCCCACTGCTCCGGGTGTGTGTTCACTGCTGTGTGTGTGCACTTTGGATGTGATAAATGCAGAGCACGAATTCCCAGTATGGGTCACCATACACTTAATTCATGCAATGTTATGACTTTAATCTCCCAATTGTACACTTTAAAAAACATGCATGCATTGTTTCTAAAACTTCACATGCATCACACATCATGCTTTCTTGTTATTTCGTGTTGAATTTAGTCCTGTGTGTCAACATCTTAATCTATTTTTGTCTTAATCTTCTTCCTTTCTATGCCTTCCATAAAACTGTAAATTTTTCCCTACTGACTTTGCAACAATACTATCTACCTGTGCTGCTAATTTCCCACCTTTGTTGTAAAAGTTCTATTACTTAAATGTTAATCGCTGATTTACCTCACTTCTACTTTAATATTCACCAAGTCTTTCTTTAATGCTCCTTTTGCTAACTTATCAGCTGTTTCATTCCCTATTATCCCCTCTGTTATCAATCTGTACAATAATATATAGATTTCCACCAACAGGTCTTCTCTGCTATTGGGTCAGTCTGGGCCTAATGGATAGAGATTTGGACTTGTAACCTGAAGGTCGTGGGTTCGAGTCTCAGGTCCGGCAGGGATTGTAGTTGGGGGAGTGAATAACCAGCACTCTCTCCACCCTCAATACCACGACTGAGGTGAGACCCTTGAGCAAGGCACCGAACCCCCAACTGCTCCCCGGGCGCCGCAGCACTTGCTGCCCACTGCTCCGGGTGTATGTTCACTACTGAGTGTACACTTGGATGGGTTAAATGCAGAGCACAAATTCTGAGTATGGGTCACCATACTTGGCCACACACCACTTCCCTTTCTCTATCACTTCTTGTAGATATTACACTTTTGACAGCTGATGAAGAATCTGAGCAAATTCCAATCCTATTTGGCTTAATCTTTTCCATCCATTGTATCCGTACTATTATAGCAATTAATTCTGTGGAATATAGCCTACAGACAATTTATCACTTAGTCTATTCGTAAACTTATTTGTGTCTTAAATCTTGGAAAATACATTCCTATATTAACTCAGAGCTTGATTCATTTTGCCAAAAGCACGTGTGGTCTATAAAGTTCTCCCCAGCATTCTCCTGAATACCATGTGATTAGAAAATTAGATAGGAGTCAAAACATCAATCAAATACACAAATATCAAGGATGGCATTTTATTACACTGTTTACAGGGTACTTGAAGCAATTTTAAATCAAATTAAGGCCTTTTAATATCCCTTTTTAAGACCTGCACAAATAAAACTAATTCCATATGAGCGGGATAGGGCAGGGTCTAAGTTTATAATATATATATATATATATATATATATATATATATATATATATATATATATATAATGCTTTAATGTTGACAGCATGTACAGTGCCATGTACACTATATAACATTTCACATGTCTCAATAAGAAGGAACAGGGAAAAAGTAAAGTTAAAAAAAAAGAAAAGAGAGGGTACACTGTAAAAAAATTAATCTGTAGTTTTTACAAAATAATTCTGGCAGCTGTGGTTGCCAGAATCATTTTGTAAAAAAATACAGAAAAACTGTAAACACATTTACAGAACAAAACTGTAATTTACAAACAGGGATATTTGAATGTAAACCAGTAAATTCAACAACACACACTGCTATTAAAATCTGTTTTGTACCTTTAACATACTGACGACCACCATAATAATGCAGGTGGTAAAAGAGAAAGCCACATGAAGAATCAAAGCTCATCACGGGTAGCTTCACCACAAGCAGAAATATATACTAATATGTAGAAGGTGCACAGAGTCATTCATGCAAACACAAAACACCATCGTGGTAATGCACATGATACTCAAATAAGAGCGATCCTTGATATAATAAACCAAAATCACGTTTAAAATGTTTTTAAAATATTATCAGCAATGAAAACCTCCACATTAAAGTATGTAACTAAAAGTAACATAATAATTGCTTTTAAAAGTAACTGTCCCCAACACTGATTAACAGTAACAAAATAAGTACATACATATTGATAAGTAAATAATAATAAAGTAATAAGTACCGATATGAAATTGTAATGTACAACACTCCCGAATGTATCAAAATCAGTTTTCAGTGAATTATTGTTCAGTGTTCAGACTATTTTTGCACCATCTTCACTGTAAATATACACTTTTGTTAGTGTAGTACAGCTTTCACAAAACCAGTGTTTGGTAATTGTAGCGCCACAGATTACTGGAAGGTGTCATGCATCCTGAGTGTTAAGAGTAAAAGTTTCTCACTTTCATAAAAGCAGAAATTTGTTGAGGTCAAATGTTGATGATGTCACAGTGTTTGGCACTGGTGGGCGTGTCTTATTTCATTAAAGTGACCATGTCTCTTCCTGCTCATTCACTCCATCCACATCATCCGACAGCAGCATTATGGCAGTCTCTAATTCACTCACTTGGTTTCCTGTGGAACCTGAAAGAAAATACAGAGATAATCACGGAAAGTAAAAAGAGCGAAAGAAGCAGTTTTGCTACATAAACACATCAACTTATAGATGATGTTGCAGCTACACAATCTTAAGGATAACACAAGAGTTTCAAAAAACAGAACTGATGTATAATAAATAAAGTTCTACTCACCAGTGACAGTCACATTGATCCTTCTGAATATGGTCTTTTCAGTGTTGATGATCTGTAGTTTAAAATGTCCAGAGTCTGTATTTGTGATGTTTGTGATGCTCAGAGATGCAGTCGTCTTCCTCTGAATCTCTCGTTAACAGTAGTTGTTCCTGAATCTTTTTTAACAATGAGAATGTTTTCAGCTCCAAGCGTCCACAGTATCAGATCATTGCTCTGTATTTGAGCATTAGTCTGGAGAGAGACAGAACCTCCTGCCGTCGCTGACAGTGACTTCACTTCATGTCACAGCACACAGAAACAGAGAAATTCAGTTTTAGTGACTGAATTAATTCATTCTAAAAACAACTTAAAACCAGACTAATAGAGGATGAATGTTGTAGTAAATGTATCAGAATTATAAGTATTTTACAAAATTAAAATCATATTTTGAGACTATTTTCAAACTAAAGTTCCTATAAGAAAAGTTAATGCAATGTTACAACTTGAATCTCCTAATTGTACATTTTATTCACATAACATTGGGAATTCATAACATGGCACTACTTACAATGAAAAGTAACTAAAAAGTAATTCCAATTTGAGCACTGTGAGAATGCGTTAATTTCAGATCATCTAAACTCACTGCATGATCTTTTACACACAAGGACTTAGTACTTACCATTGACGGTAACAATGAATTTCTTGTAGCTGGTTTTTCTGCCTCTGCTGCTGATCTTGAGTTTATAGAGTCCAGAATGAATGGTCCTGACATTGCTGATAGTGAGATCTCCAGTCTTCTCATCCAGCCTCAGTTTGCTCCTGAATCTCCCATCAGCACCCTCATGTGTACTTCTGGCCCCTCTTTTGATTTCAGCAATGAGATTGTCATCAGTTTCATAGCACCACTTTATTGTAACATCTTTCTGTATGTCAGTAAGACCAGCATGTAGAGTGATAGATTCTCCCTCCATCACTGTCTCTTTCTTCTCTTCGACTGTCACAGAAATGCATAGAAACATGAGTGCTTAAGTGAAGATCTCAGTTACTGTACATTCATACAATCACACTATAAGGTCCATATGACTCATGCTATATTTCAAGTCATCTAAGTGAGAAATGTAAAACCTGCCACAGCACGTCAATGCTTTTGGTAAAACATTGGCATTGAATCAACTATTTTAGTCCGTTGTAATTATGATATGATTTCAGGAGACTTCACTTGAAATATACAGCACAAGTTGCTTGGACAACATTACAGTGTATTCATGATACTTTTCCCATTTAGAGATTGAATGTTGTGTTCAGTGTATGGAAAAGAGCAGTGTGAACAACCGCATATTATGTTTGAAACGACCTGACGAGGGGAAATTAAATTTCATTTTATTAAATAACAATACATGTGTATGTATGTTAGTGACAAATTTAATGGAGAAAAAGTTATTGAATGCCGTGAAAGCCAGTCTTTGGTCAAATGAAGACCAGGAATGATGGATTAAACTGAAATAAGATTCTGTGTTTACAAGAATTTATAGAAATTCACTGAATATCAAAAATCTCACTAATCTGAAACGTGCTTCAGAGCGTTAACATCGTAGTCAGTGGTTTGATTTTAAATGAATTGCAAAAACAAATTACTCAAATTAAATACTATAATGTACACAATTTAAAGAAAATCCTAGCAAGTTTGGAGGAGATGGTTAAGTATATTTTACTTACCCATTTGCCTTTTTAATTTATAAATCCTGCTGCGATAGTAAATCACAAAGGCAATCAGGATCAGCAGAGGAACAATAACACCAACAACTATTCCTGCTATAACACTTGAAGAAAGACTTGCATCTGGGACAGGTATAAAGAGAAACACTGAAAGAGTCAGTCAATGTGATGACCTGAAATTGTTTCAGATATATGCTAAAAATTACATAATATTGTTATAATTAAAGTGGAGTTACTCACCGCTTACAGAAACCAGGAATCTCTGCAAGCTCTCACTGCCTTTGATCTGTAGTTCATAAAGTCCAGAGTCTGTGGTTCTGCTGTTCTTGATGGTCAGAGATCCAGTCTGATCCAGCTGCAGTCGATCTCTGAATCCCTCATCAGCATCGTTTAATGAGGTCTCATTGGTCTCAAAGTCAATTTTAGCCAGGAGGATGCCTTTATCGCCAAACCTCCACAGCATTAGAGCATCTTGGTGTATTTCAGAATCAGTATGTAGAGTGACAGCATCTCCCTCCATCACCGACAATGACACGGACTTGACTCCATCCGTCTTACCAACCACAGCTGGAAAATGAGCAGAACAATAATCAAATTTAGTGTTTTACAATGTATCAGAAAAGAAATTCTGAAAGAAAGTTAGTCCCGTTATGAAGACCTGGGGCCAGTTGCATAAACTTGGACTGTGTCCTAAGAAGTTTGGCCAACTAGCACTTGCCAAGGGGTAGTAAGTCTTACATTTCCAATACAATATGACCAATCTACCTTTTCATAACTGAATTAAAAAAGTTATGACCAGTCTTGAAGTAGAAAAAAAAATAGATGACTAACTTTTTTAAGACTAGTCTAGCAATTAGACTAGTATACAAACATCCGGCCCCTGCTTGTATGGTGTAAAATCAGGCCATTCTAACTTAATAAATGCGTGTTACACACATACATGTGTCATTTATTCAAGTGGTTTGAAATCATCCAGACCATCCAACCAAGTTATTACTAACAGTTTGAGTTTAGGAACTGCATCATTGTTACAATGGAAGACTCACCAAAGACAGCGACATTAAATATCTTGATTGTAGTCTTTTCTCTAGAGATGGTTAGTTTATATTGTCCCGAGTGTCTGATTCTGGTGTTTCTGATGGTGAGAGAGCCAGTGTTTTGATCCACCTGCAATCTGCTTCTGAATCTCACATCAGCGGTGACCAAAAATGAGGTCAGGTTATCCTCTCTTCGGATTTGAGATATGAGAGTGTCTTTACTTCCAAACATCCATAATATTGTATCATCATTCAATAGTTCTGAAAGATCAGATTGTAGAGGGACAGCATCCCCCTCTGTCACTGACATATTACTTGTCTCTGTGCCCGACGCACCTAGAAAACAAACAGAAACGCTTTCAACACTTCAGCAAACAGATTCAACTGAAATCATTGTGTGAGCTGCTAAAAAGACAAATGCGCTTTCTTTTCAGACTAAGGGTAAAACTGTGAAATTAAGACCATAAATGTGAACATTAAAACACAAGCTATATATTTAAAACAAGATAAATGTACTTAAGAAGCACGATGAATAAGTGAATACTTGTTTGCCATAAGAAGAATGCAAGCAAAATGTGTAGGCAAGCAGATTTTTATTTATTTTTATTTTATTATTTTTTACAGAAGTGGCGATGAAGATGCACTGTTTAATGAAATCAGGCAACAGTCTATGAAAACAAGAAGACTATGAAAACACAAATTCAACAGGCTTTTATGTGCCGATCGAAAGCTATTGAATTTGATTTTGCATTTGGGGGTCTTTGTTACCGAAATGATCCGAGGGGCGAAAAGCCTAGTCTAGAATGAAGGCTATTAAACTGGTTAGACCATGTATATACAAATTCTAGAAATAAGAATGTTATTTCTGTGTTCTGTGTTCCTGTTTATGGCTCCAACACCATAATTAAATTTGCAGATGACACCACGGTGGTAGGTCTGATCAAGGATGACGATGAGTCAGCCTACAGGGATGAGGTGCAGCACCTGGCTGTGTGGTGTGCCACCAACAATCTAGAACTGAACACCCAGAAGACAAAGGAGATCATTGTGGACTTCAGGCGGACTAGGAGTCATGCACACACACCCATCTACATCAACGGAGCTGAAGTGGAGCGTGTGTCGAGTTTCAAGTTCCTTGGCATCCACATCTCTGATGACCTCACCTGGTCCCATAACACCTCCACTCTGGTCAAAAAGGCACAGCAGCGCCTTTACTTCTTAAGGAGCCTTAAGAAAGTTCACCTGAATCCCAGGATCCTTGTGGAATTCTACCGCTGTACCATTGAGAGCATACTCACGAACTGCATCTCAGTATGGTACAGCAATTGCTCCGCATCTGACCGCAAAGCACTCCAGCGGGTGGTGAAAACTGCTCAACGGATCACCGGCACCCAGTTAACTTCCATTGAGAACATTTATCATAAGCGCTGTCTGGGCAGGGCAAGAAACATCATCAAGGATGCCTCTCACCCTAACCATGGACTTTTCACCCTCCTTCCATCCGGCAGGCGTTACAGGTGCCTACGCTCTCGCACTAGTAGGCTCAGGAAGAGCTTCTTCCCCGAGGCTGTGACACTTCTGAACGCCACACCACTAATCTAACTCCTGCACCTGCTTATTATTACTGCACTGGTCCAACCCAGTCTGACTGGTCACAGTACTTTACACACATGCATTTGCACTACTCATATTTTGCACAGACTGCACATTGTCAAAGTTATTACACTATAAACTGGATAAAGTTGTTACTATACAAAGCACAGTAAACTATTTCTATAAAATATTGCACTACTGCTATTTTGCATAGAATACATTGTTCTATCAATATTTTGCACACTCATCCAGCTGTATTTATTTATTACCACTGTTCTCACGTTTCTGCTGTTCATAATGTATATAATCCTACATTGCTCTGTTCATAATGTACATACAATCCCTACATTGCATTCCTATTTATATTCTGTATATACTCTGCTCAATACTGTATATAACAATTCCACTGTATATTCTGTAAATCATATCTTCATTTACTCTGCACTTATATGTATATAAAACACTATATTCTTGCACTTCTGGTTAGATGCTAACTGCATTTCATTAGCTCTGTACTTGTACTCTGCATAAATGACAATAAAGTTGAATCTAATCTAATCTAAGAAAACAATAAGAACAAATGCTCTTTTTGTTTTTGGTGTTGCGTTGGATCAAAACGAAAGTAAACTTCCAAAAACTTACCAGCCATTAATAATAATAGAAAAACCAATAGCATGTTCCTCCTGTTTCTGTAGAGCTGTGAAGAATCCGAGTTTAATAAAGATGATCAATGAGATTATTTTATATTTTTGTTGTAGGCCTATATGTTTATGTTGATGAATTGCGTTTGTCCTCACGAAGCAGCGACTGAAACTAAATTCAAAACAGTATAACAAATACAACATATTCTAACGGAGAGTCGTTAAACCAGCTGGGAATTACGACTTTTCTAAACGATATTAAAACGACGTATAGTCCCAGTGTTTTTAATCCTTGAAGGAAAAAAAACTCGACAGTCCACTTGGGAGTGTGTGACGCATAGCAGGCGTTTCTTGGCACGTATCACCTGTTCACCTGTCAGAAACGTAAAAAAAAAAAAAAAAAATCATTTTTTCTATTCTTTCTTTTTTTCTTTTTTTTTTTTTACGAAAATGTAAACCCGTAAGAAAACATACGTTATGCCAATGTCATCATACGTGTGTTCTAAACGAAAGTGAGATGAGCTTCCATAAATATCTCCTGCTCACTGAGTAGGCTACAGAGCAGTGGACACTGCATAGGGACCCTATTGCAGCGCAGCCACGGTAGTGCAGTGTCAGCAAAACGGCGCATAGACAGCACCACTGGAAAGGATTGAAGAGCACGTTTTTCCTTGTTCACTTGACACATGCATTTTATGGACATATTAATTCTTGTTCCGTTTACATGTAATGTTCCCTCTCCAAAACCTGTGTTTAAAGTGGTAAGAAAACTTATTCTAGCTATGTCAACATCCGGTTATACCCCGCTAGAAATTTTACGTTCCCAGAACGTCCTCAGAACGTCCCCGCTGGTGTCAAGGACGTTGTCTAGTAACGTCCCCAGAACGTTCTGAGATGGTCACGATGTTGAGTTCTTTAAAGGGTTGGGGGACGTTATTTGGAGGACCTTCACAGAACATTCAGGACGTTCCCAGAACGTTTAGGGGACCACATTTTATTTGGAAATCTGATGTTCCCAGAACGTCCTCAGAACGTCCCCGCTGGTGTCAAGGACGTTGTCTAGTAACGTCCCCAGAACGTTCTGAGATGGTCACGATGTTGAGTTCTTTAAAGGGTTGGGGGACGTTATTTGGAGGACCTTCACAGAACATTCAGGACGTTCCCAGAACGTTTAGGGGACCATATTTTATTTGGAAATCTGATGTTCCCAGAACGTCCTCAGAACGTCCCCGCTGGTGTCAAGGACGTTGTCTAGTAACGTCCCCAGAACGTTCTGAGATGGTCACGATGTCGAGTTCTTTAAAGGGTTGGGGGACGTTATTTTGAGGACCTTCACAGAATATTCAGGACGTTCTCGGAACGTTTAGGGGACCATATTTTATTTGGAAATCTGATGTTCCCAGAACGTCCTCAGAACGTCCCCGCTGGTGTCAAGGACGTTGTCTAGTAACGTCCCCAGAACGTTCTGAGAAGGTCCCGATGTTGAGTTTTTTAAAGGGTGAGGGAACGTTATTTGGGGGACCTTAGCAGAACTTTCAGGACGTTCTCAGAACGTTTAGGGGACCATATTTTATTTGGAAATCTGATGTTCCCAGAACGTTCTCAAAATGTCATTGCTGGTGTCAAGGACGTCACCTGGTAATGTTCCCAGAACGTTCTGAGAAGGTCACAATGTGGAGCTCTTTAAAGGGTTGGGGGATGTTTTTTGGTGGACCTTCAGAGAGCATTCAAGACGTTCTCGGGCCGTTTAGTGGACCAGTACTATAGGACATTACCTCTAGGTCTCTACACTACAGTCCATGTTTTCAAGACCTTTGGGGGACCAACCTAGAATGTTACTTTTTGGTCCTTTTTAGGCATTTCCATCACATTTACTGAATATTTTCAGAACCTTTAGTAACATCACAGGAAACTTTAGGGGATCAAACTATAATGTTACTGCAACACATCTTTCACACTGGTTCTTGGTCATCAAAACCTAATTGGGCATAAGCACTGTGTCTTCACGCTTAACATATTCAAAGATAAACAAACAAAGCAGGAATTCGTCATTCATCTGCATTGTGAACAAAACATAATATTACATGTGGTCATGCATAGGAAGGGTGGGTGAGAGAGAGAGGGGGCAGAGAAAGCTCAATCAATTCAATTGAATTCAAACTGGCTTTATTGCCATGAAAACTTCCATAGCATCTACATTTGTCAAAACAACGGTAAACAGTAACAGTATAACAATTTACATTAATTATATACCATGTGTGTGTGTGTGTGTGTGTGTGTATGTATGCGCGTGTATTTTTGATCACTGTCTCCATCTTCAGGAGGTGCCCCAAGTTGTTGTTCTGCTGCCTGAAAAAAAAAGCATAAATAACAATATTTACCAATCACTTCAATTACTTTTTAATGGCTTTTAATTACACTTAGGTATATACAGTGGTGCTTGAAAGTCTGCAAACCCTTTAGAACAGTGGTCACCAACCTGTGGATCGACCTGTCGATAGATCTTTATCACTGTCCCAGTAGATCCCAAAATAATAGTAAAATAAGTACAAAAAGGCATTACATTTCTCTGCTTTGTTTACAGCAGTAACCAAGGAAATGCTATATCATGGGTGGTTCATAAGTGCTATCTGCTGTTAGAGAGTGAATTTGAGCCTCATTCAGGCCTGCTGTTTTTGTTTCATGCAGATATGCTTTATGTAGCAAAAAATTAAATAAATAAAATACTTAAAACCTAAAGTCAGACCATTCTGTTTTTGTTTTAAATCCTGAAATTATACAATCACATTCAAAAGAAAAACAACTGCTTTTGCAACGTGTGTATCATCTTTGTTTGGATCATGATTAAAATGCAGTGGTTGCCTCTAATTTCAAATGGCTACAGGCATTTTGTTTGTTATAATTAAATAGCCAATACATTTTCTTTAAAAAAAAAATCTGTGTCAGAATCAGCCAATTTGTTAGGTAAAAAAAATAAAATAAATAAAATGTGATTTTGAATCAGCTATGATCAGTACATCACTAAGTAACATACTAAATCAAAGGCCTCAATCTGGGATATCTTTTTCTATCAATTCTTCAATAGGTAGATCTTGTCTTTCATAAAGGCAGAGGTCAGGGATCTTGGGTTTAACAATTTTCAAGTAAAACCAAAAAAGTCCGGAAAGTTGACAAAGAGAATCCAATCAGAGAAATGCAATGAAAATATATGCTTTCTCATTTATTTATTCAAAGAATTTATCTAATTTTACATATCTGTGACTGGCAAAAGTATGTGAATGTCTACAATTAATAGTTAATTTGAAGGTGAAATTAGTCCATCTGTTCAGAGGTGTTTTCAAACAATGTGATGACTAAAAGGCGTCAGTGTCTGCCCTGTTTTACTAAAAGAACAGGGATCCATCAAAGTCTGATCAAGTTTGTAGAAGTGAATCATGGCATGAACAAAGGAGATCCTTAAGGACCTCAGAAAAAGAGTTGATGTTGCTCATTAGGCTGAAAAAGGTTATAAAACCATCTCTAATCAGTTTGGACTTCCCAAATCCAGTCAGACAGATTGTGTACAAATGGAGTATATTCAAGACCACTGAATATACCAAGACCAAGACCCTCCACAGGAGTGGTCAACCAACAAAGATCAGTCCGAAAGCAAGAGGTATAATAGTCTGTGAGGTTGCAAAGGACCCCAGGGTAACTTACAAACAACTAAAGGCCTTTCTCACACTGGCTAATGTTACAGTTTATGAGTACACCATCAAGCGAACACTGAACAACCGTGATGTGCATGGCAGAGTTGCAAGAAGAAAGCCACTGTGGTTACACTTTATTTTAAGGTGTCCTTGTTACAGTGTAATTATACGTTTAAGTACTGAGTAATATTAATTAACTACATGTACTTACTATATGGTTCAGGTTAGGATTCGGGTTGGTTTAGAGTTACTTGCATGCAATTATGCATAATTTATTGTTATTATAATAGTAAGTACATGTAACGTGACACCTTAAAATAAAGTGTTGCCACCTCTGCTCTCCAAAAAGAAAATTGTTGGTCTGCAGTTTGCTAAAGATCATGTGGACAAACCAGAGGGATATTGGAGAAATGCTGTGTGGACGGATAACACCAAAAGAGGACTATCTGGTTTAAATGAGAAGCATTATGTTTGGAAAAGAAAAAACACTGCATTCCAGCATAAGAATCTTATCCCACCTGTGAAACATGGTGATGGTAGTATCATGGCTTGGGCCTGTTTTGCTGCATCCGGGCAAGGACAACTTGCTATCATTGATGGAACAATTCAAATTATAAAGGAAAATGTCAGGACATTTGTCCAAGAACTGAGTTTCAAGAGAAAATGGATCATGCAGCAAGACAATGACCCAAGCACACAAGTAGCTCTACTGATTAAAGAAGAACAAAGTTAATGTTTTGGAATTGCAACTTCAGAGTCCAGACCTAAATCCAATTAAAATGCAGTGGAAAGACCTTAGCAAGCAGTTCATAGGAGGAAAACCACCAACATCACAGAGTTAAAGTGGTTCTTTATGAGAAATGGGCTAGAAGTTGTTGTGCAGGACTGATCAGCAGTTACAAGAAAAGTTAAGCTGCAGTTATTGGCGGTCACATCAGATACTGAAAGCAAAGATTCACATCGTTTTGCCAGATATGTAACACTGAATTTTTTTTCTCAATAAATAATGAGAAAGTATATATTTCTGTCTCCTTTGTTTGGTTGGATTTTCTTTGTGTACTTTAAAACAAACAAGCATACAAAGAAATTGCACTGTTATGGTCACTGGCCATATATTAAACATGCTATTTTCATTCCTCACTGTATAATGCGCCTTCTATTTATACTCACTGTGTAATGCACATTCTGTTTATACTTCCTTTGCACCTTATGTTGTATTTACAGTCATTTGCATTGAGCTGGTCTCTACCCTTCTACCTCATAACTTGTACTATATGTCATAAAGCTTAATATACACATAATTAATTTTTTATATATATTATATACTTTGTTATTTGCACTTCTGGTTGAATGCTAACTGCATTTCATTGGCCATGTACTTGTAGTCTGCACAATGGCAATAAAGTTGAATCTAATCTTGAATTTAAAAATTTTTTTTAATTAATAATGTTTTAGGTAGGTTTATGCAGAAATTTTGAAAAGTTGAAGGGTTCACAAACTTCCCAGCACCACTGTATGTACTAAGTAAATAAGTGAAGGGATAAATCAAACAGTTATGTTATTCTAGAGATAATACAAAATATTCATATATATATATATATATATATATATATATACACAGATACAGTGGGTACGGAAAGTATTCAGACCCCCTTAAATTTTTCACTCTTTGTTATATTGCAGCCATTTGCTAAAATCATTTAAGTTCATTTTTTTTCCTCATTAATGTACACACAGCACCCCATATTGACAGAAAAACACAGAATTGTTGACATTTTTGGAGATTTCCTGAAAGAAAAACTGAAATATCACATGGTCCTAAGTATTCAGACCCTTTGCTGTGACACTCATATATTTAACTCAGGTGCTGCCCATTTCTTCGGATCGTCCTTGACATGGTTCTACACCTTCATTTGAGTCCAGTTATGACCAGTCTTGAAGAAATCAAATTAGATGACTAGTTTTTAAGACTAGTCTAAGCAGTTTATACAACGGGCCCCTGTTTGTATTGTACACAATGCCTGGAAAGCTATGTTCACACCAGCTGGCACTGCACTTGTTTTTTTGGCCTGTTCACTAATTGACATCGCACAAACCATCAATGCATCAACACAACACAAGAAATTACACCAAAAGTGAAATCTGTTACTTACAACTCAGAGGCTTAGGGAGACTTGGTAGTGGGTTTTGAGAGGATGTGGACATTTTTCTCCTTTGTTTCGATGGCATCTCATATTCTCCTATTAATTAAGGATAAGACAGCGTGTTTGTGAATATAATTTTGAGCTACAGGCAAAAAAAAAAAAAAAAAAAGTGAACAAATTTTCGATTTTAGACGAATTTCAGGTTTCCACAAAAATGAGTTCATACAGCCCTCATCTAGCGATACCAATGCTCCAAATAGTAATTGAACATCTAAATTTAGCTTTTATTTTAACAGAAACAGCAGAAGAGCTTTTATTTTAAAGGAAAACTGACATGGGGTGAGTAAATTATCAGGAATTCTGGGGTGAACTAATCCTTAAATACACAATATAGGCTACACAATTTGATTATTTCAATACTTCATGCTTGGATTTAACACAACACGGGGGTAGACAATAAGGGAAATTGGCCACTGGCCCTCCGGGCCAGTGTCTTTTGAAGTTCACTGGCCCAGGTCAACGCGTCGGGTATTGATCCCAATAATCACGAAAAAGAACAGTTTGCTTGAACAACATGAATAACATTTATTTTTTTTAAGGTAGGTTTAGTGCAAAGTGCAGCAAAACTGTGCAAAAACATGAAACAAGTGCAAATAAACCTATTGCATAGGATTCATTCTCCGTAGTCACACAGCAATTCATTATATTATGTTCATACCATAGGTTTCATACACGTTAACTTTTCTCTAACTTACTTGTCTGCATATGTGGGCATTGATCTGCAGAGCTCACAGTAAACCTCTTTTTTTTTCTTGATCGTAGCCCAGCTAGGGGTGGGCGATATGGGAAAAATATCATATCACGATTTTTTTTTTTTAAATATCACGATTCACGATTTTATCACGATTCTTTGTCATGTTGGTTTTACAAGTTGTCTGAGCATTATAGCCAAACTAGAAAGACAAAGCCTTTCAAGGTAACAAAAAAAAAAAAAAAAAAAAAGACATGGCAGATATTTAGGCCAAAGTGGGCGAAGATAAAAATCTTTGTCATCATTCTATCTTTCTTATTTTTTAATAAGAACAAAGATACAAATTACAAATACACATAATATACAAATAAAACAAACAGTGCTTTATTTTCAGGTACAATAGGTGTATTTAGCAGAGCATTCAATGAAATTGAATGAACAAATATAAAAATAAAACACTAGATAGACTGATTCCTAAAGCAACTGTATTAAAGTTTTTCAGTCAAGAATAGTGAGGGATTTTTCTCTTTGCGTTTTGTTGTTTTGTTAACGTTAAATGAATAGTTCCCCCACAAATTAATATTCTGTCATCTGTCTGTCAATTCTGTCATAATGTTTTATTTTTATACCATCATTTACTCAAGTTGTTTTAAACCTGAATGAGTTTCTTTCTTCTGCTGAACATAAATGCTATTTTGAAGAAGGTGGAAAACCAATCAGTTGCTGGTCCTCAGTGACTTCCACAGGATTTTTCTTTCCTGCTATCAAAGTCAATGTAGAACAGCAACTGTTTGGTTACCCTCATTCTTCAAAATATCTTCTTTTGGGTTCAGCACAAGAAATTAATAGAGGTTTGGGACAACATGTGAGTGAGTAAATAATGACAGAAATTAAATTTTAGGGTGAACTATCCCTTTAATGACAGCCGACAGCACGTTTAGTGTCCTGTCCCTTTAAGAGCTGCACGCATCTAATATACAGGCACACATCTGTTTCTCTCTTAACTATTTACTTTCATTTTAGAGATAACCAACTCAGTCTGTATGTAAACCTTGTGTGTTTTGACAGTATTAGCACAAAAAATAAGTTAGTTGAGTAATCAGGAGCTGTTAGACAGGCTTTTTAGCGCGCCTGCTTCAGGTGTATGTGCTCAGAACAAGCGCACGTCAGACCAGCGCGCGAATGAAACATTTAACCAGCAAGGCTTGTGTGCAAATAATGTACTTTTGCGATCGCGAGTAAGTGCAGTGTCCTGTCTGAGTAACTACTGCTGTATGTCCTGTTGTACAGTATATAGAGACGGAGGCCAGAACTGTATTTGATATAATGTGTGCTGTAGCCCGATTCTACCATATTTCTTCAAAAGCAGATCGTGGAGACATTTTTATCGTCCACGATCAAAAATCGTCATATCGCACACCCCTAAGCCCAGCCAATTCCAGCGGTCTCGCCACTGGGGCTGAAACTTTCTCTGCCTTTTCTTTTCGTATTCCCTTTCGCTTTTCCTCAATTCCTCTGGTGATTTTCTCTTCCTTGCCTTCTCTTTTTTTACCCGGCGTTTGGCCGGGTGATGGGGGTTTCAGAAACATGTAGCCTAGCTTAATAGTAGCTATAGGTAGGTGCTGAGCAGCAGTGTGCAGTTTGCACGCGTAACCGCGGGAGCGAGCAAGGCGGTGCAGACTGAGCGTAAGGGCTGTCGGGATCACGTAACGTGTTAGCGGTGGTTACCGAGACGATTAAACAGATATCAAAACACAGAACCACAGGTAATTAATGTGAAATTAGACTTTTTTTAATCGAGGCATTATTTTTACTGGCCCCACCGGGCTAGTGGTTGGAGCGATCTGGTGGCCCTGACGGTTTTAAAAGTACATCCGGGCCACCGGGCCAATTATATTGTCGACCCCAGCAACAGTTATAAATCAATATATCCTCATAATAATGTAAAAAGCTCTTGTTATAACACCATTTTTCTGGCCTGTCAGCAATATGCTGTTGTAATTTTGCAAGTCAAGCCTACCTTCTGAGATGCCATCACAGCTTGCATGAGGGCAGTGTACAAGGCAGAGTCTGGGAAGCACAGCAAAAGGAATAGTATAGACTTTGTTAGAACATTCCATTCATTGCTAATCAAAGGGGACAAAACGGGCACAAAAAAGACAACTGTAAAAGGCTTACATTATAGGAAAAATGACTAAAAAAGAAACTAAATTCTGATCCAACATCTTTTGTTTAAGATCAATCTCATTGTTCATACATAGGTATTAGCTAGTAACGGTTCCAAGAACAAAACATACATTTTCAAAATGTGTTTTAATGTGTTAAAACATAACATTTAGATTTGTAGACCCCTTAACCAACCCCCAAACCTAAACTTACCCATTTTACAGTGACTATAAAAAATAAGAAATGCATTATAGACCAACATTTATTTTGAGCCGCAAATCCCAGTCCTACCTTTAAAGCCATATTTTCTTAAAATATGTACAGTAGGCTATAAATAAAAACACGACAGACAGACAGACAAGTGCAATCACACTATTACTAAAATGAAACGTAGCAAGACATGTTCTTTGTTTTTTTTTGGAGAATTGATTTGACTGCTTTGCATGTTAAGATTCTTTAAGCTATTTCTGAATGTGCAGCTCATCATCATCAGCGCGGGTTTATATGCTAACGGCCTGCGAGGAACATGCTTCAAATACACGCAGTTTTATAAGATTTGCATTACAATTAATTACTTTTGAAATTATTTTGCGTTTTGGTGTGTGTTCAATTGTCAGTCACAGCATATCAGAGAGAAGGCCTTTGGTGTCCCACGTACGGCAAACTAAATAAGTTACATGCAATGATTAAACTAATGCAGAAAATGGCATTAATTGTAAGTGTTTATAAACAGACTATATCTAGTCTTGTTGAACTGGACTCGAAACGAGTTATCAGCAGAAATCTCAGAGAACAGAAATATTATCATTGAATGTAACGTTAAATGAGCAAACTTCACTTATTAAACACAGTTAGAAACATTACTTGGTATGAAAAATACAATATAATACATGTTAATGCCACGATTGCATATTCATATGGATGTATTTGTAAGACGGTTAAGTTGTTCAGACATAAATAATTTACATTTTGTCTAGACGACAGAATTAGTTTAACTTGCTGTTAAAAAGTTTCAGTGTCTATACAAACGCAAGTAACGTTAAATATACATTTTATACACGACAAATAGACGCGAATTCTCACGAGATAATGTTGACAACTTAATGCTGACTTTGGTTTCGCAAAGTGTGGTCACAACATTACCTTCATTAACTTCAACGTTTCCTTCATTATCGGAAAAAATAGCGTTTCAAAAGAAGTGCTTATTAAAATAACTTTACTTGATAGATAATCAAATTAGAGACATACGTTACTCACCATAGAAACCGCTGCTAGCCTGGAAAAAAACCGCCAAATGTCCTCAGTCTGGATCAAAGGATGCTGGGATAGATGCCCCGCCCCTCCGCTGCCGCTATTGGGCGTACGCTGCACATGACCTTTGTTATTTTTTTTATTTAATTTAATTTTTTTACATTACCTTTGTTATACGTTCCACAAATATAGGGAAATGACAGATATACTATTTGATTGATTGTTTTTTTATTATTATTTTCATGAGAACTTGGCTGAAATAACTGCATGTTTATAAATGGGTTAGGAAGATGCAGTTGAGGTCAAAACTTTATACACCTTTCAGAATCTGCAAGATGTTGATTATTTTTTCCAAAATAAGAGGGATCATACAAAAAGCATGCATTTTTTTTAGTACTGACCTGAATAAGATATATATATATATATTAGTTCAAAAGAGAAAATAGTTGAATTTATAAAAATGACCCTGTTCAAACATTTACATACCCTACTGTGTTGTTATGATCCACAGCTGTTTGTTTGTTTTTTTGTTTAGCGATGGTTGTTCATGGATCCCAAATTTGTCCTGAACAATTAAACTGCCTGCTTTTCTTCAGAAAAATTATATCTGGTCCCACAAATTCTTTGGTTTTCCAGCATTTTTGTGTATTTGAACCCTTTCCAACAATGACTGTGATTTTGAGATCCATCTTTCTACACTGAGGACAACTGAGGGACTCATATAAAACTATTACAGAAGATTCAAACTGATGCTCCAGAAGGAAAAACATTAAGAGCCAGGTGTGCAAAAAAAAAAAAAATGAAGATGTGTCCGTTTTTTTATTTATTTTGCCTAAATATATTTTTTTATTTAGGCATACTGCCCTTTAGAAGCTACAGAAGACATGTTTTCCAGAAGACAAAACAAAATTTGGACAAAATTGTCAAAAGTTTTCCAGAGGACAACATTTTTAAAAACCAAAGAATTTGTGGGACCTGAAGGATTTTTCTGAGGAACAGCAGGCTATTTAACTGTTCAGGACTAACAAGGGACTTATGAGTAAATATCACTAAACAAACAAAAACAAAACGAAAAAAGCAGAGCTGTGGATCACTCTGGTAACAACAAAGTATTAAGAATCAAATATGTAAACGTTTGAACGGGGTCATTTTTCTAAATTCAACTATTATTTTATGTTGTGGACTATAATGTCTTTTATGTGAAATATCTTATTAAGGTCAGTACTAAATAAAACATAACATGAATTTTGTATGATCCGTCTGATTTTGGTAAAATAAATAACATTCTGCAGATTCTGCAAGGTGTATGTTGCATCCAGCGCAGTTCCGAATTAAATGCCCATCTAAGTAAAAGGGAACTGTATGGGAACATTCTGTTAACATTAATGTTTTCTTTGTAACGTTGCTAGATGACCATAGAATAATTAATACAGAACGTCCCCCTTAAGTCATGACAGGAACATTATTATATGACCAACAGAGGACCAGGTGGGAACGTTCTGTTAATGTCCCAAATGTTCTCTTTATAACGTTGCTAGATGACCATAGAATAACCATTACGGGACGTTCCCCTTAAGTGATATTGGGAACGTTATTATATGACCAACAGAGGACCAGGTGGGAACGTTCTGTTAATGTCCCAAATGTTCTCTTTGTATAACGTTGCTAGATGACCATAGAATAACCATTACGGGACGTTCCCCTTAAGTCATATTGGGAACGTTATTATATGACCAACAGAGGACCAGGTGGGAACGTTCTGTTAATGTCCCAAATGTTCTCTTTGTATAACGTTGCTAGATGACCATAGAATAACCATTACGGGACGTTCCCCTTAAGTCATATTGGGAACGTTATTATATGACCAACAGAGGACCAGGTGGGAACATTCTGTTAATGTCCCAAATGTTCTCTTTGTATAACGTTGCTAGATGACCATAGAATAACCATTACGGGACGTTCCCCTTAAGTGATATTGGGAACGTTATTATATGACCAACAGAGGACCAGGTGGGAACGTTCTGTTAATGTCCCAAATGTTCTCTTTATAACGTTGCTAGATGACCATAGAATAACCATTACGGGACGTTCCCCTTAAGTCATATTGGGAACGTTATTATATGACCAACAGAGGACCAGGTGGGAACGTTCTGTTAATGTCCCAAATGTTCTCTTTGTATAACGTTGCTAGATGACCATAGAATAACCATTACGGGACGTTCCCCTTAAGTCATATTGGGAACGTTATTATATGACCAACAGAGGACCAGGTGGGAACGTTCTGTTAATGTCCCAAATGTTCTCTTTGTATAACGTTGCTAGATGACCATAGAATAACCATTACGGGACGTTCCCCTTAAGTGATATTGGGAACGTTATTATATGACCAACAGAGGACCAGGTGGGAACGTTCTGTTAATGTCCCAAATGTTCTCTTTATAACGTTGCTAGATGACCATAGAATAACCATTACGGGACGTTCCCCTTAAGTCATATTGGGAACGTTATTATATGACCAACAGAGGACCAGGTGGGAACGTTCTGTTAATGTCCCAAATGTTCTCTTTGTATAACGTTGCTAGATGACCATAGAATAACCATTACGGGACGTTCCCCTTAAGTCATATTGGGAACGTTATTATATGACCAACAGAGGACCAGGTGGGAACGTTCTGTTAATGTCCCAAATGTTCTCTTTGTATAACGTTGCTAGATGACCATAGAATAACCATTACGGGACGTTCCCCTTAAGTCATATTGGGAACGTTATTATATGACCAACAGAGGACCAGGTGGGAACATTCTGTTAATGTCCCAAATGTTCTCTTTGTATAACGTTGCTAGATGACCATAGAATAACCATTACGGGACGTTCCCCTTAAGTGATATTGGGAACGTTATTATATGACCAACAGAGGACCAGGTGGGAACGTTCTGTTAATGTCCCAAATGTTCTCTTTATAACGTTGCTAGATGACCATAGAATAACCATTACGGGACGTTCCCCTTAAGTCATATTGGGAACGTTATTATATGACCAACAGAGGACCAGGTGGGAACGTTCTGTTAATGTCCCAAATGTTCTCTTTGTAACGTTGCTAGATGACCATAGAATAACCATTACGGGACGTTCTCCTTAAGTCATATTGGGAACGTTATTATATGACCAACAGAGGACCAGGTGGGAACGTTCTGTTAATGTCCCAAATGTTCTCTTTGTAACGTTGCTAGATGACCATAGAATAACCATTACGGGACGTTCCCCTTAAGTCATATTGGGAACGTTATTATATGACCAAGAGAGGACCAGGTGGGAACGTTCTGTTAAAGTCCCAAATGTTCTCTTTGTAACGTTGTTAATGTGACCATAGAATAACCAATAGGGGACGTTCCCCTTACGTCATATTGGGAACGTTGAACAGCAGCACTTTCAAAACCAAAAGAGGACGTTTTAGGAACGTCCCTAATGTTCTGTAAAGGTTTGGGACTTTCGTCACCTTTACAGGACTTTAAGGGAACGTTATGCAAGGTCGCGAGAACGTCCCCTCCTACCGGGGTATTCACTATAAAAAACTTACTAGGGAACGCCTACTGGCGAGCTTTAGATCATAAGCGACATTCAGCGACAGAGAGGCGGCCTGAAGCTGTTTTTTTAGACAGCTTCACTGTATTAGTGAATGACAAATAGCCACCAGTGAATATGGTTAACGCTTTTATTTTATGTGTTGCTTGTGGCGTCTGGTTGGTAAGTTATACGTGTGTTTGCTTAATTTCATTATATATATATATATATATATATATATATATATATATATATATATATATATATATATATATATATATATATATATATAGATAGCCTATACATGAAGAGTTCAGATGCAAAAGCCTCTGTACTCTGAAATAGTACATCTGACATTTTTTTTTCTTTAAAATTAGCGTTTCTTTCTGGCTACTATGTATAGGTTTCTATGTAAGTACTGGTTCTTCTGAATGGGTTGAGGCTAGGATTTAGCACATTTGAAGTGAAAGTACTTGATGAACATATATAGAGCATTCACTCAGTATTTTTATCTCATTATTGACCAAGATTGCTTTTAGAGGCTTTTGCATTGGAACTCTTCATATATGGGTAGATGATGTCCTATGGTGTGATGGAAAAATTAAAAAAATAAATTAAATAATAACCTCTAACACTGAAGATAACCTCTCTCATGCTATTTGTAACTCTAAGAATGAAGATACATTTTTCTCATTTTATTTGTATGTTAAGTTTGTTTTTGTTTTTTCTACATTTTTGCTATCTCACACCATAGGACACAGTCCTATTTTTATTTGTCAACTACCCATATATATATATGATTATTACTATTATTAAAAATTATCACTGTTAGTTTTGTGGCCTGTTGAGACACAGATGATTGTTTTCTGTTTGCATAATACTTGCCAATAAGAAAAATCACTTTGCGCTGCATTCAGGAATTCAGGAACTTTCATTGATATATTCGTGTCTAATTACATCCCACTTTAAAGTATTGTTTTCATTCAATATTCACACAGAGGTCTGCTTAATACAGATTTAGTTTGGGTAACAAAGTTTATGGGGAGCATTTAGCCTGTTACAAAACATGTTCCTCCTTGTTCTCTAGATGTGACAGATGAAGTGAAGACAATATCAGTGATGGAGGGAGACACACTGATGCTAATGAAATACAGAAATATTTGTTCATACAGTGGATGTTTGGAAGCACAAGAATAGCTGAAGTCAACAGGCTCACGCAAACCAACTCAACATATGATGGTCCTGATGGGAGATTCAGAGTCAGACTACAACTGGATCAGACTGGATCTCTGACCATCACCAACACCAGAACCACAGACTCTGGACTTTATAAAGTAACAGTTTTCAGCAGTGGGACCAGCTACATGAGTTTCAATGTTACAGTCAATGGTGAGTAAATAGCAGGACTGTTCTTCATTTGAATTATAGTGTTGTCTTGTCATTGTAATATTTGTAATAACTGTTTATTTTTTGTTCTTGTCAATGTCCATGCACATTTTATGGTGTTAACTGTATTTAAGGGATAGTTTGCCCAAAATAAAAATTCTGTCATTTATTTACCCACAAGTTGTTCCAAACCTGTTTGAGTTTCTTTCTTCGTTCATGAGGTAAATGAGGATTTTTTTTTTTTGGGTGAACTATACATTTAATTCCATTTAAAAAAATAAATGTTTCACACCAACATCTGTCACTTTCAGAGACCCCACAAAGTTCTACAACACCAGAAAGTTCTACAAGCTCAAGTTTTTTGTCGCCCAATTTAACTTTCAATCAGACTGAATATGTCAACATTACTGAACTCCATCAGCCAAGTTCAGGTATGCCACTTATAATGTTGGTGCGAGAGCAGAACTCTGTTAAATGTGTTCAGTTCATGTGAAATTACTGTAGATGGGTGTGTGTGAAAAAAATCAACCACATCAACCTATTAAAATTGCAATATTTTCATTAACATTATATTTATTCATTCAACAGTTGATTTTTATCTAATGTGGCTTACACTGCATTCAAGGTGTACATTTGATCAGCACATGGATGCGTGGAGAAAGAATAACATGCTTGTATTTGCTTTTTTCTTTTGTGATTTCACTGAAACAAAGAATAGACCGCAGATGAGCAACAGATGCATGAAGCATGTGTCTGAGGGTCGTGGGTGGGTGTGGTGCCCCAAGTTTCTCAAAAAAAAAAAAAAAAAAACTAGAGCTCAAAAACAATATATCTTGGAGAAAGAATCAAATAATCACACAGGTTTCTATGAGAGCGTAGATTTAAGAAGCCCTTCAAAGAGTCTAGAATTGCTTACATTAATCATGCTATTTGGGTAAGCAAAGAAAATGTGCATGCAAACATATTCAAACACACAGTGAAGCTTGTGGATGTTCTGCCTTCGCAGCGAATGCTTGACTTCCTAATAATAACAACCCATAAAACCAGCACCTACTGCATGAGTCTGTTTGAACGAGAGTTAAATGCATTATTCTAACTCAGTGTTTTTCTTTTTTTTCAGACCACGTCCACTGTTGTGGTTTTACTGAAACTGTGATATGATTGGTTGTTTCTGCTCTGGTAAGCGTGGCTGCTGTTACTTTTCTGGTTTATGACATCAGATCTACAAGAAATGATCTGAACAGGATGGAAGAGACTAGACATCACCATCCAACCCGTAGAGTAAAATTAGACCAACATTAGTTGAGCAGAAGAATCAGTTCCAGATATGTTTGCTGAAAGTTGCTGGTATAATCCCAAAAAGATACATTTTAACTGATCTTTTAAATTACAGTAACAGTTCACCCAAAAATGAAAGTGGATCCTCTGCAGTGAATGGGTGCCATCAGAATAAGAACTAAAACAGCTGATAAAAACTTCCCAATAATCCACATCACTCCAGCTCACCAATTATCATCGTGTGAAGCCAAACGCTGCATGTTTGTAAGAAACAAATCCACCATTAAAACGTTTTGACTTGAAACTAATGATAATCGTCTGTCCATAATATTATTTTCTACAGTGAAATGATATCTTGTCTGAATCAGGTAAGAAATATGCACAGATCAAGCACCATTTACAATGAAAACAGTTCTAAATAAATATGCCGGTGGACTTTGATGTGAGAGGACAACAGGGATTCATTTTTATACTGGAGGAAGCATTTTTGGATTATGTATTTGTGGATTATGGCCAGAAGCAGTGGTATGCACAAGGGCAGGGGGGCATGGGGGCTTGAGCCCCTGCCTTTTTGAGGGCCGACGCTAAAGTGCCGATTTCTACCAAGGGTGACCCCAACCCCCACCCCGTGATTGTGCCCTATTGTAACGCCATTTAGCCCCTGCCCCACTGGAGGTCTGTGCACACCACTGGCCAGAATTGTAGGAATAAATGATGGGCTTTTTTTCTTATAATCACACAGATTATGTCACAAGATGTTAACTGATGGACTGGAGTCATGTGGATTACTGTAATGTTTTTATCAGCTCTTTGGACTCTCATCTGATGGCACCCATTCACTGCAAAGGATCCAATGGTGAGCAAGTGATAAAATGCATAATTTCTCCAAAACTGTTCCGTTAAAGAAACAAACTCCATCTTAGTCTGAGGGTGAAATTTTTCATTTTTCAGTGAAATATCTGTATGAATGCATGGATGTGAACATAATTACCTTAACCAAAATAGCAATAAGCTACACAAATGATGGATCTCATAGCCTCTTATTTCTGTTGCACCTTTGAGATGACCCTCACAGAGGAAAATGTAATTTCGGTATTTTTTTTTAATAAAGATGTGGTAAAGAGCTTGTTTAATTTTTAATGGAAGTTCAACTTTGACTCCTGGTCTTCATTGAGCATATTGGTCTGTCTGTCATATAATTGTAATTTCCCCTACACCGCTTTAGGGACACTAATGTTAAAGATGTCTGCTATGGACATCAAAGGCCATTTACGACAAGGATTACATATTTCCAGAGTGTGAAGTAATGTAAACAGGAGTAAGTCAAATTCCAAATTCTTCTCCTCCCACATCAAAAATGGTTGGGCAAAATAGGCCTATACAAGAGGGAATAAGGCCATGTACCATTTACAAATGTAATTGTCCAACATTGGAGCCATTTACATCCTGGTTGCAGATAAAGGAAAATATAAACTATATTTTATTACATAAACAAGCTCCCAAATTCTTCTACATTCCCATTAAAGTCTATTGATGGAGGAACATATAAGAGAATAAAATGGTGTGATGTGTGGAGGCAGAAAGGTCCAATTCCCAATCCCAGTGCTTTCACAATGAACAAAAATCAACTCAATATTAAAAACAAGTCATTTTATTTAGTGATTGTAGAAGGATTCCAATGATTCAAGAGGAGGCAGAGGCCAAACAAACATAACCCCTCTAACCAGGTGAGAGAAAAACTAACTAAACTATTAAAAGAAGAAAACACTAACTCCCCAACTAGCTTGAACAAGAGAAAACATGGCACCCACCTCGTTAACCCATTCCCAAATAATTAACAATATAAACGAATTAAGAACAATATGCAAACAAATAGTAGCTTACAAACCAGAAAGTATGGCTTGTCATAAACACCAATTACAACAAGAGTGTAAAAACAATAACACTGAAGAGAAACCCAATCAACAAGGCACAAATTCCTCCAATCACAGCAGACAACCAATCATTGGAGTCAGCTAGTACTTCCTGCTTAAGAGAGAAACAAATACTTCTCTGGACGTAATACACTCTTAAATTCAGGTCACATTTGTAGTTTGATTAAAGGATGGAGAAATAGATTCTTTAAAACATATCTTTGGATAACATTTAAGCATTGTTATTTAAAATAGCATAAAACATGCAAAGTTTTTAGTTTAAATTAAAATAGAGTTGGTTAATTTCTGCAACAAAAGTGTCACATTGACACTGAATACTGTGCGTCTCTTGTACACAGTCTGATGAATTTCTGCACGAGGAGAAGGTCATGTGATCTTTAGAGACACTGGGATCAAAGCTGAATGAGAACATTAACCGTGAACAGCACATACAATGGTTTGACAGATACTTCTGTGGTAAAACACCTTAGAGTAAGAGGTATGTAGTGTAACATTAATGCAGTTATATATGACATTGTTTCATCAACATTTCCCTGTTCAGCTGAAACCAAAAAAGCTTTTTTTTTTTTTTTACACAAGAGACATGGGTTCTCACTTTAGGATCGGCTTGTGAAAGAGCTGAAATGTTGATGTCACAGTGACTGGCACAGGTGGGCCTGTCTTACCCCTCTAAACTGAGCTCTTCAATATCTACTCATTTGATCCATCCTCTTCCTTTTGGCTCATAAAAGGCGTTTCTTCATTCACTTCTTTTCCAGTTGATTCTGAAAGGAAACACAGAGACAATGTCAGAAATTAAAGAGAAATCTGGAGATCAATCCTGTAGTTGTTCCTGAGAAATCGAAATATCAATATTTTACCATCAAATTACCATTAGAAATGTACAAAATCATTTAAATAACACATATTGCCAATAACACATTTGAGTCACTTTGTGTTCAGATAATTGCTTTTTTTATTATTATTTGAGTGCAAACAACAATCTCACCTTCAGTTCATTTCCAGGAGCCTTTCCATCTGATCCTGTTTTAACAGCAATCACAGAAAAATTAGACTACATTTATTAGACATGGTCACATGAAAACTAACATTATTTTGTAAGATTACATCACTTTTGCAGGAGCACCAGTGTTAACCATGAATACTACTGAATGAACAAACGCCTTCTTGTGTTAAAAATATTACACTAAAAGACAACTACTCACCATGAGTTTGAACTCCAGCATCTTCAGTATTGCTTTTACGGATTACAATGCTCTTTTTGCCCTGTCTTTCTCTCAATCTCTTATCAGTACCAAGCACTTTACTTATGGCAGTCTCTTCAACATACAGGATCCGTTCACCTTCTCCGAGCTCTGGTGTCGGTGTCTCTTCGTGTGTGACATCAGCACCTGGAAACAGAGAAATATAAAGACAAAGCAGACATTAGATCAAATGTGTTTGCATGTGAACAGAGTTTTGAAATTATTATTTTAGTGAAGTATCAACAAAACACTTATACACAAAAACTTACTTAAATACAGTAATGAAGCATTTGTACTATATTTCTACAAACGTATGGGTTTTAGCAAAGCATTAAACCCATTTTTCATTGAATATTTCTTGTTGCACAACAAAACATTTTACACTTGCTGTAGCAGTTGTAATACTTACATGTTTCCTGTTGAGACGTCTCCGGTTCATCTGTCAAGATTGCACAAAGAAATTAGATTTTAAATGAATGAACATGTCAGCAACCCTGAGAAGAATGTGCATATTTTACGAGATGGCTAATTCGTACAAATTCAAACGAAAGACCACACCTAACCCCGCCCCTAAACCTACCAGTCACGCAAATCGTACGAATGAGGTTGTACAAATGTATATGAATTAGCCACCTCGTAAGATATGTCAAGTCAAGTCACCTTTACTTATATAGAGCTTTTTACAATGCAAATTGTGTCAAAGCACTGCACAATATCAAAAAAAAAAAAAAAAAAGGAAAATAAAGTGTCAATAAGTTTGAATAGTGTCTTTGCAATAAGGTCGGCGATATCGCTGGAAATGAAGCGTCCCCAACTAAGCAAGCCAGAGGCGACAGCGGCAAGGAACCAAAACTCCATCGGTGACAGAATAGAGAAAAAAACCCTGGGAGAAACCAGGCTCAGTCGGGGGGCCAATTCTCCTCTGGCCAAACAAACCAGCAGTTCAGTTCCAAACTGCAGCAAGTCGGCATATGTACGAATAGTTGGCAAAATAGCATTGGATTATTCATGTGCTTCTAATAAATCACGTCATCATCTGAATGACCTTTTATTATTAAACAGTAACAATTACAGTATTGCTGTGTGTGAACATTAAATTTATCATTAATGAGAATAAACAATAGTATTTACAGCATGCATTTGTTAATGTTATATATGAATGAATCAACTGAATGAAGCCACATCACGCATCAAATCATGATTTGTTTTAAAGTTGAAGAGATTCAGTGCAAACAACAAAAATCACACCTTCTTTCAGTTCATTTCCAGGAGAGTCTCCTTCTAATCTTGTTTTAACAATCACAGATGAATTAGATAATAAAACTGTACGTTTATGAAGCATGATGGTCACATGTAAACTAGCTTTTGTACAAAATCAAAACTCATACTCTCTTAATTCAAACATTTGTAAATGATATTTGACCTGGCTGGACATGTCAGGTTTAAGTGAGTGCAAATGAGATTTGAGAACTTCCGCTAATGGAACATTTTCAATTAATAATGATCTTGCTTGTTCCTCGCAAAACTACAATTTGAAAACTTGGAAAAAAAGTGTTACCCATGATTACAACTGAATGTACAAACCCTTCTAATAATAAAACATTAAAAGACAACTACTCACCATGTGTATGAACTGCAGCATCTTCAGCTCTGATTGCATTGCCCTGACTGTCTCTCAATATCTTATCAGCACCAGACACTTTACTTATGGGAATCTCTTCAACAAGAAACAGAGAAATTCGATTTTAAGTGTATGAACAGATGAACAAAATCAGATGTCAAAAAAACTAAGATAGTGTGATTCTTCATGTGCTTCTAATAATCACTTCATCCTCCACATTACTTTTCATTAATGATCTAATTACTATAATATTGTGTGAACACTAGTTAAATCCACTCACTAACATGAATTATCACCAATACTTTTCACAGTTATTTTATATATTTTTAACACCCGTGACGTTTTTATATTAAACTCTACTATCGCATAATGAAGCTATTTTCTCTCTCGTATGAGCTGTAATACTTACTCATTTGGTTTACTTGTTCAGAAAGCTCGACTTCATGTCACAGCAGCACATAGAAACAGAAATGAGGAGATTATAAGCGAGTTTGTTGTAAATTCAGCATTTTAAACAGAGATTCAGTCATGAGTATATGAATGTCATTCAGCTTAATACTGAACAGTCACTGCACGAAACCAAGCACAAGCAGAACGTGGTGAAAATGATATTAAACATTTTACATTTAAACTCTTGATGCTAAATTTTCTCTTGCTGCATCAGTTTTAATACTTACACAGTCGTTCTGGGATCTTCTGGTCACCTGTCACAGCAGCACATAGAAACAGAGAAATGATTATGAGTGAATGAACGGATGATCATGACAGAAACACTGACAATGAGTTACAGCAGTCTTTTTTCTGTGAGTTCTGTGAGCTTCAATATCAGAAGAACACAACATGAACGAACACTACAGCTGATACACAAACAGACAAACACAGATCATAATTAAGTTTTTGTAAATTCAGGAATTTAGCAATCAGGAACAGTTAATATAGTATTGTGTATCACGTGTTGTTTGAGGAGTATATTAAGTCATGCAGCTCAATTGATAGTTTTCACGTGACGTCACACCTTTATAGGAACGCCCACCTGGCGGGCAAAACAAAGCTTTGCTCCACTGACCACCAGCTATTTTTATGCAGATAGCATCAAGTAATAATGTAGTAAAACGCAGATATTAAAAGGCGAGATTCAGTGGACCCCTTATTGATGTATATTTTGTACAGGCAAGAAGATGAAGCCAGAATATAAACACAATGTGCAAAGTTTCACATTAAATGGCTTCCCATAGAAAACCATTAGAAGGAAAACACTGAACAATTAAGCAGACTGCATTCATGTTCCCGTCCTAATCTGCTTGCCTGTGTAAACTGTGCATCATTAATATGGTGATTACTGAATTTGATTACGGTTTTAAATATATTAAGGCACTTTTAAATGTTTTTACAACGTTTTGTCACACTGTTTATGATTGAAATATTGCCGCGGGTGCTTAATATGGATTTTGTTCAGAAATACCTTTGTTTATTCTTTTGAGAGGTGATCTAAATATTTGCAGCTGGGAAAATTGACACGCTCTGAGTCGGTCATGTGACTGAAAACTATCAATACTGGACAATCACACTTAAATCAAACAAGCAGAACTTGGTGAAAGTGATAAATATTGACTATGAAAAAATCATTACACATTTAAAATCTACTGTAGCACAATAAAGCTCACATTTCTCTCATATCAGCTATAATACTTACACAGTCGCTCTAGTTGTTTAGTGATCTCGGCTTCATGTCACAGCAGCACATAGAGACGAGGAGATAAGTGAATGAACATGACAGAAACACGGAGAAGATACAGAGTGATTATTCGGGTCCTTCTAAAATTAACTTCATTAAATAAATGACTTTATATGAATTATCAGTAACAATTACAGTATGTTGTGTGTGAAAGCATCATTAAATGCTTTTTTTGCAACACTGCATTTGTTGCTTAATGTTAATTTGTTTTAAAAGGTGTTCAGTCATAATGACTAATTACTATGAAAAATTATACATTTAAATTAATGAAGAAAACTTCTTTCTATTTTGCTGTATCTGCTTTGAAACTTACGTAATGCTTTTTCATAGTCCTCCGCTTCATGTCACAGCAGCACATAGAATGAGTAATGAGGAGATTATAAGTGAATGAACAGATGAACATGACAGAAATGCTGAGAAGATACTGTGTGATTCTTCAAGTGCTTCTAATAATCACTTCATCACCTGCAGCTCAATACAGGACAATCACACCTCAAACACAAGCAGAACTTGTAGTTTAAAAATATAAATATTGCCTATGAAAACCATTTTATACATTTAAACTGTACTGTAGCTATATAAAGTTCACTGTTCTCTTATTGTATCAGCTGTAATACTTACACATTTGTTTTAGTTTTCCATAGAGCTCCTCTTCATGTCACAGCAGCACATAGAAACACAAATGAAGAGATTTTAAAGGGGTCATATGATGCGATTTCAAGTTTTCCTTTCTCTTTGGCGTGTTACAAGCTGTCCATGCATAGATAAGACCCCTGAAGTTGCAAAGACTAAAGTCTCAAAACCAAAGAGATATTCTTTATAAAAGACTCTGCCATGCCCCCTAAAACGGCTCATTAAACACGCCCCCACATGTCTACGTCACGGTATGGGAAGATTTGCAAAACACCGCCCAAATGTATATGGAAAGTAGGCGGAACTATTATTCTCGCTGTAGTATTGTTGCTGCCGCCGGCGCCATGTCCTGAAGACGCTGTGCTTCGTTGTGAAAGCGAAGCTACTTTGTTTGGGCTTCCAAAAGAGGACACAAATAGAAATCAGTGGTCAAGTTGTATTTACAACACTGTTCCAGAACAGTTCAACCCAAATATTCGAATGTGTGCAGCGCAATTTACGAAGGACTATTTCCTGATCCTGGAAGCGTAGCCTACAATGCTGGCTTGCATAAAGGCTGTTTCTATAAAGTGGGGCAATTCCAACTCTGCAAGGACAGTCTGATGCTTCTGACTCACAGCCTGTAAGTACATTTCTGCTACTGACTATTCAAACGCGAGTTCTGAGCGGTGTAGAGTAGTGCTTGTTGTTTCTCCGATCACAAATGCAGACATGGTAATGTTTACGCGACGCGTAAAAAGACCGTATTAGTCATTATAATCAGTAATTATGTCCCCACTGGATGTAACAAATGCCTCGTTTATGATAGGTTTTATTGTTTTTGTGTGGTCACGCCGGGACACGGCATCACAATACAGTGAGGGTCATAATATTTCCATCTCACGCTTGAGGTATTCGGCAATCAAAATGCACTGGATAGCTGGCCAATCAGAGCACACCTCGCTTCTCAGAACGATGAGCTTTGTAAAAACAATTTGTTTCAGAAAGGCGGAGCATAGAGGAGCAACAATAATATACAGTATGTAGAAAGTAATGTGTTTTTTTAACCTTAAACCGCATAAACGTTGCATTACATCAAATTCACGAAATGTTCTTTTTAGCAACGTCATATGACCCCTTTAAATGAATGAACATGTCAGAAACACTGAGAAGATACTGTGTGATTCTTCATGTGCTTCTAATAATAACTTCATCTGCATGACTTTTTATTAATGATCTGTGACAATTACATCAGTATTTTAATGTCATGCAGCTCAATACTTCAGTAATTATCACACTAAATCAAACAAACGCAGAACATCGAATGAAAATGTAAATATTGACTATGGATACTTACTTTTTTCACTTTCACGCACATTTGCTTCATCTGTAGCAGCACATAGAACAGAGAAATGAGGAGATAAGTAAATGAAAAGAGGAACATGTCAAAAACAGAATATTATATGATTATCATTTTTATGATCTATAGTTAGAGTAATATTGTGTGCGAACACTAGTAAATTTCATAATTGAATTATCAATAAACACTTTTCACAGCAATATTTATACATACACAGATATTATTTATATATATATATATATATATATATATACACACACATATACAGTAATATATATTTTTTTTATTATTATTTATTTTTAAGTTCTCAGGTTTCGGTTACATCTGTAATAAAAAAAAAAAATAAATAAAAAAAAAATTACTCCGTACTCATCATGAAGCCATTTTTTCTCTTTGAATCAGCTGTAATACTTACCCATTTTATTTATTTGTTCAGAGATCTTCGCTTCAGGTCACAGCAGCACATAGAAACAGAAATAAGGAGATCATAAGTGAGTGATCAGATGAACATGACAGAAATGTGCTTCTAACAATCACTTCACATTCATCGTTTGTTTGTTTTGTAATGCACTAGACACACAGACAGGTTCAAAAAAATATTTTCATATATTTATGAACTATTGATTCACAATAAAACTCTTGCTGCATCCGTTTTAATACTTACCCAGGTCTTTTTCATTGGTCTTGGCTTCATGTCACAGCAGCACATAGAAACAGAAATGTGGAGATTGTAAGTGAATGATCAGAGGAACATGACAGAAACACTTTGTGAATCACACTGTGCGCTTCTGAAAAACACTTCATGCCCTGCATGACTTTATATTAATGAGCAGTAATGTTGTATGTGTGAACATTTGTTAAATCCATCACTAATGTGCTTTAACAAAACACTCTGAGGCTCCAAGGATCTCCCAGTTTTGACTCATTTAAAGTCAGACTTGAGAATTCAGTGATATTAGGCGATTCGCTCTGATCTAATCATCGGAATCAGGGAGTTGTAGACTCAAGAACAGATGCAATTAGTTCAGAATCGTTCAATGCACTTTGCTGTGGCGCAATAAAGCTACATTCCCCCCGCTGCATCAGCTGTAATACTTACTCATTTTATTTATTTGTTCAGAGATCTTCGCTTCATGTCACAGCGGCACATAGAAACAGAAATAAGGAGATTATACGTTAGTTTGTTGTAAATTTAGAGATTCAGTCACGCGCATGTCATTCAGCGCAATACTGCACTAAATCAAACAAGCATAAAATTATAAATATTGACAATTTAAAAAAAAAAAAAAAAAAAAAAAACCATTTAAAATCTGCTGTAGCACAGCCAACCTCACTTTTCTCTCAAATCAGCTAATACTTACACATTTGCTCCAGTTGTTTAGAGATCTTCGCTTCATGTCACAGCAGCACATAGAAACAAATGAACAGATGAACACATCAGAAATGCTAAGATACTGTGTGATTCTTCATCATCTGCATGACTTTTGTTCAACTTACACATTAGATTTTTTAATTTGAAGTGATCGCTTCGACAATAAATCATAACACCAGCTGCTACAGCTGCTGCAGCGACCAGCAGCAGAACAACGCATATCCCTGCTACAGCACCTGAAGACTGACCTAGTACTGTAATAATATAGAGACACAGTGATTAATTGAATATGCAAATTATTAGTAGACGCTAGAGTTGTACTGAAAATAATAAAGTGACTCACCAGAGACAGTAACAGTGAATCTTTTGAATAAGATCCTTCGGTCACTAATGATCTTTAGTCTAAATTCTCCAGTATGCTCAGTTTCGAGGTCTCTGATGGTCAGCGATCCAGTCTTGTCCAGCTCCAGTCTGCCTCTAAATCTCCCATCATCACCATCATAGTATGATGGATGATTGTCTTCTATATCTCCTTTAGCAATAAGAGATCCCTCAGCTCCAAATCTCCACAGTATTAGATCATGTGTCTGTAGTTCAGTTTCAGTGTGTAGAGTCTCAGAACTTCCCTTCGTAGCTGACAATACCTTTATTTCATCTTTATCTTCAACAGATTTGAGGGGAGATTCTGCAAAAATAGTTTCACAGTAAACTCTGAGCAGTCGATTATTTCAGCTTGCCTTGCATATTCTCACAAAGAAGTTCAGATTTAATTGACTCACCTTTCACAATAACTTTGAACGTCTTGGATTTGGTCCCTACACTGCTGATACTTTCCACTTTATATTCACCCGAGTGTTTGATTCTGATGTTCCAGATGGTGAGAAATCCAGTTTGATCCAGATTAAGTCTGCCACTGAACATCATCGTCAGCTTATCATCACTGTATTCAACTTTACCAGTTCCTTTATTGAGTGTTGCTATGTTAGCGTTATTAAATTCCCACTCTGTTAGACCATCTTTCTGCATTTCAGTAAATTCGGTCTGTAGAGTGACAGAATCTCCCTCTATCACTGTCTTCACTCCATCGGGATCAACACCAAACACACCTGCAGAACAAACGGAAACAGTCAGAGATACGGATTTCTCTGTGGATTTATCAAATTACATCACATTTGGGTCCCCATATTTCTATATGAATAAACACTGTTTATCTTGAAAGCAATGCAAGTTGCTTTGGATAAAAGTTTGTAAATGTCAAAAAAAAATGTCTGCAATGTCTTACAACAAAACCTACCCCACCAGTTTTCCAAAAAAAAAAAAAAAAATATGTCAACACCAGGATTAAGTAAATAGGGGGACATTAGAAATTTCACAAGGGGCAAACGTTTGTTAAACGAACTTAATAAATGTAGCAGCTAAGGCGAGTGGTAGTGTATTCATCATTGCTGTCTTAAGGACAGAGTAGTTGGTAGCCTTTAAATGGTTTGCCTAATTATTTCAGTGTTGCATTTCAGTGATATCACATGCATTTTTAACATTAATGTAAAAGTAATCATTCAAACTTCACAGTTTGTTTTATGCTAATTAATTAATTAATGAGGATCTGAAGCCAGCATTTTTGACGCAGGCCAGGTGATCTTGGTGGAAAGTGAAACCGAAAGCAAATAAAATCAGAATTCAAACACTTACCGTCAATGACGAACATGGATAAAAAGATTAAAAACGCGGTATGCATGTTGCTGCGACGTTGAGTGAGAGATGAGTTTAGTCCGGAAGGCTGTGGTTATAAAGCTCAGTCGTTTGTGAGACACGCCCACATCGTTATACTCACCGCGTCCGCGCGAGCTTACAGGTGCGAGCTGTAAACATGACGTCATCACGGTGAGGGTGAGGGCTGTTGCAGAAATAAAACGTTATTTGAGTACAATTTTGCTTTCTCTTAACAACAACAACAACAACAAAAAGCAATCAGAACATGTGCAGTTTGCACAGACGGTAATTTCTTTAATATACACATTTACTTATTTACTTTACATATCAATATATACGCCTACTGAGTAGGCCTAATTAAGTATTTTTAATTTATATATATATAGATAGCTCTGTTTCTCTTTTGAGCTACGATGTTGATTGTTAAATGCCTTCTTTTTTCTATTGTATTTATTCTTAATAATTATTGCTTTATTTGTAGTAACTTGAATGTTCAAATAATGCATTTAAAAAAAGTTCGACCTGAAACGAGTCAGTAGTGAGTAATGATCATATGATCAAGTAATGATTGAGTAACCATGTTCTGTCCACCAAACTGGACACACGCATCACATACTTCAGCTACAAGTTACCACTGTTATGATTTTCACATAGTTCTATTTTTTATTATTATTATTATTATTAAGCTATTTATATGCTGTTCAGTTTATTTAATGCCTCAAGCGGAATAAAAACATTTAAAAATGCATGCTAAATAATACATGCATCTGAGAGGGTCTCAAGCCTCGGGTTCGTTTGTTTTGGGTAGATATATTAATACATTAATTATATTATAATCATATTCATTCACATAAATCATTCCGATCATTCATAAGCGGATGGTAGCGGTTGCTTCACGACCAAATTGAAAGTTCCACTAGGAGGCCATATGCGACAATCATATCCACATGCAAATGTTTTGGCGACTGTGGAAAGACGGCTAAAGAGGGTGCAGGCTCATTAAAGTTTCATTACAAGGAACATGTAACTCAGGTACAGAAAGGGAAAAAACTACACCATTGAAAGTCCTGCTTTGTGTTTCCTGGGTTTAACTTGACACAAGTGAAAGGCGAGTTTATTCTCACTGACTGTTGATCTTCACAACATCACTGTAGGACAGATCTTCTCAGATTATCTGTAATGTAATTACAAATCTGGTGGACTTTTAAGAGCAAATTTGCAAATTAATAGACTATACTGGAGACAAAAAGAAGAAAATGCTTTGCCTGTTGGCCTTGCTTTATTACCCGTGGCATCTCATTGGTAAGTTGTCTGTATTATGACTTCAGGTTTGACACTTGTAATATAGATTAAAATGCACGCATCGTTGTTATTAGTTTAAAACATATCTGGACATAAGTTTATAAGTTTAAGTAGTGCTCTTTTCTCTCAGGTATTTTTCAGTTGTCTGTAACTTTTTTTTCTGCATGTGTGTTTGGGGTTGAGACAGATGAAATAAAGTCAGTGTTAGTGATGGAGGGAGAATCTGTCACACTAAACACTGATGTTTCTGTAACACAGAGAAATAAGATACTGTGGATACTGTGTGTTTGGAGATCAAGGTGTTCTCATAGCTCTCTTAGATGACAACGAGGTCTCATTATTTAATGGTACTGAAGGGCAATTCAGAGACAGACTGCAGCTGGACAGTCAGACTGGATCTCTGACCATCACAAACACCAGAACCACAGACTCTGGACTTTATCAACTAAACATCAAGGGAGGGTCAGGGGACCGAGTCAAGAAATTCAATGTTACTGTCTATTGTAAGGAACTTGTCCATTTCAAACTCTTTTATTGATACAAAATCATAATATTAAAATACTTATAATTTAAAATGATTCATAAGTTGGTTGGAAGTAGATTTAGTAGGTCTCAGTTGGGGGAACAAACATGTAGCCTACCTAATTTATCTGTAAGTTTTGTTAAATATCTACCTATTGTATACTATAGCCTATCTGTATTGTTATTCTTCTGATGTTTTGGTTGTTCTAGAAGCATAATTGTCCTCTGATTCCTGGGCTCATGCTGAGTCATGCATACATTGTTTTTTATTTTTTGCCTAAATGTATTAAAAAAAAATGCCTTTTTTTTTTGAGACATCTAATTTTTAAATTGTTTATGTGTATTCTCCAGCTCGTCTGCTCATTCCTGTCATCACCAGAGACTCTTCACAATGTCCATCATCATCATCATCATCATCTTGTTCATTGGTGTGTTCAGTGGTGAATGTGGACACATCTGGACATCAGTCAACTCTTGTCACACATGTTCAGGTACGTCAGTGTTGATATTAGCATTTGTTTGGTACCTGGTATAAATTCCAATATAAAAAATATAAATAAATAAATAAAACTCTCAAAACAAATGACCCTCCTTTAGCAACCTAACTGAAGTTCTATTTTTTTCCTTCAGAAATTCACTGTTGTGGTATTACTGAAGCTGTGATCCGATTGGCCATCACTGTTCTGTTGGGTGTGGCTTTTGTTTCTTTTGTAATTTATGACATCCGATCCAGAAATGCTGTGCAAAGCTCTGTTCTTTGTAAATCTACTTTGTAACAATGTGTGTTAAAAAGCACTATACAAATAAATACTGTATTACAATATGAATATGCAGTATGTCATCACGGTACCTCATTCCTGATTGAAGGATTGTAAATGTAGCTCATTCCTGATTGAAGGAATAAGCCATGTTACCTGCCCCTTATTGGAACTGTCCACATTCTTTCCCCATTCATTTTTTTTTCTTTGTAAAAATAAGGGAACATGCTATGATTTAATGTGCTTCTGCTAGAACAAACATTGGTAAGCAGTGTCACATGAAACTGAAGCTCTCAGTAGCCACATGTGCAGATGTTTCTGCTTATTTGCACGTGAGTGTGTGAGAGAGAGAGATGAAGTGTGAAACCAGAACAAAAACTGACCAGCGCTTTAGAAAGTTTGTTTTATTCAGACCTACTTCAAATAACAATCATATTATGTTGATATATACATTTTTTAAAGCTTATAGAATGTAGAATTGTGTTCATTGTGCTCTCCACCTGTGTTTGGAAGTTTGAGGTGATTTTGCCACAGCAAGGCTGTTCAATTCAGAGTTGTCCTCACACTTTATTTGTACAATTAAATTTCTAAAACCAAATGTAATTTTAATGATCAATTTACCCAAATAAATACAAAATCACCTGGTCAAAAGAAAAGTCACTTGTGCTTCCAGGCCATTTTGCCACCATATCAGTGAAGATCCCATCACACACTTGTACATTAAATAATTGCAGATGTACAAGGGGTCATTTAGCATTGGGCTTGACATCAATAATGTCAATCACTCTAGGGATGCTGGCAATGTTGTGGAACTGTTGATTGGCCTGCTGAATTTCTTGAGGAGTAGGGAATGTCGGCATATTCTTCAAAAGCTCTAACTGTAAAGGTCATCCCTTCCAATGCCTCAGGCCCCAAGATGGCCAAAACTTTCTCTTCCTCTACAGTCAGAGGAGGAACAGAATAAGTACCACTACTAGTCATATCTATTTCTCTATTTCTTTTTCCGCACAATGACATAGGTCGCTGCTTAACTGTAATATGATGCATCGTTAGGGAAATGAATGGTGTAGTGACAACTGTTTGTCAAAACTATACTTTCCTTTCGAAACGATCTCTCACATTGCATGGAACCACGCTCAGGGGAAGCTCCATTTTTCTCTGAATACTGAAGCCTCTGAATGGATTTGTTAAATTTACAAACCTACAGTACGATTCATTTCAATACGATGATGGCCCTCCAGGTCGCTAGGCCAAACTCCACTGCATCATGGATGAGTCTGCCCAGATCATTCTGCTTTTAAGGATGCTGACTTTGAAGCGGATCCTTGCACAAGTTTGCCCAGGGGACTAGTTTTTATCAGTGGATCTGAAAGATGCTTACTCTCAAATCCAGGTGGCCCCCCGTCACAGACCATTCTTAAGATGCACGTCCAAGGGGGTGGCATACTGCCCTACAAATGCAAAAGACCTTAACTTGCTAGAGTGTGAAACTGAGAAAAATGACGTTAAAGTTTTTTTTATTTTTCCAGCCAAATTAATTATAGGTAGGACACTGGAAATTTGGCCATTAGATGTTTTAGTAATGAAAATTATCTACATAAACAAATTGTGAGCTCTAACTTGATTTTTATCCCTATTTTGAAGTTACTGTACGCTGCCTTTGGATTTTCTGCTAAATTTGAGAAGTCACACCAAGGCAAAAGACAGTAACTTCAACATTATCAATATTTGGTTGCTGATCACCATTTACAAAATTGTTACAGTAACACCATAAAATCAACTGATCATGGCCTATCTGACGCCATCTCATACAGGCTATTGCATATAGAAATGTGACTGAATTAATTACTTTTTGACCATAACAAGCAGACTAAAAGTTAAATATGTGAGTGGATACCATTTTGCAACCAATTTATTTGCCATGCTCAGTAATGTAAAAAAATGCTAGACATAGAGTAATGCTTTTATGTTGACTTGAATGAAAATAGCTTAACCCGAAAGAACGACTTGTGGATTGATGTGAATGCCAGTAAGCAGGAATGCTCAGAATGCTTGTGGATTGAACATCTCCGATGACGTTCATTGATTTTATCGGGTTACAAGAAAAGGTAGGATATGGATTTAATTGTGAACTGTTAGTGCTGATTTTATAATTGATCATGCTAGCCTACATGCAATGGCATTCGAGTCCATACATGTCCAACTAGAAGTGACAGCCTGGTGAATAATCTGCATTAAAAAAATTAATAATAATAATAATAAAAAAATCTTTAAAGGTTTTTCACGATTAGCCTATGTATTGCTGCCAAAGTACTGTATCTAGTCTTTACAGAGCTTTGTTACATGAAGATGTGATTGCGATTTATCTAATTCGTATCTAATGTATGAAAGTATACAAGTTACACCATAATTAAAATGCGGCAGCCTTTAGGTCAGTAAAACAAAGGCAGAAAGCCATAACTCATTTTGAGCACTCCAAACAAAGTGAAAGAAACATAACTTGTGTTATACATTGTTCTGCACATGATAAATACTTATGCACATGATAAAGGATGTATTGAATGTCCCAAAAATATAAATAACTAATTTTCAACCAAAATCGAAGTTACTGTCTTTTGCCTTTGCACAGCAGCATACTTACATAACTTACAGTGTTACAGTCTGTGTCTTAAAATATGTTGGCTAGTTTTAGCCGGTCAGAACACAAGCTCTGTGCTCACATGAAGGTCGATGCTCCCCAGCCGCCTACAACTTTTTGGACTCAGAATCAACTCAGCCAAGAGCAAGCAGGTGAGTCACTTTTCTTTGGACTAGGCTAGTGGCGTATTTCAAAGTAGGGGCTTTTCTACCCCTCAAAGCTTTGTTGAGGATCCTGGGCATGATGGTAGCCGCATCCTCTGTGATACCTTTGGGCCTGCCCCACACCTTGTGTCTGGGACAATTTTGCCTCGAGGTGGACCACCGCTGTGTCTCAGCAGTAGTACCTTGGAAGGCCCCTGACCTGTATCAGACAGGCTTCCAATTTGGAATGACATCCAGAAGGAAGGTTGTTATGAAAATGCCTCCAACTTAGGTATGGGAGCTCTGTGCAAGGGCAGACCTTCTTTTGGCTCCTGTTTCAGCCCGGAGCAATACCTACAGTTAGGGGTGTAACGATACGCGTATCGTGTATCGAACGGTTCGCGGGCAGTTCCAAATGGCAGTGATCATCCCTATCCTCTTGGAGTGGGGACTTTGGAGTGAGCAGGGCACGTGCGTGCCATTATGTAGTCGTTTGGAATGCACTTGGTGAAGAGAGCGTAATTTCCTCATTATCTTCAGCTGGGATGTTCCTGTTACAACGCAGCACGGTGCTCGTCAGCAGATGTCGCTGTCAGAGACAGACTGAAGCTGGATCAGACCAGATCTCTGATCATCACAAACACCAGAACCACAGACTCTGGACTTTATAAAGTATACAGCAGAAGAAGAGAGACACCGATCAACACATTCAGTCTTACTGTCTATAGTGAGTAGAGAATGAATTACCCTGTTTACCCCATTTGATATGTGAGTGCTTATTCAATGATCAATTTTGGCTGTGGACTCTAAGACAGAGTCTCAATTTCTAGTGATTATCGTCAATTTGATTTAGCAGATACTAAACTGAGCTAGACAATGACATCTCTGAACTCAATAATGAAATGCTTTAACTGAAAATGTAATGTTTAATCTTATTTTTATGCATTACTGACACTCTATCCTCCAATTTGATACTGTTGAGTGCTTTGACACAATCTGTATTGTTAAAAGTGCTATATAAATAAAGGTAACTTGACTTGACAAAGAAGCATCTTAATCATTTTAAACCTGAAATAATATTGCTGACTACATTAGAGCTTGTTTGGAAATGAAGCATAATGAAAATATTCTGTGATATTTACATTAAAACTTCCATATTAATCTTATAATTATTGTACTTTTATGATTATGTAGTACAATACATTAAAATATGCATATTTTTATATAAAATTATATCTAAAATATAAATTAAAAATTGAAAATACAATTATATAGTACAGAAATAATTTTCAGACAATATATGTTCTTAATATATATCAATATATATCTTTTAAATCATCTTATAGTCTTTGACACGTTTGTTAATATTTGTTATTATGATGGAGTTTCATATTTGAAGATCTGGGACGAGAGTAAAACTATAAATCAATACATAAAACTAATTTGGTTTCGACCCAATTACACATCAACACACATAAATAAGTTTATTTTAATTTTAGTTTTATTAAAAATTATGTAATAATGCAATAAAGTTCATCAACTAATTCAATACTTTGATACTGATACTTCAGTTTCATTTTAAATATGAATTTGTTTGAGAGAGAGGTTAAGACTATCAGTGTCATCTCTGATGTATGTGTGATAAACACAGCTGTGTCTGACACAATGAACTTCAACACATCAAATGCTGACGAATACAATTGAATAGATCAGTTTTCTAATATCTCTTTTCAGCTCATCTGCCCGTTCCTGTCATCAGCAGTAACTCTTCACGCTGTTCTTCATCATCATCATCATCACAGCAGAATTGTTCACTGCTGTGTTCAGTGGTGAATGTGGGTCATGTGACTCTCTCCTGGTACAAAGGAAACAGTTTATTGTCCAGCATCAGTGTGTCTGATCTCAGCATCAGTCTCTCTCTACCTCTGGAGGTGGAATATCAGGATAAAAACACCTACAGCTGTGTGCTCAACAATCCCATCAGCAACCAGACCACACATCTCAACATCAGTGACGTCTGTCAGACATGTGCAGGTAGGACAGTGGTGATATTTACATTAATGCATTTAGCAGACGCTTTTATCCAAAGCGACTTACATTGCATTCAAGTTACAGTTTTTACATTTTATCAGCTCTTGCTTTCCCTGGGAATCGAACCCATGACCTTGACGTTGCTAGCGCCATGCTCTACTATTTGAGCTACAAGAAAATATTAGCATTAGCATTTAGTTACTGAGCCGATCTCATAGTGCTGATACTTCATGTAGAGTTTGTTGTAGATCAGACTGACAGATCCATTCACACTAACAGCTCATTTTATCTGTTATAGAACACACCCTGACCATATTGTACAGAGTGTTGATCCCTGCTGCTGCGGTTGTTGCTGTAGTTATGATTTTATGCACCTGCAGGAAACATAAAAAAGTAAACAAAGAAGGCAAGTATGACCTAATGCTATATATATATAATATAAGTACCCAAGAACATAATCAATGTAATCAATGCTGTTTACGTTCGGGGGAAAGTGCGCATATGCACCGTGATACTCTCTAAAATGGCGGGGGAGGAAGAATTGTGGAATAAAGTCGTTATTTTTGTTTTCTTTGCACACAAAAAGCATTCTTGTAGCCTCGCAAAATTGAAGTTGCACCACTGATGTCACATGGACTATTTTACTGATGTCCTTACTATGTTTCTGGACCTGGAAACATTACAGTTACGTTGCTGTATATGGGAGAGTCAGAAAGCTCTCGGATTTCATCAAAAATATCTTAATTTGTGTTATGAAGATAAACAAAGGTCTCATGGTTTTGGAATGACATGGGTGAGTAATTAATGACAGAATTTTCATTTTGGGGTGAACTAACCCTTTAAGTCACCTGGTGTAAACAGACCCACAGATGACTTGAAAACAATTAAGTGGTGTAATATTAGGCAGGTTTACATCTTAAAAGTGTTCTTACATCTTAAAAATCTCATCTGTGGGTGTTTCCACTGAAAACAATCGGTTAAACAGTTCAGGAAGACGTTGACCACAAGAGGAAAAAACACTCAGTGTGAAATGAGAAGCTATGGAGAAAAAATCTGATAACAATCACATAAATCTGTGTGAACTTTAGTCCCTTCAGTTTATATTCCAAACTGCTCTTAATTCAAATTTTTTTCCCCTCATCATGACTATTTTAACAAATTGTTGCATTTATGGCTGTTAAACCATATAGGTTTTCTAAAATACACTGATCCACAGATGGTCAAGTATATCATAGTGTCCAGCTGTTAAAATCATTGTTTGGATTAGTCAGTATATTTATGCTTCCCACAAACCATAATCAAACTCCATACCAACTAAATCAGTGGATCCCAACCAACCCCAACAGTGTATATAGAGACAACCAGGAACATGGTTTTAAACCACTGAACTAAACCACCAACATCAGCTGCATCAGTCGACTGAATTACCACATGAAAAGCTTTTCAGCAAGACAGATGAGTTCAGAACAACAATGTAAATGATTTTACAGCAACAAAAAAAAAAAGTTTTTTTTTTTTTTTTTGTAAAATATAGTAACAAATGATCAATTAAGAGCAGATGAGAGAGAAGAACTGTAACTGTAGACACACCTTAACCTTTTAATATGATGCTTCAAGTTTCAAGTTTATTTGTATAGCGCTTTTTACGATACAAATCGTTGCAAAGCAGCTCTACAGGAAATTAAGTTTCCACAATATATTAATATATTGCAGAACCTTAATATATTTAACTTATGGCAAAATTTGGTAATTCTGTATGTTGTCTGAGCGTTGGCATCCTCTGAGGTCCTCTGAGGGGTTGGCATTATCTTTTCTCAGGTGTTCGGTCATCTCAGATCATTTAAGGGTTGAGTGAATGACAGCAGCCACAGGACAACGGCGCCAGTGCGCTCACCACACACCAGCTACAGGTGGAGAGGAGAGAGTGTCATTGAGCCAATCAAGTGTATGGGGATTAGGAGGCCATGATAGACAAGGGCCAGTAGAGGGAATTTGGCCAGGACACCGGGGTTTCACCCCTACTCTTTACGAGAAGTGCCATGGGATTTTTAATGACCACAGAGAGTCAGGACCTCGGTTTAACGTCTCATCCAAAAGACGGTGCTTTTTGACAGTATAGTGTCCCCCTCACTATACCAGGGCGTTAGGACCCACACAGAGTGAGCACAGGTGAGGGTTGGATCCAGACTGAAGCTTCTGTAATTTCTAGTAATTCCTAGGCAGAAACAGAGAAACAAATAGAGACATACTTAGCGTAGCTGCTGTTCCATCTAAGCAAAAATGATTTGTTCAGCCCAAGCTAAATGTAACCCAGTGTAAATGGGGTAATATAATAAATGAGACATGAGTCAGTGATTTGTTAAATTTGTTGATTTATTTGTTGATATTGTACATTTTTCCAGTTCTGTAAAATAAATATTCATTATTGTCGCTTGACATGTAAAAAGTTTACTTTAGTTTATGAAGTTTATGTATTGTGGAGGTGCCGAAGAAGAAGGGGATGACGACGGTCGGACTAAGAGGGTAAAAAAGGCAGTGCGCAGAGAGCGCGAGGAATAGAGACAGTAATATGTGAATAACATATTTCTGGGTTGACATCTGATATATTAGGGTGACTAATCCTTACGAGCTGTCAGATTATATCTCAACGCTGATTAGTGCTTTGACTAAAGGCTGGATTCGGTTGATTCACGGACAGCTTCTAGCTGCTAGCGCGAGTGCTGCGCGGGACGAGAGACTGTACACATTTGCATGCGTTCAAAGTGTGACACAAATTAGTTTCAAGTGTCTGCTATTAAATGGTGTAGCTGTTATCATTGCAGCACAAACAGAAAACGCATGTTTGCGTTTCAAACACAGTGAAATGTTACTATTCACCCCATAGTACGGGTTAGTATAACACACTGGGGTGATGATATCCATTATGATATCCACCCAGGTGAGATGCGAGATGCAAGTGAATAGGGTGATTTGAACTCGTCCCTTATTTGAGAAAATAGACGTGTTACAACAGACTCGAGTTACAACCATCCCCGGTCTCCCCTACATTAAGTGTTTTCTTAAAATGTTTTATTTTTAAGAACTGCCTCGCCCCTTTAATCGCCGAAGCGAAAGTACCTTTTTGGACCTATTTACCTATTCCCCTCCCTGCATCTGTACACTACAAAGGTTTCCAGATGCCGACGCCGGTGACTGATTCAGGTGGGACTGGAATACGTTACAATGCACTTGTTGCAGCTGATGAAAAAAATGAAACCAAAAAATAATTTAAACTTCTAAAACAAAAATCCACTTACTGCCCACGAGTAATAAGAAAAGAGACCACAATAACATCTGCATGCTTTTATAGGGCTGTGTAGATTCCAAATGTAGCCTAACAAAGATGATCAATAGAGATTAGTTATCTTCTGCTGCATCCCCAATGGGATCCTCCTTCCCAAGCTGCACCCTAACCGACTACAAGTGCGAATATCTTCCAAATTCACTAACATCTAACAGAGAGACTTTACAGCAACTGAGAATCGCGTGACGTTTAAGGAGGACCCAGTAAAATTATCCTTGAAAGATACTTAGAGATGAACAGAACAACCAGTTGCTGTGAATAGAGACAACAGCTCCTTGTGGGCGTGCCCACTTATATGCACGTGTAGACAGAGCTCCGCCTCTCATTAACATAAACAGGACAGGCTCCACCCATTTGAGCAGTTTGGCTCTGCAGGGAGCACCACTTGTTTTCAGATATTTACAGTGGTGGGCGAACGGCCAGGGAGGGAATATGATTTATGCTTTTGCTTTGTTGTCGATGTGCTTGTGGTGTCTCGTTGGTAAGTTAGGCCTATAATTTCCGGTTAGTACAGATTAATATTAATATTAGTATTAATAATAAGATTCTGTTTGGACTCGGTATGGATTTTTTTTTTAAACAAAAGTAATAAAGTAATGTGTAAAACCAAAACTTCTTATTTTGTTTTTAAAACATATTGATCATGAATGACACAAATTCAAATCAGTGTTATATTATTACACGTTTTCAACAAGTATACAATTTTATGAACAGTCATGAGCCAATAAGTAACAGGTTAGCTGTGTAAGATTAAAACTGATCCAGATCATGTGTTATGTTTCACTTCTGTTTGCACGTGAAAATTTGTGCAAAAAAAATCACCTGGGAGGAACAAATAAGTTCAGTAATGCTCATCAAGTGTTTTCAGTTTTGTTCAGCACAAGCTCACTTTTTTTTGTGCACAAGAATGTGTAATGGCTTGGGACCAAATCCCGATTATGAGTTAGAGAAATTTAGTTTGGTCATTAAAAACCAGCATTATGAGAAAACATGTTTCTGTTTGTTCTCTAGATGTGACAGATGAAGTGAGGACAATATCAGTGATGGAGGGAGATTCGTTCACTCTACACACTGATGTAAATGAAATACAGAAATATCTGCTAATACAGTGGATGTTCGGAAACACTCGAATAGCTGAAGTCAACAGGCTCACGCAAACCAACTCAACATATGATGCTGATGGGAGATTCAGAGACAGATTAAATCTAGATCAAACTGGATCTCTGACCATCACCAACACCAGAACCACAGACTCTGGACTTTATCAACTAGCAATCGTCAACAGAGAAACCAGATACATGAATTTCAATATTACAGTCTGTGGTGAGTAAAATAATTACAGTATAATTTGCCTTAATATCTTCATCGTAGGTTATTTACTACTATTATTATATTCTATTTTTATTATTCTTCTCATTCACCTTTTATATCAATGATTTTAATTCCATTTTTGACTTTTAAATGACATTTTTGACTTTTTAAAATTACTTTTAATTCCATTTTCCAAATTTAACACCTATAAACGTTTAAGATATAATGTCACACTAAAATCTGTCATTATCATCAGCACCACACAATTCATCATCAGAAAGATTGTCAAGCTCAAACTATGTGTCGTCCAGCTGTGCGGTCAACAATTCAATCGTCAATCACACTGAGGATGTCAACATTACTGAGCTCTATCAGCCGAGTTCAGGTATGTCTGCTATTAGCAATTATTTACACAGCAGAACATGTGTTTATATGTCAGTCTCATTTTCTTTTTGCAAAGTTCACTCAAATAAGCCACACTGATACAGTTGTGGCCCAACATGGGGTTAATTTGTTACTGGTGCTTGGTGCCTTAAATAATCAACCACATAAAACAATTAATAAAAAAAATTAACATTTACATTTATGCCTATGGCAGATACTTTTATCCAAAGTGTCTTACAGTGCATTAAAGACATGAGGGTGGGGTGCATTTACTTCTTGCATATGATTTTACAGGAACAGAGAACTGATGAGCAACAGAGAAGTGAAGACCGCATGTCAGACCTGTTTGTTTGTTTGGTGCACCATGTTGCTCTATAAAATATTAGCACTCGATGCATATCATAATCACATAATCACACAGGTTTCTATTAGAGCTGAGTTAAATGGATGAGAGTACAGCTCTTAAAACAACAATAAGTGCTTGAGCTGCTAATGTTAAACCCACAAAACTGGCACAGGAGTCTACTTGGAAGACAGCTAAATGCATTATTCTGACTCGGTGTGTGTTCTTGTTTTCCCAGACTGTTTTGGACATTGTGGTTTTACTGAAGTCGTGATCCGATTGGCTCTTTCTGCTCTGGTGGGCCTTGCTGCTGTTGCTGTGCTGGTTTATGACATCAGATCTGCAAGAAGTGAGCTGAACAGAACAGAAGAGACCGGATATTAGACCCATGGAGTAAATCCAGACCAAAATGAATTAAGCAGAAGGTTGAGATCAGATATGTTTGCTGAAGGTCACTAATAAAATCCCCAAACTAAAACATGTATTCATTTGCTGTTCTTGCACAGCTATTTATTAACATATGTTTAATTCATTGGCCATTTATTGATTGAATATGCACATCATTTTAATTGAACTTTTAAATTAAACACATGGTTGTAAACATGATTACCCTAAACATAATAATATTTAGCAACACAAATAATGTTATAGAATGATCTCATAAGCACTGTTTTCTGTTGAACCTCTGAAATGACTCTCACAGTGGAAATTAGTGTGCTTTTTTAATAAAGATTCGGTTTTACAACAGTTTAGAACTTTTTTCTGATCTACTGTCCACTTTATTAAAAAAATCGCAAAACATTATAATTCTAATGTAGCAGTTATATATTATGCACGTCACATAATTCACGCAAAACACTAGTAGTTCAGTTTAAAAGTGAAACCTGATGTGGTCTCACTTAATTACATCTGTATGGCAATGTGGTTTGATCTGATGGGACAAACTGTTCTCGGACAGGACACTGAAAATATTTTTTTGTTTATTTCACCTGTCCAAAGAATATCAAATTATTTAAAGGCAACAGACCTGGTTAATAGGAATTACAATACTCTTATGCAGAATTTGAAACTATGTACTACTGTACTATCTCTGCCATATAAAAATATATTACCACTTAAAGTCACTAGGTAGAGCTGTTCAAAAAGAACATTTGTTGTATGAGACAGTTGTATGAGACACTTGGCCAAAACAGATGGCCAAAAAGTGAGAAACAAACAAAAAAGGAGACAAAATCACAAATATTTCAATAATTAGTGGCAGATGTTTGATACTTATAGTTGTAGGCCTCCTCTCTTAAGTGACAGCTCTATGTGGATGTGTTTCCATTTTCAAACATGAAAATGTACATAGCCTTTTAGTCAGAGTTATGTGAGGAAACAAATTAGATATTTTCTGATTATTTAATATATAACGTAACAATTTAACAAACAAGTTTGAAGATAAACAAATAAAACAAATAATTAGACATTTTTTTTATGACAGGTACAGGGTAAAATACAAAAATAGGTAGCCTATATGAACATAAAAAATCTTTATATGTATAGAAAAACAGGATAAATAATTTACAGCTAAAAATAGTACATAAACAAAATAACATTTAATGATTAAAAATGCCTGTTTTCATGACAAGAAGGGAAGTGGTGTGTGGCCAAGTATACTTGGTATTTGTGCTCTGCATTTAACCCATCACTGTAAAAAATGATCCTGATTTTAACGGTAAAAAACTGTGAAAATGCTACGGTAAAAACCTGTTACATGGTTAACGGAAAGTTCCTGTAAAATGTACAGGGAAAAACCGTAAACTGACGTTCCCAGAATTCCCTGCGTTCCATTTCAAATTCTGTTTGAATTTGAGGTTTTTTCTTTGAAATAACTATGTTTCTTCTTAGTTTTTTCTTATCAGTTATGTTTATTAGGGTTGTATGTTACATCTAATGTTGTTAAATTTATGTTTATAGCATATTTCAGTTTAATGAGTCTTACCATGATGGTGTTTAGTGCTTGTGTGAATGACACTGTGCACCTTCTATATATATTATCGTTTAAAAGTTGCTTGTGATGGGCTTTGGCTCATCATGTGACTTTCTCATCATCACCTGCATTTGGTGCTTATCAATGTATTTCAAACAAACAAAACAGATTTCAGTTCTTTAATAGGTTGGTATATTAAGATTATATCAGTTAAAGAAATTACGGTATTTAACTGTAAATTTAAGTTAAAACCGTAAAACCTAAAACGTTGCTACCGTATTTTTTACGGTAGAATTCTGGAAACCACAGCTGCCAGTTTTTTACCGTAAATTTTATGGAATTTTTTTTACAGTGCATCCAAGTGTGCACACAAAAGTGAACATGCACACAGAGCAGTGCCCAGGGAGCAGTTGGGGGTTCGGTGCCTTGCTCAAGGGTCTCACATCAGTCGTGGTACTGAGGGTGGAGAGAGTGTTGGTTATTCACTCCACCCACCTACAATCCCTGCCAGACCTGAGACTCGAACCCACGACCTTCGGGTTACAAGGCTTTAAAAATGTCTTTGCATATTACATATTGCTACTAGTATAGGAAATGGGAAATTATATAATTGAATTTTCATTTTCATCTTGCGCTGAACATTCAGAGGACCCCTGAGTAAAATGTGTAACATTGCGCCTTTACCACACCAAAAAAAAAAACAAACGCATATAATCTAGAGGGAATTGTGAAATCATGCCAACACTACTACCATTAAATCTCTCTATATCAAAACCTTTTACCAGCTGTTGTCAGTAGCAAACTCTTTTGCAGAGCTTGCTTTATTTGGACCACAGAACAAACCTTTCACTACTGGTTCTTTCATTGGAACACTGAACAGCAGACCAAGGATGGGCCACAGTTGCAGACTACAGCTCTTAAACAAAGGAAGTCCGTCTATGTTTATTTGCAACTTCGAACAGAAACTGTCTGCCAGTGTTTAAACGGTGTATTCCTAAGTGATGTCATTCTGAATCCATTTGGCATGAAGTTTTTAACAAAAGCCTTCTGATTTATCAGATTTGGGTTTGTAATCTGTTGCTGAAGTAGAAATATGTTGTGGAGCTCAACTGACACTGGTGAGTGTGTCTTATTAAACTGAAGTTGTGCCCTGCTGCTCTTCCAGTTCTTTCACATCATTTCCTTTCAACAGTGGCTTCACTACAGTTGATCCATTTGATTCATTCACTCCGTTTCCTGTGAAATGACAAAATAAAAAACAGAAAAGGAGGCCCATTTATATTCATAATTCAAAATAATCTGTAACACCATGATGTATAGCATAGATGCCAATTAATCTCATTGTGTCTGTCTGTCTCTGGACCACAAAATCAGTCATAAGGAATCAAAAAAATATATAAAACATTAATTGAATTTAAATAAATCCAAGATTTTTAATGTGCTGTGCACTGCTCACATAATCTGATACTTGCAAACACAGACAAGTAACACATCCTTAGAACACAATTCGACCAATCAGATTCAAGGAACAGAACTACTGTTTAATAAATATGGTTATTATACTGTAATAAATGTTGTTATACTCACCAGTGACGGTCACATTGAATCTCCTGAATCGGCTCTGTTTGCTGTTAATGATCTGCAGTTTAAAATGTCCCGAGTCTGCATTTGTGATGTCTCTGATGGTCAGAGATCCAGTCGTCTTGTCCAGCTGCAGTCTGTCTGTGAATCTTGCACCAATACTAATCATTCCTGAATCAGCTTTAACAACAAGATTGTTTTCAGCTCCAAACGTCCACAGTATCAGATCATCGCTTTGTATTTCAGTCTTAGTATTTAAAGTGACAAATTCTCCCACTTTCACTGACATCGTACTCACTGTATGTGAAAGCAGCACAGAGAAACAGAAATACAGAAGACAAAAAGCGTGAATTACTTTAGTTTGCATTTTCATTACCACATATATTTAGATGACTTCCTTTCCATTTTGAATTATCCAGTTAGTTGACTGACAAATACCTTTAATGAGACAAAGGCACTTAGTTAGCCATTAGCTAATCTACAGTAATCAATCTGCAAAGTTAATACCTAAAACTGAAATATGTTGTAGTATTTGACACGATGGATTTATAGCCAAAAATAGAATTTCACACCACAAACTATATTTGACTACATGATTCATCTTCATTCATTTTGTTGTCATATTGCGATTTTCCTCCCCCTCTTAAACCAGTTTATTTATGCATAATTCCTTTATTAAATCAAAGCAGCAAGGTTTTAAAGCAGCTTCATAGAAATTCATGTCACATTTTATAATATATTAATGCCTCAGTCCATATTTAGCAGTTTAGAGCTGGGCAAAGGGATAGTTCATATTTGGTGATGATATAAATTTGAGATTTTATTTTCTAAGTTATTCTGGTAACGATTTGTTACGATTTCATTCTCAAAATCTTTAATATTTTTTTATTTTAGCATGGCACTAATTAAAATCAAATAAAATCTAAAAGTAATTAAAATTACATTGCACTTTTACAATTTGTGTTAAGCTGAGATCATCTAAATTGTTGTTCTAAATCATTGATTTACTCACTTTTGACGGTAAGAATAAATCTCTTTTCGGTTCTTCTGTTTTTGCCGCTGATCATGATGTTATTGATGGTGAGATCTCCAGTCTTCTCATCCAGCACCAGTTTACTTCTGAATTTCCCATCAACACCATCATATGTTTTATTACTGGTCATTCCATCGATTTCAGCAATTAGATAGTTGTCTTCTTTATAGAATCACTGTATATTGTAATCTTTCTGTAGTTCGGTATCAGTCTTTAGAGTCACAGAATCTCCATCTGCCACTGACTTCTCTTCAACTGTGACAGCATCAGACAGAAATGTGTTCATGAGACCAAGCTCCACTCTCAATACCACGACTGAGGTGCCCTTGAGCAAGGCACCGAACCCCCAACTGCTCCCCGGGCGCCGCAGCATAAATGGCTGCCCACTGCTCCGGGTGTGTGTTCACGGAGTGTGTGTGTGTTCATTGCTGAGTGTGTGTGTGTGTGTTCACTGCTGTGTGTGTGTGTGTGTGTGTGTGTGCACTTTGGATGTGTTAAATGCAGAGCACGAATTCCGAGTATGGGTCGCCATACTTGGCCGTATGTCACTTTCACTTAAAAAAAGCTAAATTTTATATTAAACTTCATTTTCACTTTGTGACAAATGTTTACTAATTTTAATGAAACAGTTTGTTGAATCTACTACTATTAGCCCTTATTTTATTTGTAACTTGTAATTTAAAAACTAAGAAAAATCAAATGCTCTCATTCAAGCTGCACGCTCTGCCACTGAGATGAATATGCCGTGTCAGTAATCTTTGCAAATAAATATCTGTTTGTGAGTGTGAGTGCAAGGAGAAGGGGACGTGGTCCATGGGAAATCCCCCTCCCCTGTGGAAATCGGTCTGCCACCACAGCTGGAACAACAACATTATAAGTGAAAGTCAAGGAACATTAGATTAGATTAGATTAGATTCAACTTTATTGTCATTTATGCAGAGTACAAGTACAGAGCTAATGAAATGCAGTTAGCATCTAACCAGAAGTGCAAGAATATAGTGTTTTATATACATATAAGTGCAGAGTAAATGATGATATGATTTACAGAATGTGCAGTGGAATTGCTATATACAGTATTGAGCAGAGTATATACAGAATATAAATAGGAATGCAGTGTAGGGATTGTATGTACATTATGAACAGAGCAATGTAGGATTATATACATTATGAACAGCAGAAACGTGAGAACAGTGGTAATAAATAAATACAGCTGGATGAGTGTGCAAAATATTGATAGAACAATGTATTCTATGCAAAATAGCAGTAGTGCAATATTTTATAGAAATAGTTTACTGTGCTTGTACAGTAAAAACTTTATACAGTTTATAGTGTAATAACTTTGACAATGTGCAGTCTGTGCAAAATATGAGTAGTGCAAATGCATGTGTGTAAAGTACTGTGAACAGTGCAGTAATAATAAGCAGGTGCAGGAGTTAGATTAGTGGTGTGGCGTTCAGAATTGTCACAGCCTCGGGGAAGAAGCTCTTCCTGAGCCTACTAGTGCGAGAGCGTAGGCACCTGTAACGCCTGCCGGATGGAAGGAGGGTGAAAAGTCCATGGTTAGGGTGAGAGGCATCCTTGATGATGTTTCTTGCCCTGCCCAGACAGCGCTTATAATAAATGTTCTCAATGGAAGTTAACTGGGTGCCGGTGATCCGTTGAGCAGTTTTCACCACCCGCTGGAGTGCTTTGCGGTCAGATGCGGAGCAATTGCTGTACTATACTGAGATGCAGTTCGTGAGTATGCTCTCAATGGTACAGCGGTAGAATTCCACAAGGATCCTGGGATTCAGGTGAACTTTCTTAAGGCTCCTTAAGAAGTAAAGGCGCTGCTGTGCCTTTTTGACCAGAGTGGAGGTGTTATGGGACCAGGTGAGGTCATCAGAGATGTGGATGCCAAGGAACTTGAAACTCGACACACGCTCCACTTCAGCTCCGTTGATGTAGATGGGTGTGTGTGCATGACTCCTAGTCCGCCTGAAGTCCACAATGATCTCCTTTGTCTTCTGGGTGTTTAGTTCTAGATTGTTGGTGGCACAATATAACATAAGAATAAGAATAAAAAAATGCCATGACCCCTTCAATATTTTTAGTTAGCATTTACTTTTATATTTTGATATTTTCATTTTAGTAATTTTTATATATATAATTTTTTTATTACAACTTTTTTATTTAGGTATTAATATTTAGTATTACTTAATCTTTAATTTATTTCAGTTACACTTTTTTTAAGTTGCAAATAAAACAAAGAATCCTGGAGTATGTTTGACTTGAAAAATTATATTTTAGATCAGACTTCAAAATTTCATTTTTAATTCAATATTTAACTTGCCATTTCTTTTTAACTGTTTGTGAAATTTACAATACAACTAGCAATATCTGAATGAAAATTGTTTCTACAGTATTTGTTTTCAGTCCGAAACGTTTTTCCTTCTAATATTTACACTCAATAGACTATGATGGTAGGCCTAACACATCATATAATTCATTTGACCACAACTGCAAAGGTTGAAACAAAGAAGGTTAAAAAGTTTGGTGTAGTTTACCCTGTAAAAAAAATAGATAAAATACCAATAAAATGTTTTAACGTGTAGTCAGTGATGTCCAACCCACTAAATAATAAAGAAAGAGAGTTGTTTTTAATTTATGACACGCAGCAATGCATTATACACTAAATCAAGGCTCTGTAAAATAGAGGAAGCAGCATGAATAAAATAGATCACCCTAATCGAGCCAAAAAAATCTAAATTGGCGCAAGTAAAAGCCACAGTGGCTTGTCCTACTGCAGCAAGTTACCATTTCTTTAGTGTTATCTGGCACCAGTGTATCAGGAAGTGACTGTTCGTTTCATCTCGCTTTATTGCTTAAATGTTTCATGTAAAACGTGTAGCTAATGCTATGTGAATATATTACATACATTTCCAGCAGATGTCGATGGCCACTGATACAGCTGGGATTACAATACCTATAGGCTAGGGTACAATGCACTTGAAAGTCAGCTGATGTCTAAAATGAAATTAAAACAATTTCAACTTCCAAGACGTAAATCCACTTACCGTCCATGAGTAATAAGAAAAGAGAGAGAAATAACATCCTCTGCTTGTTTTTATAGAGATGTGTAGATTCCAAATGTAACAAAGATGATCAATTGAGATTAGTTATTCTGCTCTGCTGCATCCTCCTTCACAAGCCGCACCCAAACCAGCTACGAGTGCGAATATCTACCAACATTTCAGAGAGACTATTGTAGCAAGGATAGCGGCTTTTCTTGAATATGTGAATGACGTTTGAGGACTAAATTTATCCTTGAAAGATACTTCGAGCTGAACAGAACAGCCACTTGCTGAAAACAGAGGGACAGCATAGTTTCAGTGGGCGTGCCCGCATATATACATAAGTTAACACTTCCTGTTAGTAGAGAATAATAAGCTTCTGTTTGGCTGTATACAATTTTAATTGCTTAAATTAAATTTATTGATTACTTTTAATTTGTCGTATCCCCCATGTGTTCATGTGTCTTTATGCTCGTGTTCTTGTTCTGCTGTTTGTCGTTTTCTTTCTGATAGTTAATTAAAAAAAAAAAAAACAGCTTCTGTTTGAAATCAGTCAGGTTTTATTCTCTTTTTTTATATATCTTCAGACATTACCATTTGAATAAATTTCTTGTTTAAAAACACTGAACATGACAAATTCATATAATACGCAATCAGAAACAGGTTAGCTGAATGAAATTAAAACTTGTTCACAGAACCCATATGTTTGCACGTGAAAATTGGTGTAGAAGAAATAACAGCTGGGAGGAAAAACAGTTCAGTAATGCTCATCTTTTTTTAATTATTTAATCAACAGTGGCACAGACATAGTTTAAATCAGATATTTATTGTACACAGATGTATTATGGCTTGGGGCCAAAGCACAGAAGTCCTAGATGGGGGTACAGAAGTTATTTAGTTTGGTCATTAAGAACCAGAATTATGTTTTTGTGGAGTTGAAGACTGAAAAAACATGGTTTGTTTGTTCTTTAGATGTGACAAATGAAGGAAAAACAAACAGTGATTAAGAGAAATTCTCTAAATAACAATGTTACTGAAGTACAGAAATACGTGCTAATACAGTGGATGTTCGGTAGCACTCAAATCGCTGAAATCAACAGATGCACGCAAACCAACTCAACATATGATGCTGATGACTGAAACTGGATCAAACCAGATCTCTGACCATCAACACCGGAACCACAGACTCTGGACTTTATCAACAAGCAACTGTCAGAAACCAGCTACATAATTTTCGTCACCAAATATCTGGAGCCTTCTGGAGACAATTATCCTGGCTAAATACTGAACGTTTTTCAAAACTATATTAAAACAAGACTCACACGAATACTATTTTCTCGCATTAGCTTTAACCGGTGTTCTCGACTTCATTTCTGGTAGCTGTGTACTTCAGTTCAAGGCTTTCCCACTACTTTTGCTGCAAAGCTTCCTGGAGAGACAGAGAGAGAAAAAAAAAAAAAAGGTAAAGTTCAGTAATATTTTCACAACACAAATTGATAAACTATGACATTTCATGAATGTAGAAGACCTCAAGTATGGTATGCAAAAAAAACGAAATCAAGGACCCCCCCCCCCCCCCCCCCCCACCCCCCCACCCCCTGTAAAAAGACAACCTGTCCACAGAAGCAATCAATCAGATTGACTCGTGAAACTAGTGGAGTTTCAATGATCATGAGAATAGTGAGGAATCAGCCCAGAACTATACGGATCTTGTCAATGATCTCAAGGCAGCTGGGACCATAGTCTCCAAGAAAACAATTGGTAACACTACGCCGTGAAGGACTGAAATCCTGCAGCGCCCGCAAGGTCCCCCTGCTCAAGAAAGCACATGTACAGCCCGTCTGAAGTTTGCCAATGATTCAGAGGAGAACTGGGTGAAAGTGTTGTGGTCAGATGAGACCAAAATCAAGCTCAACTCAACTCACCATATTTGGAGAAGGAATGCTGCCTATGACCCCAAGAACACCATCCCCACCGTCAACGTGGAAACATTATGCTTTAGGGGTGTTTTTCTGCTAAGGGGACAGGACAAATGCACCGCATCAAAGGGATGATGGACGGGGCCCATGTACCATCAGGGACAGGGCATTGAAAATAGGTCGTGTAAGGGTATTCCAGCATGACAATGACCCAAAACACCCGACACTGACCTCTGTGATTGTCAACAAGGGTTTTGACACAAAGTACCAAGTCACGGTTTGCCAAGGGGTCAAATACTTTTGACTCATTAAAATGCAAATTAATTTATAACTTTTTTTTTTTTTTTAAATGTGCTTATTCGATCTCGCACTGTTCAAATAAACCTACCATTAAAATAATAGACTGATCATTACTTTGTCAGTGGGCAAACATACAAAATCTTAATTTTTCCCCACTGTAGACCAGACCTCACTGCATGGATACAGAGAGCCATATTTAGTCTGTTCATTTAGCAGCATTCAAATCTCAGATACAGCACAAAACACTCAAAGCATGAACCACAAGTTTTACTTTTGGAGCGAGTAATATTCCAAGTATTACTAATCTTTATTTTGAAAAGCAATTGTTGTGTCTCTCTGTATACTTGAGCACAATAGACGCCAAAGGAAGTAAGGTCTTTTAACTTCATTACTCCAAGTAGGGAAGAAATATGTAAATAAGTACACCAAGTAGGCACATGTCAGAACATATTTACAGAATCTGTATTTAAATTACACCGACATACAAAGTTTAACTTCAACTGGACTGTTGTACGACATACAACAGATGTCTAGTTGAAGTTAAACTTTGTATGTTGGTGTACTTTAAGTGGACTAATAAAGTTTAGTTGTCTAAATCAAGTTCTTATGCGTGTATATTTTTCTATTGTAGGAAGTCACAATGATGAATGTGGGCTTTATTTCTTTATTTACAGTAAAAGGAACCATTCGTTTGGATAAAGAGTTGTACCCAGGTATGTATATCTGCCATTTACTGTTGATCTCTTTTTGTTAAGTGTTTTGAAATAATTTGTACTTTACCCGTATAACTCTAGCATGGGAGCTAATTATAACTTGGGCTAATGAAGTACTACGTAACAAGCCACTTGTTCAAGCCAGACATGGGGTTTAACTGCTGTAACTGTGCTTGTGATGTTACACTTTAAACAAAAGTGGTTCTTTGGCTTGTAGTGCTACTTGCACTTATCTTTTAAGCGTGCTATACGCCACCTATTTATACCTCCTTTATACCTAATTATTTAACTACTTAACAGCAGTGTATATGAACATTGGGCCTTATTCATGAAACCCAAGCATGTATATTATTTTAAGTGTGTGTGTGAACAGTTGTAAAGACTTTCTGATGTAAACTTTCAAGTTCACTTTCAATGTTAGTTGGTATGGTGTGTAAAACGTTCTGTTAATATTTCAGTAGTTCTTTTGTTGTTGTCTTTTAACCCTTTCCTAAACTAAGAGGGCGTTTGAGCACCTGTGAAAAACATTTATAGGGGCTTAATGATGTTTTTGGGGTGGTTAAGGTGCTACGGTGTGTATTTATATATATAAAAAAAAAAAGCATAGCACCACTGCCAGACAAGGAACTCCTGATGAATCGCAATGGGCTTAATCACTTTAAGCTGTAGCGGTGTGGGGCTGTGTGTGTTTTACTCCCTACTATCAATGAATTTCAATTAATAGTGGCTGTTGGAGGTCTTCCAAGAGAAACGCTGCTTTTCATTCAAAAAGTGCTATTAACTTTCACAAGTAATTGCAAAGAAACTGCAAGCAAAACATTTCATCTTAAGCTTAACATTTTGGGGAGTTTTTGTTTTTTCTTGGCGGTTATGGTTTGTTACGTTTTGTATAGCAGAAAAGCCAGGAGTCTGTCCAAGCAAAAACCTTGGCGTAGGACTGTGTGTGGAGATGTGTTCCCATGATAGTAACTGTCCTGATGATCAGAAATGCTGCAGCAATGGATGTGGACATCAGTGTATGGCTCCAAATGGAGGTATTTATAATAAGGCGAGAGACTGCAGCCAAAAACACTTTCAATGCACCTGTCATTTGAGGTTTTTGGCTTTCAAGAAGCCTTTTAGTATTTATTTTATAGCACTACATGTATTGTAACAAATCTACAGACATATGTGTCTTTTAAAGGGGTCATATAATGCCCATTTTCCACAAGTTTATATTATTATTTAGGGTCTTAATGAAGTCTGTAACAGCTTGATTAATTTTTCATTGGTAGTGTGAAACACTTTTTTTTTCTTTTTTTTTTTTTTTTTAGAAACTTATGCAAATTAGTGCATTTAATTAGATTTGCATGTTTCAACAGCATTTCAAAACATTTAATACAAAATGTTGTTCTTAATGTGATCAATCAACTAAGTTTGGATTTTGTTTTGTTTTTACCCACCTGGGGTGATTCGCCTAAATGTGTGGGTCTATTTGTCCAATTTATTTTCCTAGTGCAGTGAGGTGTTTATTTGAAGTTTGTCACATTTGTATAGCAGAAAAGCCAGGCGTGTGTCCAAGCGAAAACCTCATAATAGGAGTGTGTGCTGAGTTGTGTTCCCATGATGGTAACTGTCCGAACGATGAGAAATGCTGCAGCAATGGATGTGGACATCAGTGTACGGCTCCAAATGGAGGTATTGATATGGCAATGTGTGGGTCTATTTATTTACTTTTTCAAATGCAGTTAGGCATTTAGTGACGAGGTTTGTCTAACAGAAAAGCCAGGTGTATGTCCAAGCGAAAACCTCATAATTGGAGTGTGTGCTGAGTTGTGTTCCCATGACAGTGACTGTCCGAACGATGAGAAATGCTGCAGCAATGGATGTGGACATCAGTGTATGGATCTATATAAAGGTATGTTACTGCATACTAATGCACTGGTCCTATTTTTCCCCATTATAGGGAGTCATTCAGTGATCTGGTTTCCCTGTTGTGTTTGTGTACATCAGAAAAGCCAGGGGTGTGTCCGAGGAGATTCTATGGAATAGAATTGTGTGCCGAGTTGTGTGCCAATGACATTGACTGTCCGAATGATAAGAAATGCTGCAGGACTATATGTGGACATGAATGTACAACTCCATTTAAAGGTATTTGTTACGTTTATGCTTTGGTCCCCAACAGATGCATTGATTATCATTTTCAATGACGAAGTACATTAATTTGGCCCATAGCACCATTTCAAGGACATTGCTTTTTCAAAATAAGTATTAATACTTGGAATACAACTTTTTTTGAAAAGTAAAACTTGTGGTTCATGTTTGAATGGACTAATTCTCCATCCATGCAGTGAGGCCTGGTCTATGACTCAAACCAAATGTGTGCTGATAACTCGTCCCATGATGATCAATATCCTGCCAGACTGAAGTGTTGTCCAACCACCTGTGGACATTCATGCAGCTAACCATGCTTTAACCATTGGGGAAAGTCCTCGATTTAGTTTTTTTCCCCTCCATGTTGTACTTGAGGTCATTTGTTCAAATAAATCTCGGTTTAGTGCAAACTTCTGTGCTTTTTATTTTTTTTTCTCCATTTAACAAGGTTACGATAAAGCTTTCTTTTCATAAACGGGTTTGTTTATTATGGATGCTACTTAACTTTTCTCCACATAAATCAGTGATATGGAATAACAAATATTATGTTTAAGTCTTTATTTTATAGAAACTGGTATAATGATATATTTTTGTTCAAGAATAATGGAAATCTCTTTAATCACTGAATTCCTTAATTATAGAATCCCTATAACTGCTGAAGAGTTTGCAGTAGTATTTGATGCCATTCCTAGTGGCCTTATTCAACTTTTTGTCCAGCAATATCTTCAGTGTCTATCCCTTTTCTATACTAATCAGTTAAGTATTAATGGTGTGACACTTATAGATAATACATTTAATAACTTTATATATTAAGAAGTTATAGACATATACATAATGTTCACTTTTTTTCTTTTCTGTCTTTTAGATGCTTTCTCAACATCAACCCTGAATGTGCATCAAAAACCAAGAAAGGAAAAGTGACTTACAAGAAGACTGGACATGTTGTGTAAAAAAAGAACAGTACTGTAAACCCACAGGTTTCCTCTCTTCTGAAAGACTTTTAAAAAAATATATTTCTGAAAAACCTTTCCATTCTTTAAAAGTAAATAAGATTACTGTATTTTGAATTACTTGCTAATTGTTAATTGCATTTTACATGTTTTATATTTAAAAGAAAAAGGAAAAAAAGAACTACAGCTGGCATTTCAGCCAGTAAATTCATATAAGGCAATTGCCTGGTCTTTTCTTCAAAATAAATAAAATGTTTTAAAACTCAGAAAATATTATTTTCTCTATTTTTTTGTGAATACTGTTATGAAAAAGTATATTTTTAATTTTGTAAATCCAAGAGTACTGAAATAAAAGCAGGATTTACAGTATTCCCTGTAAAGAGCACAGTGTAATACTGTAAAAAAAGTTATATAACAGTATAATACTGTATTTCGTAAATACAGTACAGAACTGTAAATGTTGTGTACAGTAGTAGTACTGTAAAAATACAGTATGTGGCTGGCAACCCAGCTGCCAGTATTATACTGTAAATTTACAACGAAAAGTTTTACAGTGTAGGACCACATTATTGCCGAAATGCAAGCCTTTTTGGAATTTGTTATATGATCAGATTGAATGGAAAGAGGTTTGGAAACTACCCAGTAAATACTGTCTCACCAATAAAGTTAAAGAAGTTGCATAAAGTTATTCATTTGATTTACTCAGTGAAACGGTTGCAAATTTATTTATTTATTTTTTTTTAAAGACATGGGGACCACATTTATCTTTTGTAACCTAGAGGAAGAATCCATAAAACACTTGTATATTAACACAAATGTTTTGGATTGATATTGAATATCTGATATTTAAATTTATAAAATTAAAGCTGATTCTCTGGTAAACACTATATTTGAATTTGGAGCAATTTAGTTCATTATGTCTGGGGAATACCATATACACAAATGGTCTAACAAACCTAATATTACATTATTTAAAATTGAACTAAAGCATTACATTGGGGAAGTCGTGGCCTAATGGTTAGAGAGTCGGACTCGTAATCCAAAGGTTGCGGGTTCGAGTCTCGGGCCGGCAGGGATTGAATTCGAGTCTCGGGCCGGCTGGAGAGAGCGCTGGACATTCGCTCCTACAATTCCTGCCGGCCGGAGACTCAAACCCGCAACCTTTGGATTACAAGTCCGACTCTCTAACCATTAGGCCACGACTTCCACAAAATAAAGTGATATTTACGCTATTTCATACAAAAAAAAGAGGATACAGATACTTATTCAGTCATGTATGTTTCTGTTTATTTATAATACAGTACTGTACAAAACAACACAAGCTTTAGTTCACAAGCATGCACATAAAGAATGTGTGTGTATATATTAGGGGTGGCACGGTTCGCGGAAAAAAACCGAACCGCACGGTTCTCCACACACGGTTCGGCACGCGCTAGGACCGCGGTTCAACTGAATTCTGACAACACATGTGGTTTGTTATAAATAACACGTAAAACAAATAGGGTTCGGCTAATGTATGTTTCTGTTAATGGATGCGCATTCTGGCTTCCCAGTACATTATAACAACAGCGATGAGAAAAAAAAAAAATAAGTGGACAAATCATTCACTCTTGTTCAATGCGAGTGCCGTATGCTGGAATATGAGCATTTATTCCGTCATCACCTGGTGCTGATAGCGCGCGCACAGGGGAGACCTGAACAGCACACGTTGATATCGGTGTTTAGACTAAAGTCATGTAAGCTTTGCCAGCTCAAATATTTAAGAGCCAGAGGACGCGAGCTCGCGCGCGCAGTGAGAAGATTTGTGCGTGCGCTCATCAGAAGCGCACAAACCTGCGCCTCAGAACGCGCGCAAATATGAAGCTCTCTCTGAAGTATTGTGTTTTAATGGATAAATTCACACAAAATTCTGTCAAAATGACCGTCTTGGTAAGTATCCTATAGCAGACATAGCCGGCTGGGCGTACAGTATCAGTGCTTTCTCTTAAAGTGACAGTTAATATTAAATAAACAGCAACAACAAAGAAATCACTCACTGCTCTTGATTGAATCGCTTTTGTAACTTTAATAAAGAGTAATCTTTAATTTATACAGTCAAATATGCAATGCTGTTTTACCTTTGATTACTTTAATCGTACTTCAATTTCTGTACCTAAAAAACCCCCTGAAAATCACTGATATTTTATTTGTATCTTTACTCTATTGTATTTTTATTTGTGCTGTTGCTTGTAGTTAAAGGTCTGCTTTTATTTGTGTACACTCACAATGAAAACAAAACAGATTTTATATATATAACATGTAATAATATTTAGCATTTTCACATCAAAATAAAAGAAACTGAGCAAGTAGATGTCTTTTTTTTCCCTGTTGTACCGAAATTGTATCGAACCGTGACCCCCGAACCGAGGTACGTACCGAACCGTGACATCTGTGTACCGTGCCACCCCTAGTATATATATATATATATATACACATCACATTTATTTAAATTACACATTTATTTAAATGTGATGTAAACAGAATTTATATATATGATATTGATAAATTCTGTTTACATCACATTTAAATAAACAATGATGATTTCCATAATTTTTCCAGCAAATTCTATAATCTGGAGCTATGAGCGCTCTCTCTCCTGTCCCAATATAGAGTTATCATTTTAGCCAGAGAGACAGTGGAAGCTCCAGAACGAAAATCCTGAGTTAGGAGTTAAATATGGATATCAGCAGGGTTCTTGCACCATTTTAAAAGTAAAATTGAATGCTTTTTAAGGCCTCAACAAATATAATTTAAGACCCAAAAATGTCATAATTTCTTTGGAATACTCAATTTATTGCCTCCTACAATGGAAATCAAAACTTAAAGTTTTCCATTTGTTAGCAATTATGTGCAATGTGTAAACTCTGCAAAAATACTCTTTCATGAGACCTTTTTTTCCAAATTAGGAGAAAGTATAATAACTAACAATACCCCTTCCAACACTGTTTGGCCAATATAGATGTAAACAAAGCTCACAGTTGTCATTTTCATTTTTATTTGTTCCTTTGTGATGCAGAACAGAGCCAACATAACATACATAAGTTGGATTACACTAAACAACACAATGCATTGCATGAAGGAACCATATAGAATAATGAAAATAACAACATTTAAAGCGGACTCCATCATGGCTGAGTGGGAGACAGAATAATAATACTTCCAACACTTAAAGCAGTCTCCATCATAAATAAGCTCAATAATGAAAGTCCTCAAAACAGCCTTTCCCAAGCCAAAAAGTTGAATGACTTTGCAAGCTGCGAATCGGGGAACATGGCATGTCATCGTTAGATTTAAATGAATTGTGCCTCGTCACAGTATGGAGAACCCACAGTACCTCTGCCTTTTGGGTGTCTGGCGGTGAAATGAAACTTGTTATAGCCGACTGAGAGGTGGCGTCTGAATTTGTAACGTCGTTAGGTCGTGCTGCAAACAATGCAGGGATTAACCTGGCCCCGCTATGGCTAGCTGCTGCAACGTACCGTTGATGCTTTCCTCCTTTCATATGCGACTCGACGGCTTTGAGCCCCATGGTCCCTAATGAAAAGGTATTTTTGCATAATTTACACATTGCCTCATTGTTGTTTTCAGCCGGCGCCAACCACCTCCTAAATGCATCCTCTTCCATCCACTTGTCGTTTAATTTGCACTTCCCCATCTTCTTTGCATTTTGAACCTCACCTCGACAACCGCGTAATGGCGATACGCAGCCTGACAACATGCCAGAAATCAGAGGTGCGTTTCTCAAAACCATTGTTAGCTGGTCGTTATTTCCACTGAACTATATTTGTAACGACAGAACTTGCGACCATAGTTGCTTTTGGGAAATGCACACCTGGTCAGATCAGTAAAAATTGCCATAACTTTCCTCCTGGGTATATATTTTTATAATAACAATAAGCTTCTGTTTCATAAACTGATAACAGCTTAACATTATTTACCTCAGCCTACATTTTGCGTCTTTGCTATTATATTCCAATATCATTATGCCTCAATTAGCTAGATATAAATTAAGAGTTGTTGTTTTATATTTACATATGCTCTCTGTTGTGTTTAATATTTATTATAAAAAGTATGACTTGTAATAAAAGTACAACTTCGATTAATATTTATGTTGTTAAAATAACATTCTGTTCTGTAAATGCATTGTCTGCTGGTTTATTTAGCTACTTTTCAGCACATTAAGTATGCCACTTAATACTTTACCCCCGGTTTCTTGTTTCACAGACAAGGCTTAAGCCTAGTCCTAGACTAAAATGTAGCTAAATATGAGCTATTTAAACTGAAAGAAACTTGCACTGACTGATCTTAAAACATGTCAGTGCTTTTGTTTTGTCTTATGATGAACACCAGTAATGATTTTTTTTCTAAGGCATGTTTATAAACATCACTTAAATGTCCTAATTTAACTATGGTTTAATCCTGGCTTAATCCTGGTCTGTGAAACTTTGACCTAAGACTTTGAATGTTAAAGTGAAAATTAATACTTGACCACTGTTGTAAGTTTGCAACTATTACAATTATAAATCACAGAAGGGTAAAAAGAAGGGTGTGCGGTATGATGTAAAAGGAAAGGGAAGTGGTCTGTGGCCAAGTATGATGACCCATACTCGGAATTTGTGCTTTGCATTTAGTGTACACTCAGTAGAGCAGTGGGCAGCCAATGCTGCGGCACCCGGGGAGCAGTTGGGGGTCTGGTGTCTTGCTCAAGGGTCTCACCTCAGTCGTGGTATTGAAGGTGGAGAGAGTGTTGAGTATTCACGATCACCCCCTACAATCCCTGCTGGACCCGAGACTCAAACCCACGACCTTCAGGTTATAAGGCCAACTCTCTATCCATTAGGCCACAACTGCCCCCTAAGCAACACAGCTACAACACACACTGATAATGGGTGTGTTAGATTTATAGTGTGTGAATAATCAAGCTTTGACAATAACCAGTCATATTGGCGGCACCAAGGGGCCCCCAAATAAAATTCTGCTTAGGGCCCCATAAAAGCTTGGGCCGGCCCTGGTTGTGTGAAATATGTTCTTGATGGCAGGTTGTATTTAGGATTGAAAGTTGAGATCATGTCTCTAAATCCCTTGTCCTCCACCATGGACAGTGGCCTCATATCTGTCACGAGCATGTTCAAAATGCTCTCTGTAAAAATTGCAGCCTCTTGAACAGTGCATGACTGAGCTGGGCGAACAAAGCTGTCCATACTCCGTTGTGAAGTGCTAAGAGGGAGAAAAAGAGGAAAAGCAATTTAGCTTATTAAAATGCACAACAGGTTTCCCCATACACAAAATAAATATGTTTGAAATATGTTTTCACAATATATCTGAAATATATTTGCATTGTTGTTCACTTATATTTATCATTTTGAAATATATTCTGAAATATAACTAAAATATATTTATTGGCCAATTTCGAATATTTGCATATATTCCAAAAAATATATTTCAGATATATTGTGAAAACATATTTCAAATATATTTATTTTGTGTATGGGTCATGCTGTAATCTAGCCCTGAAAGTATATAGTATGTTTCATCGTAAAAGCCATTCACAACTTTTTTGACCGTAAATTATTTCCATTGGTTAGTTGCCTTATACCACAGCTGTTAAATAATGTACGTTTATTATGTAAGGGATAAACCATGACGGCCAGTGCAATTCTATGAAAATTAAAAACCTAAATTAATTGTACCAAAATGAATGCATTAAATCAACAGCATGAGTCTTTATATTATATATGCGTTGTAATGTTCAATAACAAATGTTAGTAGACTGTGAAAATATTAAAATGGGTGGTTCATTCATAATTTTATGCTGTTGAAGTACATACTGGGAAAACAGAAGACAATGAGTGCAAAAGGGGCATGGCTACAGTGTTAAGGTGTCACCTAAATCATCAGTAGCTCTTATTGGTGCTTGTACTCTGATGATTGCCACTTGCAGCTAATTTGAAGATTATATTTGTAATTATTTTATCAACAGTCTGTCAATAAACAAGTTGCTGCAAAGAACATCAACAGGATAAGAGCCAGATCCTTTCTACAGCAGTATCAGCAAGAAAAAGTAAGACTGTTTCTATAAAGTGACATACATATGATACTGTTGTTATTGCAGCGCTCCAGACTGTGACCAAATGTGACCATTTTTTCTGCTGGTGTGAGTAAATTCATCGCGTTGTTCAATTCACACTGCAATTTCTGTTGCATATGACAGTGTTCACACAAGGTGCTTAACCCCCTGCGGTCGACAAACGTGTATATGCGTTTTGTGGCAGATTTTCCTGATAAGGCAGAAATGAGCTTGAATTACTCTGCCATGTTTGATTGTCAACAGAGCAATGCACCATTCAAATCTGTAAGGGGTCTACTTTTATTTGTATACATTCATAATAACAACTAAACGTTGTGCCTTTGAAGAATAAAAACAAACAGGGTGCGCTCTCTGCCTTCTCCATCTCCGTGAACTGCTTTTAGAAACGCATTACTATAATGAACTTTAAGTCGTGTGTAGAATTTATACCCGTTGCACCATCTCGGTGTAGTGCTACGTCTGACACTAAATCTTACACCTAGTAAGAGGTAGGTATAAAGTAAAAACTCATGATTTGCTTGGACATGATTAGTTTTTAGGATTCATGTCTGTTAGTTAATTATTACTGCAGACGTGAACTGTAATGTTTATGGTCTTTTCGGGCAGAATAAGCAAATAAAATATATAAATCGCGGAACTCGGTGTTGACTAGGTTAGCTGCTGGACCGGATGGTCCACACTGTACTCCCATAGGAGCATAGTCTGGGGGTTATTTTTTTTCTCCCCTCCTTCCTCATGTTTAAGCTGTATTTCTTCCTCAATTCCCTGTCTTCCTGTCCTGTCCACCCCCCTGTCATATTGTATTGTATGTATGTTTGTGTATGTATGGACAGGTTGATGGCTAATTTCGCTGGTACTTGTGACTAGTGACAATAAAGGGCTACTACTACTATAACACTCTGTCGACAGTAATTGAACTAATAAAAAAAAATTATGTACAGCTTGTAATTATGCAGTAAAATATTACATGTGATCTGGGATTATTAAAAGAAATGTACCATTCAATATCTAGTTTGGAAGGACAGTATGCTTGGAAATATTTCACGTCTTTAATTCCATTCATTACCTTTGTAGTGTGCCTGCCATTCAATAATCGCAGTAAGTTTTGTGCTTGTTGCATTTAATCAGAAATAAAAGTATCAGATTTCATATTCTGTCAGTTTTATCACAAAATACAAACTATAAATGTGGTTTAACAGCCACAGAAAGACGTCAGTAAAACACACAATGTCACGTAAAGTCACATTTGGCTACCTCAGGAAAGACATTAATTGTACATATAACCTTGATAGTCAAGAAAAAAATAACTAGAGGGAAGCATAGTATTGCCGCCTTCATTTTTAATGTTTTTTTTTTTTAAGAAATCTGTCATAGGAACGTGCAGGGAGACTATATAAAAATGTGGACTTGTTAGAAAATGTTTACTTAATGAAATAATTGCGCAGTGGCTTCACTTGTTATGATGTCTGGAGCAATTCAGTTCTATATTAGTAGTTGTAGCCATTGCAGCGTGAACGTCATCGCCGCTATATCTATAACTGCGGGAGAATGTGTCAGCGTGGATGCGCATTGTCTACGCTGGGCGTAGTTGCGCCTGATCGTAGTTTTAGTTGGTGCAACAGGTGTAAATATTTATCATAAAGCTGGATGTTGCAAAGCCCAGTGTAGGGCTTACACCCAGCTTTTTTACGTCTAGCTGGTGCAACCGGCCCCTGCTGTGTTAATTATAGGGCCCTATGAAATCAGATTTTTTTTTTTTTTTTCCCAAATTCAGTTTTATGTTTTTCCAAATTCTAATTTTTTCCTTTAAAATTATACTGGAATCCTTTTTAATGGTTAAATTTGTAAGATTACATTTTATTAATAAAAAAAAGCATGTCTAATTAATTAAAATCATGAAACTTATACAACTTCACATTAGTAAAAGTTTTTACTAATGTGAATGTAATGTAACACAATTAAAAGTTTAACAAAAATTACCTCTTTAGGGCTCTATGAAATGTTTTATTTTCTTTCCCCATATGCTTATTGTTACCAAATTCTGTGTTGTAGCGTGTCTAATTATTTGAACATAAAATAAATATAAACATAAAAACAACTTAATTTATTCTTAAAATAGCCTTTTGAAATGTTTTCCTTTTCCTCAAAAATTCTGTGTTGTGTCTAGTTATCAAATGAAGGCATAAAACATTAAAACAATTTTTATTTATCTTTAAATTATTTAAATTTATTTTGGCAAACAAAGGGGATTTACTATTAAAATTAAAACATGGAAGAAATTTAGTTTGATCATTACTTAAACAAATAAAGTTTTAATAATTTTAGTAGTAGCTAAAATTTAGTAGTAGTAGAAGTTTTAGTACTAAATACATTTAGTAGTAAAAGCTCTAATGGAAGCTGTTCAGTGGCGCTTGCACATGACTGCTTGCCTGAGTTTTGTTGACAACCAGAGGCGGCACAACATTTGGCGGAGGCAGCTGCCTCATAATTCTCTATGCAGGAAAAACCCTGAGAACACGTTATTTGCTTTCCGTGCCTTTCTAAATACAGACACCAACCCATCCCTGCACTTCACATCCCCTGCACAGCCTGGAACATAACGTTTATTTCCATGATCTGCCATTTTCGCTATTGTCCTCGCTTGTTTCTTTACATACCTGCAGAACTTCTGATGATTGGGCTGTGTAGGTCCAGCTGGCGGCTGGCTTAGAACATGGGCGGGTATACGTTATGCAAATGTTGGGGGCGTAGTGATCCCGACTGTAACGTCACAGTTGGTGTTATGTTCTGATTCACCTGTTTTTCAGTAGTCTTTTTGAATGCAGGAGATTTACATAAGGAGGAAACAATGGTGTTTGAGGCTCACGATATGTCATTTCCATGTGAAGTACTTACTGAACCATGATTGTATCTCTCATCATTCTTGATTGATGTTTTCCAGTGCACATCAAACACCACATCTATCCGCTTACTGTCTCTTCCTTCATGCAACGCTAGGTTCAGCACAGAACCAGCAATCTCTCCAAAAGTCTTGCCATCACCTTTTAGTTTCTGAACAAGGCTCATTCCATCAATGATGCATGCAGAGTGTTCTCCAATATCTTCAACTGATGATGCTGATTTCTCTAACTCTCTTGCAAGAGCAGCCTTATTAGTTTTCCGCAATGAGCCATCTGGATTTGAGTGCTCAAGGCAATGGACCAAGTGGATGAGCCAGGACATCTTTAATGTGAAGTTCTCTACTTTGCGAAGCAATGATCATATGCCCAGAGAGATTTCTGTCAGGTTTCAAGACCACCTCTTTCTTCTGTGCTTGTTTTACTCTAGCACTTGTCTTGATACTTGAGAATGTCTTCAGATTTTGTTTTCCCATTTTGTCGTGGAACTTGGTTGCAGGTGACTCTTTCTCTAAACTTTCACTTCTGAACATCTGATATGCCTGCTCACCAGTCTGGTGAGCTTGCAGCAGATCACTGGCTATGTCCGGTAACACAGCCATTCCTGTGGAAAGACTAATGATATTAGACTGATCTGGACCTAGAGGGTTTACCCAGCTTCTCTCCATAAGCTCTACAAAGGCATTTACATCTGCCATATCCTTCTGTATCCTGGGCTTCTGTAAATCTTGATGACTGAAACACTCTGTAGACTCATTCCCTGTCATTCTCTTTTTTGAAGTAAGATGGTATCTGGTGACTGCTCCAGTTTTTAGGCTGAAACCCTTGGTTCCACCGGCAGTCTGGGTGTCCTTGTTTACAGTCTCCTCTTTGTCTGGTCTACCGGAACCTTTCCAAAGGGATTGTTCCTGCCCAGCTGGACAGAACAACCACCCTCTATAAAGTGTGCATGAACACCAGGATGATCCACCTCCAGGCGAGACATTTGAGCATAGTAGTATGTCAGATATCTGGCATAGTTTAGCTTATCATAAGCTAAACACCATGGAATGGTTGCTCTAATTGCTGGAAACCATTGTGTATGAAATGTGCTATATAAATAAACTTTCCTTGCCTAAATTTCTTTTTTCATTTAATTTATTTTTAAATTTCATTTTTGAGTGAATGATCCATTTAATAACTACATAAAACTGTATTAACAATTGTTTTACAATTCTAGGAATCAAATAGGGAGACTACAACTTTGAAAAGGAATGACAGTGGATGTAATCAGGAAATACTCAAAGAACTGAAAGAAATCAAGAGTGCTCTGGTGGAAATTGTAACAATTCTAAAAAATGGTAACCTATCTGATGTTTTTAAATAGAGTAAATGATTGCTTCAAATGCTATAAAAAAGTTATTTCCTATCTCACCGGTAGATCCTTCAGGGTGACCTGGGGAGGGGAGGTATCCAAACCACATCATCTGATCACTGGAGTTCCTCAGGGATCAGTTCTTGGACCCCTCCTCTTCTCCACGTACACTACATCGCTGGGTCCCATCATACATGCACATGGCTTCTCCTATCACTGCTATGCCGATGACACGCAGCTCTATCTCTCTTTTCAACCAGATGACCCAACGGTAGCTGCACGGATCTCAGGCTGCCTGGCGGACATCTCGGCATGGATGAAAGAACATCACCTACAGCTCAACCTGGCAAAGACGGAACTTCTGGTCTTCCCTGCCACTCCGACTCTACGGCATGACTTCACGATTCAGTTCGGCTCATCAATGATTACCCCATCAACTTCGGTCAGAAATCTTGGTGTAATCTTTGATGACCAGCTGACCTTCAAAGAGCACATTGCAAAGACAGCTCGTTCCTGCAGGTTTGCACTACACAACATCAGAAAGATCAGGCCCTTTCTGACAGAGCATGCTGCGCAACTTCTTGTCCAGGCCCTGGTTGTTTCTAGACTGGACTACTGCAATGCTCTTCTGGCTGGTCTGCCATCAAACGCAATCAAACCTCTACAAATGATTCAGAATGCAGCGGCACGACTGATCTTCAACGAGCCCAAAAGAGCGCATGTTACACCTCTCTTCATCTCTTTGCACTGGCTACCAGTGGCAGCTCGCATCCAGTTCAAGTCACTGATGCTTGCGTACAGAACGACCACAGGCTCTGCACCCTCCTACTTCCACTCACTATTACGAACCTACATCCCCTCCAGAAGTTTGAGATCTGCTAGTGAGCGACGCCTTGTGGTACCATCACAGAGAGGCTCAAAATCACTCTCCAGAACATTCTCGTTCACCATTCCTGGCTGGTGGAATAATCTTCCCACTCCTATTCGGAACGCCGGATCTCTGGCAACCTTCAAGCAACAACTGAAAACTCATCTCTTTCGGCAGTACTTGACTTCATCCTAAACTCAAAAAAAAAAAAAAAAAAAACTTTCCCTCTATCTTTCTCTCCACCTACTAGTTTGTACTTATTTGAACAATGACTGAGACTTGGTGTTACGAGCACTTCCTCTGTCTGACTGCCTCTTCAAGATGAATCGCTTTTTGTATTCCCCAATTGTAAGTCGCTTTGGATAAAAGCGTCTGCCAAATGGCTAAATGTAAATGTAAATGTAAATGTTATTTTATTTTAGGATGCACTCCCAACAACAACTGCATCAGGCACTCTGTTGACTCCCCCTGGACCTTCTTCAAATCTGCTTGCCTCAGAGTCTTCCTCAGTGGTAGCTGCCCCAAGTTCCTCTCTACTGCCTCCTCATGAAAAGGAGACTAGATTCAAAATTCAAAATAGAACATTCAAAATTCACTTAATTGGTTAGAGCACTCCATGTCCCTCTGAGCTGCATTAAATAGTGTGTAAATGCATCTAAATGCCACTTCAGATGCAACTTCTGCAAATATTAATTATGATGATACTGGTTTCATTTGTTTGGTAACTGCCTAAATGTGTATTATCTTAATTGACTGATTAAATGTAACAATTTGCCTCAAAAGATGTACACTTTTGATGTACAAAAATGCTTTATCAAAGGTAAAAATCAATTTAAATTTAATGAAGAGATGAATTAATCACATATGTGAACTGACCACACAGAATATGAAGAATCATCATCGTAAAAATCCCAAAAAATATTGAGATATAATTTTTTTTCAATATCGCATACTAATACAAGTTAAACTAATTTTTCAGATAGGCTACAGTAGGTTTACTTAAAAATTATACATTTATTTACCATCTTCTGTTAGTTAACATTAATGACATGTAGGTATTAAGAATGCTGCCCTTTTAAGATTGAAGGTATGCATGTAATACTGACACATTCAGTTTTCATCCACCTGTTTACGTTCACATAAGCCATAACCGACTGTATTTACGTGACATGTATGAAAACTGAAGAAGTGGAGCGTGCGCGAGAGAGAGCACTGAATTGTGACTCCCAGAAAAAACGGGTCGTCTGGTCACCCTATCCCTAACCCTTCAGGTGCTAAGGCAATTGTTTCAGATCGCTAGTTTACGTTTTGGTCTATCCGTCCACTGCCATACTGAGACTAGATATGCGAACGCCCGTCATCCGATCGCTGTCCAATGACAGGGACGCACATTTTGAAAGACAAGTTAACTTAGCCTATAGGATGTATTTTGAATGTCCGGTAGTCGTCAAATAACATTCTAGTCCTGTCTCGTTTTGTTAACGAAGACTCGGCATAAATTTTGACATAGTTTTTAATCATCAGATATTAGTTTTAGCTCGTCAACGTCTTGTCTTAGTCACAGTTTGTCTGACCACGTTAATGCTTTTCTGACTTCGAGAAGCATCGTAGGGCTCCAGAGTAACATTTGAGGACACCAGCACCAGTGCCATTAAGTTCTACAGAAGGTGGCACAAGCACCTGACATTACAGCACTCACCCTAATCGCACATGTACATCTCAGAGACGGCTATTTGATGTCTGCATTTATATATACAAGATGTATTTTTTAGAGTGTTTGCTCATCTGGTATTTGTCTCTAAGACGTTTCCTGTCAGATGTCAAATACAGATTTATCAGAGTGCATGTAAAACTGCTGAGACGTTTATCAGATTACAAGGCAGATTTTTCCCAGATCTTTAGCAGACGTCTTACAGATTTACTTGTGCTGTCTGGGTAGTTGAGATGCAGGTAAAATGAACTTTTATTACTGTCATTCAAAATGTCTAAATATAATTTAATGAATACAAAACAATATTAGGGAGTGGAAATGGCTCATAAGCCTAAGCACTTCTCTGCAGCCATCTACTAGTGGTAATTTAATGTCTTTTTTATTTTTAAATAAGTGTTTGCATTCCTACATTATGGAACTTTTAGTTTTATAAATGGAGGCAACCTATTAAGAATGAACAAATAATGTCATCACATGAAAAATAACTTTCAAATTCGTTAATAATTAAAGCTTTGAAGTGCTGGGAAAAGTTGTGTGAAGCTTGAATTTGAATGCTTCTAACAAGACTTTACAGAGATGTTATTGATTCTGCGGTGAATTCGACTACTTTCCCGCGGTGTCGGTCCGAGCAGATAAACAGTCTGCGCCGCATAGCCCAAACGAGTAGCGTGGATTCGTTCCGCTTTCAGTTCGTTTGTCCAATGTAGCTCTTGTAAATCGTGCATGATGAGAACGCAAGGCTGTTCGTTTTTCAAACTGAGATGAGAAACAACCTTTCTTTTGACTGAGTGCACATTGCGATGACGCCGCTAAGCCCAAAATCTGCGGCAGTTACAAAAATTTGCAAGCTCTTGTGAAACTTGCAGAGTTTGCTTGATTTTGCGATAAATTCAGCAATCGCAGAATTGCGAAATCCTGGAGGGACTGGTATATTTTTGTTTTTGTATTCTATTTAAATTGTATTTATTTGTATTTTCTTTTATATTCCTTCTTTTTAGTGTTATCTGTAAGCACCAATATTCTGAGAGTAATGTAATTTCAATTCTCTGTATGTGCTGTACATGTGGCAAAATTGACAAAGCAGACTTTGGCTTTAGACTTAAATGTAAATTGATTTTGTGGTATACTTAGCATGAAATGTATATTTCAAATACAGTTTAGTATATTTTCTCTTGGGAAACAAAACATTACTGAGTGCACCTTTTAAATCTGTTATTTATCTGTTATGTTTAATTACTGTTTTCAGGTGAAAATCGGCCCCAACACATCAATCACAGCAGACCAGTTTGCCCATATAAAATGGACTGAGCCAAAAAAAGCCACAAAAGACCTATTAATTGCAGTGTTTGGAAGAGAAACCATTTCTACGCACTGTTACACTGGAAAAAGTTCAAATGCTTTCAAGAATAAGGCAGCAAAGCCTCAACTGGACAGTCTTAAAGTTTCTGACATCATTAGTGAGTAATTTATTTTTCTAAAAGTTAAGTTTCGACAGTACTGCCATATTTTAAAATATTGAAAACAAGAAGATACACATATATTTGTATAATTATACTAAGGAATTTGGACTTTTTTTTTTTTTAAGAGCAAAATATTTTTTTTTTCAGTTGCTTATTGGTTCAGTCACTTAAAGAGATACTCCACCCTACGATGAAAATTTTGTCATTATTCACTTACCCCCATGTCATTCCAAACCCGTAAAAGCTTTGTTCATCCTTGGAACCCCAGATAGCAAAATTGCTGTGGCCCAGATCCGGCCCACACTTGACACTTTCATCTGGCCCACATACCGTATGGAATGATGGCACTTGGGCGGTCCGCTCCTGTTTGCCAGATTTGGGCCACAATTAAGCCATAGCAATGCCGCATGTCAGCCGTAAACAAAACAAATGAAGCAGAACTGGCCCACATCTGGCCCAGACACCAAAATTGCTGTGGCCCAGATCCGGCCCACACTTGACGTTTTCATCTGGCCCACATACCGCGTGGAATGATGGCACTTGGGCGGTCCGCTCCTGTTTGCCAGATTTGGGCCACAATTAAGCCATAGCAATGCCGCATGTCAGCCGTAAAAAAAACAAATGAAGCAGAACTGGCCCACATCTGGCCCAGACACCAAAATTGCTGTGGCCCAGATCCGGCCCACACTTGACACTTTCATCTGGCCCACATACCGCGTGGAATGATGGCACTTGGGCGGTCCGCTCCTGTTTGCCAGATTTGGGCCACAATTAAGCCATAGCAATGCCGCATGTCAGCCGTAAAAAAAACAAATGAAGCAGAACTGGCCCACATCTGGCCCAGACACCAAAATTGCTGTGGCCCAGATCCGACCCACACTTGACGTTTTCATCTGGCCCACATACCGCGTGGAATGATGGCACTTGGGCGGTCCGCTCCTGTTTGCCAGATTTGGGCCACAATTAAGCCATAGCAATGCCGCATGTCAGCCGTAAAAAAAAAAACAAATGAAGCAGAACTGGCCAAGTGTGGGCCGGATCTGGGCCACAGCAATTTTGGTGTCTGGGCCAGATGTGGGCCAGTTCTGCTTTATTTGTTTTTTTTTTTATGGCTGACATGCGGCTTTGCTATGGCTTAATTGTGGCCCAAATCTGGCAAACAGGAGCGGACCGCCCAAGTGCCATCATTCCACGCGGTATGTGGGCCAGATGAAAGTGTCAAGTGTGGGCCAGATCTGGGCCACAGCAATTTTGGTGTCTGGGCCAGATGTGGGCCAGTTCTGCTTCATTTGTTTTGTTTACGGCTGACATGCGGCATTGCTATGGCTTAATTGTGGCCCAAATCTGGCAATCAGGAGCGGACCGCCCAAGTGCCATCATTCCACGCGGTATGTGGGCCAGATGAAAACATCAAGTGTGGGCCAGATCTGGGCCACAGCAATTTTGGTGTCTGGGCCAGATGTGGGCCAGTTCTGCTTCATTTGTTTTGTTTACGGCTGACATGCGGCATTGCTATGGCTTAATTGTGGCCCAAATCTGGCAAACAGGAGCGGACCGCCCAAGTGCCATCATTCCACGCGGTATGTGGGCCAGATGAAAATGTCAAGTGTGGGCCAGATCTGGGCCACAGCAATTTTGGTGTCTGGGCCAGTTCTGCTTCATTTGTTTTGTTTACGGCTGACATGCGGCATTGCTATGGCTTAATTGTGGCCCAAATCTGGCAAACAGGAGCGGACCGCCCAAGTGCCATCATTCCACGCGGTATGTGGGCCAGATGAAAACGTAAAGTGTGGGCCGGATCTGGGCCACAGCAATTTTGGTGTCTGGGCCAGATGTGGGCCAGTTCTGCTTCATTTGTTTTGTTTATGGCTGACATGCGGCATTGCTTTGGCCTAATTGTGGCCCAAATCTGGCAAACAGGAGCGGACCGCCCAAGTGCCATCATTCCACGCGGTATTTGGGCCAGATGAAAACGTAAAGTGTGGGCCGGATCTGGGCCACAGCAATTTTGGTGTCTGGGCCAGATGTGGGCCAGTTCTGCTTCATTTGTTTTGTTTATGGCTGACATGCGGCATTGCTTTGGCCTAATTGTGGCCCAAATCTGGCAAACAGGAGCGGACCGCCCAAGTGCCATCATTCCACGCGGTATGTGGGCCAGATGAAAATGTGAAGTGTGGGCCGGATCTGGGCCACAGCAATTTTGGTGTCTGGGCCAGATGTGGGCCAGTTCTGCTTCATTTGTTTTGTTTATGGCTGACATGCGGCATTGCTTTGGCCTAATTGTGGCCCAAATCTGGCAAACAGGAGCGGACCGCCCAAGTGCCATCATTCCACGCGGTATGTGGGCCAGATGAAAATGTCAAGTGTGGGCCAGATCTGGGCCACAGCAATTTTGGTGTCTGGGCCAGTTCTGCTTCATTTGTTTTGTTTACGGCTGACATGCGGCATTGCTATGGCTTAATTGTGGCCCAAATCTGGCAAACAGGAGCGGACCGCCCAAGTGCCATCATTCCACGCGGTATGTGGGCCAGATGAAAACGTCAAGTGTGGGCCGGATCTGGGCCACAGCAATTTTGGTGTCTGGGCCAGATGTGGGCCAGTTCTGCTTCATTTGTTTTGTTTATGGCTGACATGCGGCATTGCTTTGGCCTAATTGTGGCCCAAATCTGGCAAACAGGAGCGGACCGCCCAAGTGCCATCATTCCACGCGGTATGTGGGCCAGATGAAAACGTAAAGTGTGGGCCGGATCTGGGCCACAGCAATTTTGGTGTCTGGGCCAGATGTGGGCCAGTTCTGCTTCATTTGTTTTGTTTATGGCTGACATGCGGCATTGCTTTGGCCTAATTGTGGCCCAAATCTGGCAAACAGGAGCGGACCGCCCAAGTGCCATCATTCCACGCGGTATGTGGGCCAGATGAACATTATGGCACTTAAGGCAGTCCACTCCTGTTTGCCAGATTTGGGCCACAATTAAGCCATAGCAATGCCACATGTAACCCAACAACAAACCAAATAAACCACACCTGGCCACAGTTGATTTTTATACAAACCCTGGTCTTTCCCAACATTCCTCATGCAGCATGGAATGGTGGCACTTTTGCAATGCACTCCTGTTTGCCAGATCTGCTCCACATGTAGGCCAGTTGTTCAGCCACATGTTAGCCAAGAATTACATAAATAAACCATAACTGTGTGTTTTTGTGTGTGCATGCTGTGCCATATCATTGACACTAAGAGATATAAACTAAAGAGAAATTTAAAAATGCCCCCTTTTTATGTTAAGAGAAGTTACAACAGATGATTTAAACACGTTTCTGAAAACATTTGCATTATTTATTAATATTGTCAAAGAACAACCAAGTGCAAGTTTCCATTTTCAAAACTGGAAAGCAATCTAAAAAAAAAAAAATAGCAATAATAATAAAAACACAAAATATGTGCATATAAAGCATCTTAGAACTAAACAAAAAACAAAACAAAACATGTTTCCAGTTGGTCATCCAAAAAAAAACAGACAACGCAGAAGTAAACACACTAGAAGACATTGGCAAATGGAGCCATCCAAAATTAAAGAATTTGACCACCTTGGCTGGGCCCATCTGCGTCATCATGGCAATCTTGCAAGCCTTTATTGGATACACACAAAAACAAAGTACACTGTTGAATGCTGATTTTACAATAGTGTTTTAATAGCAATAGCACATTAATACTGAATGGGGAAAAAATGGACTGGAACTACCAGTGCATTAAACAGTTTGGTAACTCTAAGGCCTTAATTGTTAACATTAATTAATGTATTAACTAGTATTAACTAACATGAACTGCATTATTTATTAAGCTTTTTTAATGTTACAGTCATTCACTGTTTGTTCATGTTAGTTCAACCATAAGTTTATCAAGCGACGAGAATACTTTTTGTGCGCAAAAAAACAAACAAAAATAACGACTTTATTCCACTATTCATTTTCGGCTGCTTGTTGTTTTTGTTTTATCGAGTCAGGCAGAGTACATCAAAATAATTATCTGTGATCATTTCATTTACAATAACTGCTTTAGGTGCGAGTGATCTAATATTTAGGAGCCCAAGCTTTAAAAATAGTTTTTGTTCGTTTATTTTGCGTTTTTCTGGTTTAATCACGGTCAGATTTTTTCTAGATCCTGCATTAAATTTATATTTAGACCTCGCTATTCGGGGAACAGATACAGTCTGTATAGATTGGACAACGCAAGTACTTCTATCTTTTAAGTGGGTAGAACAAAAGTCATCATGGCAGTTATTTGAGAATTGGCTTACTAGTCAGATGGAGCGTAGCGTCCTGGAGATGTTGTCCGACAGGAGTTCCGCTCCGACTCTGCTGGGGTGCAGGCCATCAGCACGAAAAAGCCTAGGACGCTCCCAGAAAAGATTCCAATTATTAACAAAGAGCAGTTTCTGTTCTTTACACCATGACAATAACCATTCGTTTAAAGCAAACAGTCTACTGAACCTTTCGTTTCCTTGTCGATACGTGGGAAGCAGTCCTAACACGATGATCGTCGCCGCGGGCGATGTGCTGCGTACCGTCTCGATCAGGCTCCTGTAGTCCCTCTTCAGTGTCTCCATCTGCCGCAGCTTGATGTCGTTTGCCCCCGCGTGCAGCACGACAGCACCGATGTTCTCGTTGCCCTTCAGGATCGCGGGTAAACATTCGCAGAAACATTGAGAACACGAGCACCGGGGAAACAGTGAGTGTGCGCTCTACCTTCAGCTGACGTAGCACGGACGTGCCGGACGATGGAGCCTCCGACGATCACAGCATCGCGTTCCGTCTCGCGGAGGGGGGTGAAGCGGTTTCGGGTGGAGATGAAGGACATCTGGGAAGATCGCATTCTGGGTGCACAGGGTCTGTGCAGAGAAACACACGGAGTAGAGGTAGACTAACAAATCTAAGATCAGATTCAATCTCTTTTAGTAGTGACACAATGTCTTCATGGTCAGAGTTTGAGGCCGAACAAGTAATAATGTTAGTCGAACGATTTTGGAAAATAATCTAAATGTGTTTTTTATTTAAAAATTAATTTTTTTACTTTTTTTTTTTTTTTTACTAATAATGCGATTTAATATACTAGTTGTTTAAGCTCTTTATCTTCTGTATTATTCAACAAAGACAAGCAATAAATCATTGTATAATATGGCTGGGAACTGGGAATCTTTAGTCACCTCATGATCATGATTGAGTCACCTCAAAAAAATTTTTGGATGGAATTACATACTGTATGTATTTATAAGAACTGTTTAAAAATAATAATTACACTTTAAAGTTTTAAGTTTTACACTTTAAATTACACTTTAAAATTGTAGCTTATATAAACGAACAAAACAAAAAAAATATTCCTTGATACTTTTTTATTTTGTACCACATGAAATGTATCAGCAGCTTACCTTAATGGTGACAGTGAACTCTAAACTGTAGCATTTTATTTCCACCAGCAGTTTTCTGTAGCAAATCACATTGAGGTGTTATTAAGGTGAAAAACATCCTGACTCAAAACATTAAATGAAAAAAAAAAAAAAAAAAAGCAGGCAAACTAATTTTAAAATTACTAGGGTATACTAAAAATGTGAAATACATAGAGTAATAATACCTGAACCAACTTGCTCAATAATATCTATTAGGCTATTGTTACTTTGTAATCATCTCATAAAAGCTATTATTTTAAGAAAAAGCATGTAGTAATTTGTGCATTATTGCTAGTTAACGAAAAATGCTGTCACAAAGTAATAAAACTAGTGCAGTTACTGCAGTATTACTGTATGCCCAATGTATAAACATGAATGAAAAATTACACTATAGGCTATTATATATACATTTTTCATTGTTGTGCCAAAATAAGACAAGAGTTAAATACTTTCACCGTGCAGAACTGACTGAAGGTTGGCAAGATCGGAGCAACATGAGCAAATCTAAATGTATTGGCGCGCTGTTCAATCGATACTTGTTCATTTCGCATTCGATAACCATAATAGATCTAGCTTAGAGCTATAAACTGCCAAAATAATGTTACTTCGAAATTAGAAGTTATTCCATTAACTCATACAACATGGATATAACGAAGCAATCGCTAAGAAAATATAAATGTATCGATCTTACCTTGATTGTTTGTTTGCAGTATTCGTCCTCCCTCCAACTGACAATCCTCTGGCCTTTTGGTTTCGAGCGCCTTTTTCGCGCCTTACGGCTGTTTAAATTTAAAGGGCCGAATCAGTTTGATTTTTTTTTTCAAAGACAACTTCAAATGCAGTAAATATTTTGTTATTAACAAAATAGAGATCGTATCTCTAATAAATAAGTAAGCTGAAGCAAAAAAAATTGACAATTTTTTCATGAATGCAGGGGGCTGAAAAAGTTAATTATCAAAATAATAATATTTTCTCACAAGAGCTTTGTCGTTCATTTAATCGTATTTCATCAATTATAATGTCAATTAAAATTATATATTTTTTATCTTTAAGAAAGATTATTTATAGCCTAAAAATGACAGTTGTATAAATGTAAATTATATTAAGCCAGAAATGTGGGCGTGAGACACACGCAATTCAACCAGTTCACACGCTGTGTATTTCTCACGCTGAAAAGGCAATGCCAACCGGGGGCGATTTCGGATACAGCCAAAGTGAAGTTTCCTGCTGCCAGCACGTATAGGCAACATAGATGCGCGAACAAAGTTGACGGAACATTCTCGGCCACTGTACGTTCGTTACTAGGCAACCAACAACATCGCGCGAACACACGTCCTGATGGAGATAGGTTTGAACAAAACCAAAACTAGAAACAGGTTGGCTCTGGACGGAACACTGTCATCCATTATGACAGTGAAAATGTCTGGGAGCTCCCTACCCCTGTTATCAAGGCATCAAAATGTGCAACAAACACTTACAACACAAAACACATTTCATAAGATGGAGTGTGTACTCTTGAGCAATTTGTTATATTTTTGTAATTTGTGTATATTTGTCATTTTGAAATATAACATTAAAGAGTATTTTTGATGTGATGAATTGCTCTGTCATTTATCAGATTTACCAATTGTTACAATTTCAATTTGTGCTGGTTAATTATGAACAATGGGTAAAATTGGGGCTCCATTAGGGCTCCCCCCCCCAACCGCATCAAGATTTTGATAAAACTTGAGAACCCTGAATGTAATAAAATTAAATGTTTATTTATTTATTTAAAATATGTTTATTTCATTTTTTAAATATTTTTTTAATATATTTTCAATATTTGAATATTTTAATTGGATTATTTTTAAATATTTGAATATTTTAAGGGGGTTTCAAATATTACCCTTTGTGGGGTCACTTGAGACACATAGGAACAGTGAATCACAACCTTTTTGACTTCAATGTCTCCTTATAGTCCTATTCTCCACAACAAATCCAGTACATTTGTTATAAAAATAGCCAAATAATAAGAAATATCTTGATTGACTAAATTGTCATAATTTTAACTCATCTTGAGGCCTCATTGGAAGTTTATCCGTGTCTGCTTTAGAAGTTAGGCCTATATGACACTGCTAGCAAGATAAGCAAGGTTTCACCGAGTAGGCTACAACATGTTCCTGGCTCAACATCTTTATTGATCCTGGAACAGCATTCATATCGACCAATTAGAATTGAAGTTTGAAGTTATGCCAAGTTTAGGCTTTCAACCATGCTTCTAGATCAGTGTTATTATCATTTCCCTCTGATTGTAGGGTTAGGGTTAGGACTATTTTTATGGACAGGAATGATGTTCCAAGATCAACAAAAATATGTAGATACAGTACTTGGCAAAATCATTGTGCCCCAAGCTTTGCACAAACAGCAACTAAAGTATCTTCTTGCACATCCCAAAACCATAAAAAACTCTTCATAAGTTTGAACTTAGACACTTGAACTTTTCGAGACACTCTACCTACAAAACATATGTCAGCAATAGCATATATGTTATAGATGTAAGTACATGTAGCTTCACATCCAGCCTAAGGACATGTCCACCAAAGCGTTTTTAGCCAGCCGAAAATGCTAGGCAATCTACTGAAAACGCCTAGCTGTGGGCGATTGAAAGTGTTTTGGCAGTGCAGCGTTTTTGTTGTTGTTTTTTTTTTTTTTTTTTTTGAGACGCTTTGTTGCTATACAGAATATCCGTAGCACAGTTTACTTGTAACTGATTTCGCTGATAATTTGTATAATACTAATAATGTTTGTATAGTACGGATGTCATATGGTATAGACACGTATGTTCGGAAACCAGAAATATAATTTTTCCATCTACTCTGCTATTTGATGTTGTACAGAAAGAATGTTGTGACAGTTGGTCGGTGTGGTATTTTTCCCGCCCCTCCTCCATTGTGATTGGACGGTCTGGTAGAAAGTGACAGTGATGAGCGTTTTAACCAAAGTTTAACATTCTTTAACTCTCGCCGATCTATAAAAAACGCTGAGTGTTCAGCGCTTTATAGCCATAAAAATGCATGGCGTTTTAAAAACGCGGCACTCCCATTGAAAACAATTGAATAAACACACCAGTCGCGTGAAAAAAAAACGCATTGGTGGACACGACACACAGCCTAAGTGCCTGCTGCATCTATACCAAAAAATATTGTTAAATGTTGTTAAAAAAAAATTCAAGGCAGTTTCAAAGTCTGTCCTTTTTAAGCTAAATTAGCCATTGTCAGAAGTGTTGCATCTAAGCCAGAAATGGACTTACCACGTAGGTTTACATTTTTGGGGGGCATATTTCGAATGTGGGCCAAGTTAGACTTACACCCTGATTAGCCAATGCTGACTGTGCCGTATATTTTCCAAATGTGGCCCAAATTATTATGAATTATATGGACCATATTTGCCATGCCATATGGGTGGCACTTTCGGCTCACACCTGAGGCAGTGCCACTGTAGCATATCTTTGCCAAAACTGGCCCAAATACATTCTGAGATAACTGTGCCTTTTTACAGCGTTATATGTGGGCCACTTTTGGCTCACATCCAGATGAGCCAGTGCTCACTTAGCCATATCTTTGCCAAACGTGGCCCAGATGTGTTATAAGATAACTGGGCCACATTTTCAATATTATATGTGGGCCACTTTTGGCTCACATCCAGATGAGCCAGTGGTCACTTAGCCATATCTTTGCCAAACCTGGCCCAGATGTGTTATAAGATAACTGGGCGACACTTGCAACATTATATGTGGGCCACTTTTGGCTCACATCCAGATGAGCCAGTGGTCACTCAGCCATATCTTTGCCAAACCTGGCCCAGATGTGTTATAAGATAACTGGGCCACATTTTCAATATTATATGTGGGCCACTTTTGGCTCACATCCAGATGAGCCAGTGGTCACTTAGCCATATCTTTGCCAAACCTGGCCCAGATGTGTTATAAGATAACTGGGCGACACTTGCAACATTATATGTGGGCCACTTTTGGCTCACATCCAGATGAGCCAGTGGTCACTCAGCCATATCTTTGCCAAACCTGGCCCAGATGTGTTATAAGATAACTGGGCCACATTTTCAATATTATATGTGGGCCACTTTTGGCTCACATCCAGATGAGCCAGTGGTCACTTAGCCATAACTTTGCCAAACCTGGCCCAGATGTGTTATAAGATAACTGGGCCACATTTTCAATATTATATGTGGGCCACTTTTGGCTCACATCCAGATGAGCCAGTGGTCACTGAGCCATATCTTTGCCAAACCTGGCCCAGATGTGTTTTAAGATAACTGGGCCACATTAGCAACATTATATGTGGGCCACTTTTGGCTCACATCCAGATGAGCCAGTGGCCACTGAGCCATATCTTTGCCAAACCTGGCCCAGATGTGTTTTAAGATAACTGGGCCACATTAGCAACATTATATGTGGGCCACTTTTGGCTCACATCCAGATGAGCCAGTGGTCACTGAGCCATATATTTGCCAAACCTGGCCCAGATGTGTTATAAGATAACTGGGCCACATCTGCAACATTATATGTGGGCCACTTTTGGCTCACATCCAGGTGAGCCAGTGGTCACCGAGCCATATCTTTGCCAAACCTGGCCCAGATGTGTTATAAGATAACTGGGCCACATTTTCAACATTATATGTGGGCCACTTTTGGCTCACATCCAGGTGAGCCAGTGGTCACTGAGCCATATATTTGCCAAACCTGGCCCAGATGTGTTATAAGATAACTGGGCCACATTTGCAACATTATATGTGGGCCACTTTTGGCTCACATCCAGATGAGCCAGTGGTCACTGAGCCATATCTTTGCCAAACCTGGCCCAGATGTGTTTTAAGATAACTGGGCCACATTAGCAACATTATATGTGGGCCACTTTTGGCTCACATCCAGATGAGCCAGTGGTCACTGAGCCATATATTTGCCAAACCTGGCCCAGATGTGTTATAAGATAACTGGGCCACATTTTCAATATTATATGTGGCCCACTTTTGGCTCACATCCTGATGGGCCAGTGGTCACTCAGCCATATATTTGCCAAACCTGGCCCAGATGTGTTATAAGATAACTGGGCCACATTTGCAACATTATATGTGGGCCACTTTTGGCTCACATCCAGGTGAGCCAGTGGTCACTGAGCCATATCTTTGCCAAACCTGGCCCAGATGTGTTATAAGATAACTGGGCCACATTTGCAACATTATATGTGGGCCATTTTTGGCTCACATCCAGATGAGCCAGGGGTCACTGAGCCATATATTTGCCAAACCTGTGCCAGATGTGTTATAAGATAACTGGGCCACATTAGCAACATTATATGTGGGCCACTTTTGGCTCACATCCAGATGAGCCAGTGGTCACTGAGCCATATATTTGCCAAACCTGGCCCAGATGTGTTATAAGATAACTGGGCCACATTTTCAATATTATATGTGGGCCACTTTTGGCTCACATCCTGATGGGCCAGTGGTCACTCAGCCATATATTTGCCAAACCTGGCCCAGATGTGTTATAAGATAACTGGGCCACATTAGCAACATTATATGTGGGCCACTTTTGGCTCACATCCAGATGAGCCAGTGGTCACTGAGCCATATATTTGCCAAACCTGGCCCAGATGTGTTATAAGATAACTGGGCCACATTTTCAATATTATATGTGGGCCACTTTTGGCTCACATCCTGATGGGCCAGTGGTCACTCAGCCATATATTTGCCAAACCTGGCCCAGATGTGTTATAAGATAATTGGGCCACATTTTCAACATTATATGTGGGCCACTTTTGGTTCACATCCTGATGAGCCAGTGGTCACTCAGCCATATCTTTGCCAAACCTGGCCCAGATGTGTTATAAGATAACTGGGCCACATTTGCAACATTATATGTGGGCCACTTTTGGCTCACATCCAGGTGAGCCAGTGGTCACTGAGCCATATCTTTGCCAAACCTGGCCCAGATGTGTTATAAGATAACTGGGCCACATTTGCAACATTATATGTGGGCCACTTTTGGCTCACATCCAGGTGAGCCAGTGGTCACTGAGCCATATCTTTGCCAAACCTGGCCCAGATGTGTTATAAGATAACTGGGCCACATTTGCAACATTATATGTGGGCCACTTTTGGCTCACATCCAGATGAGCCAGTGGTCACTGAGCCATATCTTTGCCAAACCTGGCCCAGATGTGTTTTAAGATAACTGGGCCACATTTTCAACATTATATGTGGGCCATTTTTGGCTCACATCCAGATGAGCCAGTGGTCACTGAGCCATATATTTGCCAAACCTGTCCCAGATGTGTTATAAGATAACTGGGCCACATTAGCAACATTATATGTGGGCCACTTTTGGCTCACATCCAGATGAGCCAGTGGTCACTGTGCCATATCTTTGCCAAACCTGGCCCAGATGTGTTATAAGATAACTGGGCCACATTTGCAACATTATATGTGGGCCACTTTTGGCTCACATCCAGATGAGCCAGTGCCACTGTGCCATATATTTGCCAAACCTGGCAAAGATATGTTTTAAGATAACTGGGCCACATTTGCGACATTATATGTGGGCCACTTTTGGCTCACATCCAGATGAGCCAGTATTCACTGAGCCATATCTTTGCCAAACCTGGCCCAGATATGTTATAAGATAACTGGGCCACATTTTCAGGATTATATGTGGGCCACTTTTGGCTCACATCGAGGTGAGCCAGTGCCACTGTGCCATATCTTTGCCAAACCGGGCCCAGATATGTTTTGAGATAACTGGGCCACATTTTCAGGATTATATGTGGGCCACTTTTGGCTCACATCCAGATGAGCCAGTGCCACTGTGCCATATCTTTGCCCAACCTGGCCCAGATATGTTTTAAGATAATTGGGCCACATTTGCTGAAACATATGTGGGCCATATTTGGTTTACATCCAGATTAGTCATTGTCAATTGTGCCACGTTTTTGCCATAGGTGGCCCACATTTGGTTTGTCATATTTGGGCCATGTTTATTATCTATCATATGGGCCACTTTAGGCTCAGATTCAGATTACACATTGTCATGAGTGCCGCATCTTTGCCTAAAATGGCCCAGATGTGATTTACATTTTTTGGGCCATATTTGCCATTTTACATGTGGGCCACTTCAGGCTCAGACACATTTGGTGCGGGCCATAAGAAGGCCACCAGTGCCGCATCAATGCCTGAAGTGGCCCACATCCGTCTGCTATCTGGGACACAATTTAAGATATTTTAGAAGAAAACCGAGAGGCTTGTGACTGTACCATTGACTGTCAAGTAAATTACACTGTCAGTAATCCAGTAAAGTATGAAAAACATCATCGGAATACTCCATCTGCCATCAGTGGTTCAATCTGAATGTTATGAAGCGACAAGAATACTTTTTTTTTATGCAAAGAAAATAAAAATAATGACTTTATTCACTAATTTGTCTCCTCTGTGTCTCTCCGCAATCACCGTAGCGCCATTTTGGAGAATATCCACTGAACGCACTACGTATGCTATTCTGTGTCAGCTGTGCCACAAGGAAGTGCTGTTTTTGTTCAAATCAAAGTGTAAATACACGTAAAAAATATATCGCGGCTGGCAGAAGAGTGTACGTAGTTTGCTTCCAGCGGATACTCTCCAAAATGGCGCTACATTGACGAGGAGAGACGAATTATTGAATAAAGTCGTTATTTTTATTTCCTTTGCGTACAAAAAGTATTCTTGTAGCTTTATAACATTCAGATTGAACCACTGATGGCAGATGTAGTATTCTGACGATGTTTTTCATGACAATATTTTTATGGACCTTGACAGTGTTCATTACTTGGCAGTCAATGGGACAGTCACAAGGCTCTGGTTTTCATCTAAAATATCTTAAATTGTGTTCCGAGGACGAACTAAGCTTTTACTGGTTTGGAACGACATGGGGGTAAGTGATTAATGGCAAAATTTTCATTTTGGGGTGGAGTATGCCCTTTAAAGATAAAGTTAGTTAAAGATATAGTGGCTAAATACATGACTGACTACATCATATACTACATGCACATGGATTCTAATGATACATAAAAATTCTTTGCTAAATACAGATTAGATGTACTTGAGTGTAAACAAGAAAATAGTTTTACAGGCACAGCCTTTGGGAGTTCTGTTGTGAATATAGATGTATGGAAGACGAGAAAGGACTTAAGTATAAATAAATGAATAAATGCGGAAATAAATAAATAAATGTAGAAATACATAAATGAGGAAATAAATGAGTGAATGAATAAATTAAATACTGAAATAAATAAAAACATAAATGAAGAAATAAATAAGATATGCAGATATGCATAAATTAATTTTGATAATAAATGATTTTGTCAAAAGTGTCATTTTTAATTGTGCTATTTGTACAAATTGTGTTATACTACATTTATTTCTACATATATTTATGTATTATACGTTTATTTATTTTTACATTTGTAATGAGTGGGGCAGGGCCGAGAACTGTGGGAGCGGAGTGAGGCCGGTGGAGTTGAATGTAATGAGCGACATGTCCTTTTTATATTATTTATGTATTATTATTTCTACATTTTTATTATTATTTATGTATTTTTGTGTCTGTATGTTAATAAGGTAGGCGGTCCTAACCTCTCTCAATGCAGGATCGTTATCGTTATGGCTGTGGCTAATATGGATATAGACCTCGATCCAGCTGTGTTTGCTGGCCTTTAAGATGCAGCAGGCCAGCATGCGCTCGAAATACTGCGGTCAAGTCAACCCCGTCTTTGTCTTGTGCATCTAAGTTAATCGCGCACGTACGGTGTGGGTGCTGGGAGTGGTCAAAATGGATGTAAAGACGCTGTCACAACGGCGTCATAACACTGACCCTACACCTAAACCTACCCCTTACAAGAATCTTTCTGCTAATTCTACTATTTTACTGAAGTTGCGCATGCGCTGTGAGGGGGAAACAGGGGAAATGAATTCACCGGACTTGCATCCTCCCATCCCCGGGAACTTGCAAAGTCCGAACTACCTAGGACGCAAGTCCAAACTTTGCGTACTTGGTATTAAGAGACGCCTCATGTATTTTCAAGACACTGCTGGCTTGACTGCAGTTAATAAAGTTAGCAGGCTAAACTAGGCTAACTGCTATCTCGTGTTCGTTCCTAACAGAAACGGTTGTTCTGACTGGTTTGCCTAATTGATCAATCCTGCATTGGGAGAGGTTAGTATGGAGGACCAAACCTGCAAAAACAATAAATAAATAAATACGCAAATAAATACATAAATAAATCCACAAAATAATACATAAATAGATAAATAAATAAATAAATAAATGTGCAAATAAATACATAAATAAATATATAAATCCACATATTCCTGTATAAATAAATATATAAATAATTAAATGTGCGAGAAAATAAATAATTAAATAAATTAAACGAATGTTGGGGGAAATACGTTTTTTTTCCCCCCCATCAAATGTTTATTCATTTTTGAATGTAGTTCCGTATTTATTTTTCCTCGGCTCAACATGCTAATAAGAGGGTGTCTATCAAGCATCAGAGAAGGCGGTCTTTATGTCACCATTGGTTGATTGTTATAAAAGTTCTGCGTTCGATTGTTTGCAATGCCCGTTAACGTAAAGGCAACTGACAAGCAGCGATTCAGCATTGTGTTTTAGAGAGATGGTTGAAGTCATCATGCTAACAGTTGCCAGAGACTTGCGACGGCTAGCTGACACTGTTCAAATTAGTAGTACGCTATCTGCTGATTATATTCTCTTCAGAGTAGATTCCTCTATACACTCTTTAGGTCAGTTAGCAGCTACATTTGATCTGGCTGTAGATCCTTTTGTCCTCGAAAGGCGGGAACAGGTTACTCTCATTTTAAGACATACGGGTGTCAACAGAAATGTAACTGGACATCCTTTACTCCCTATTCCAGCAAGTGCAATTGAGTCTTATTTATTATCAGGCTTAAGCAGGGTGCGAACTACTGGGGGTAGGGGGAGCTCGGCTCCCCTTAATAAGACATGGGCTCCCCTGAAAACGTGATTTGTGAAATTTTGGGGGGTCTCAAAAAATATTGACAATGTGTTATTTTTACGTGCAATTTCAGTTTTGTGTAATGTGATCATCTTGGATTATTATGTGTAAAATCGCAAAAATATTAATTCATGCATGACGGCGATTTAAACCTAATTCACTTCAATAAAGATAGCCTAACTATACATGCTATTCTTGTCATGAGCATCAAGGTGTGGGGGCGCTGCGGTGCAAATTCATTCCACTCATGTTTAATACGTTAACTCAAAGATTCGTAGGAAAAATATAAACGTTGGATTCAACATTGGCCGTAGATCTGTGCGCGCAGTCCTTGAAATCCATTCTGCGGTTAGCATCATATAGCCACCATGGCAAAAAGAACACAAGGCAGTTTAATGGCACGACCGAATCACCTGCTGCAAGCCCTGTTAGCACACCTCCCTCCTGGATGACAACGCAAGAAGTAAGTCATTGTAGAGCCCTGGATTTCTGCCCGGGCCCGACGGACCCCGACTTTTTTACGCCTCTAGGGCCGGGCTTCGGGCCAATTTCCACGTCATAGTTCAGACGCGGGCCGGGCATTTGGCCTGTTTTGGGTTTCTGATTATTTTTATATTGTAGACATCCATCGATGAAAAAAATTGGCAGGCTGGTGGAAACAACACGAGACCGGGACTGAGAGCATCTCGATGGTGTTTAGTGTCCCGCAGCAGCAGGTGCGCAAGTGACTTCAGCGCAGAGGAATAGTTCTGCGTTCAAATGCACGCAATAGGCTAAAGCTTGCTGCAAAACCCCAGCAAACATAACCATGAATGTGTCTGCGGGAAATAGTAAGGAGTTATTTGAATTATTTACTAATAAACTAATGTTTTCTGAGTCTGTGTCGCAAGGATGAAGTTACTGATCCTGACTCGCCGTCTGATCCTGACTCGCCGTCTCCTCATTAGACGCACCTTTAGAGAGAAATGCATCTTTATTGATTATGATTAAGATAATAATAAAATAGTTTTTGATTTCATATTTTTTTATTTCGTTAAGTGATAATTTAAAGCTTTCTATAGATATATTTATCATGTCTGTGAGGCATGTATTCGCTCAGCTTCGGTTCATTTGTGTGAAGCGCTCCTGTTCAAGACGGCAGAAAGAGCATCATGTTTGTTTTCTTTGTTTTATAAAAGAACTACCTTTTGTTGGTATTGTGAGTGCACACAAATACAAGTACACCCTTTACAGGTCCGAATGATGTATTACTCTTACCTTTATCAAAAAATTAAAAATAAAAATAAAAAATGAGGGCGTATGCTATTTTAATTTGTTTCCACTGAAAACAATCCAAGTGTTTGCTGCTGCCTCCTTGTCCTGCAGAGCGCGCTTTAGCTTCCACTCTCAGCACAAACTTAGATATAGGCTAGCGCACATTATTATTATAGCGCAGGTTTAATGTTTAAACTTTGTTATATACTTGAACTGTTTTAGTATATCTATAGATTTTATTTTAGGCAAGTCGTGATGATATGAAAAGGCTAAATTGATAGGCTATGATCAGCTCATGCCGCTGGCCGCTTGGTCGTTACTTTAAAAAAACAAAAAACTTATAGGCTATTTAACGAACAAAAATGCTCCAAACGTCTTTCTAAATTAACCTAATAAAAAAACAAAACGAAATATAATCATTTTGCCATTACACACAAAACTGAACTATTTTAATAGCCGAAACAGTAGTATAAACTCTTTTAGGAGGGGGGGGGGGGGGGGGGGTCTCGGGTCGGTAATTCTGATAAACTGTCGGACGTGGGTCGGGCTAGGGCCTAAATTTGAGGCCCGTGCAGGGCTCTAAGTCATTCTAAGTCCACGATCCCATAGACCCCCATAGGAGCACCCACCCCCCCGTAAAAAAAAAAAAAAAAAGGTAGGCTCTCCCAAAGTCCACGGTATAGTTTGAACACTGGGCTTAAGAGCACGTGAAATTGCAGAGCTAGTTGGAGTTTGCGAGAGGACAATTCGTTATAGAATGGCACAAAATGGTTTAAGGTAGGTTGAGGCTCTTTACGGTATACTTGATATTACAAATTTAGTTTCTGTGTTTACATATAAGTTTATCAATGAGTCAAAAGGGATTTATCTCATTTTGCAAAGTATAATGGCTGCCCAGTGCCGACTTGTGTGAGTGAGTGAGTGTGCGCGTTTTTGTGAGACATCAGGACATAGATTTGTATAATAACAAGGGTATGACACGTGTTACAAGAAGAAGGTGACTTTTCAGGACATTACCCCATGTCCCCACTTTTCAAAACCCTTATAAATCACACAGAATGGGGGGGGGGTCTCGGGTCGGTAATTCTGATAAACTGTCGGACGTGGGTCGGGCTAGGGCCTAAATTTGAGGCCCGTGCAGGGCTCTAAGTCATTCTAAGTCCACGATCCCATAGACCCCCATAGGAGCACCCACCCCCCCGTAAAAAAAAAAAAAAAAAGGTAGGCTCTCCCAAAGTCCACGGTATAGTTTGAACACTGGGCTTAAGAGCACGTGAAATTGCAGAGCTAGTTGGAGTTTGCGAGAGGACAATTCGTTATAGAATGGCACAAAATGGTTTAAGGTAGGTTGAGGCTCTTTACGGTATACTTGATATTACAAATTTAGTTTCTGTGTTTACATATAAGTTTATCAATGAGTCAAAAGGGATTTATCTCATTTTGCAAAGTATAATGGCTGCCCAGTGCCGACTTGTGTGAGTGAGTGAGTGTGCGCGTTTTTGTGAGACATCAGGACATAGATTTGTATAATAACAAGGGTATGACACGTGTTACAAGAAGAAGGTGACTTTTCAGGACATTACCCCATGTCCCCACTTTTCAAAACCCTTATAAATCACACAGAATGGAGTGTATTGAAAATCTGAAATAGCAGAAAGTCTCCTGTAAGGGGTAGTTTTAGGTGTAGGGCAATAGCACAAACAGTTTGTACAAACCATTCGGTTGTGAAAAAATAGCAATTTTTACATATGATTTACAGTAGATTTGAATAAATATCCAAAATGTAAAAGGTGTGCATTATAACTGACACATAGATGAACAGTTTACAGTTAATTTTATGGCTGCAAGTCATTCTGCTGAAATGCTATTGAGCTTTAAATTATGGCAAATATTTTGAGTTTGAGCCCATTCGGAAGTGAAAAATAGCAATTTTTACATATGATTTACAGTAGATTTTAATAAATAAATAAATAATGTAAAAGGTCTGCATTATAGCTGACACATAGATGAACAGTTTACAGTTGTTTTATGACTGTAAGTCATTCTGCTCATATGCTATTGAAGTTAGAAAAATGTATACCAATATCGCATGTAACTTTAGAGACGGTCCCTAAATATGCGAATATCGAACGTCCAACGTCAAGCCAACTTTATACCAGTTGACACCCGTATGTCTTAAAATGAGAGTAACCTGTTCCAGCTTTTCGAGGACAAAAGGATCTACAGCCACATCAAATATAGCTGCTAACTGACCTAAAGAGTGTATAGATGAATCTACTCTGAAGAGAATATAATCAGCAGATAGCGTACTACTAATTTGAACAGTGTCAGCTAGCCTTGGCAAGTCTCTGGCAACTGTTAGCATGATGACTTCAACCATCTCTCTAAAACACAATGCTGAATCGATGCTTGTCAGTTGCCTTTACGTTAACGGGCATTGCGCAGGCAAACAATCGACCGCAGAACTTTTATAACAATCAACCAATGGTGGCATAAAGACCGCCTTCTCTGATGCTTGATAGACACCCTCTCATTAGCATGTTGAGCTGAGGAAAAATAAATACGGAACTACATTCAAAAATGAATAAACATTTGATGGGGGAAAAAAAAAAACGTATTTCCCCCAACATTCGTTTAATTTATTTAATTATTTATTTTCTCCACATTTAATTATTTATATATTTGTTTATACAGGAATATGTGGATTTATATATTTATTTATGTATTTATTTGCACATTTATTTATTCATCTATTTATGTATTATTTTGTGGATTTATTTATGTATTTATTTGCGTATTTATTTATTTATTTATTGTTTTTGCAGGTTTGGTCCTCCATAGGTTAGGACTGCCTTATTAACATACGGACACAGAAATAAATAAATGTAGAAATACATAAATAAATGTAGTATAAAACAATTGGTACAAATAGCACAATTAAAAATGACACTTTTGACATAATCATTTATTATCAAAATTAATTTATGCATATCTGCGCTTATTTATTTCTTGATTTATGTTTTTATTTATTTCAGTATTTAATTATTCATTCATTCATTTATGTATTTTTATTTATTTATTCATTTATATATTTCTACATTTATTTATTTCTGTATTTATTTATTTATTTATACTTAAGTAATTTCTCTTCCTCCATATCGATGTGCAATACCATTCTTAAATAATTAATATGGTATGTAAACTTAAGTTGCGTTTCTTTATCTTACAGGCTACATCAAAACAAAATTCAGCACAGAACCACGTGTAATTAAGAAGGCCATCGCCGAGAAATGTGCAGATGAATGCAAGCTATCAAAAAGACGCCCCAGCAATTGTGTGTGAGGCATTGATTGGTTCAGGATGTGTTTTAGATGTTTGTTTAAAAAATCTATATAATATATATATTTGTGCTGTCAAACGATTAATCGCGATTAACAATTTATTTACACGTGTGTGTGTGTGTGTGTGTGTGTGTACTGCGTATATTTATTATGTATATATAAATACACATATCTGTATATATTTAAGAAAAAAATTGTTTATATATTAAAAATATTTATAAATAATATGCATTACATGAATTAACATATGTGTATTCATATATAATCATATATAATAAATATACATAGTATGCACACGTATGTTATTTAAACAAAAACTTTTATTTTGGATGTGATTAATCATTTGACAGCACTAATTTATATATATAATATTATTGTTTTGTCTTTTTGTTAAAGCCTGTAATATAATCTAGAGAATATTAAAAGAAAATAAATAAAAATAAACTAATAGTGAAAATTCAATAATAAAGTAATTCAAGTTATGAAGGTAGAAAGAAATAAAAACACAAATAAAACAACAGAACACTATTGCTTTGTCTTTTATTTAATCAATCCATTTTCAGTGCCTTAGAAGTTTTTTTGCACTAATGCTGTGTGCTGCACAAATCCCCTCCCATGTTGTTTATAATGTTACTGCAGGTTGCACAACATACAATGAACAATTTCTACATCAAGGTGAGTTTAAGCAAACTGGAAGTACTATTTGTTAGTAATAATAATAATGAAAAATTCCTGTATAGACATAAACAGGCACCCAATTGGATCCAATTCAAATCCAATAGGATTGATCCTACAGGACATTTATGTCTTGTCCTATAGGACTATTCCTATCGGAATCCTATTGGAACGGTTCTTACAGGATATTTATTTCTTGTCCTATAGGACTATTCCTATCGGAATCCTATAGGAATGGTTCCAAAATACGATAGAAATTCCAATTGGAATCCTATACAATTTTCCTATTGGAATCCTATAGGATTTTTTGACAAGGGGTCTGCGTGCAGCGTGTGTGTGCCAGTGATTATAGGTGTGTCTGCAGCGTGTATATGTGTGTGCGAGTGTTTATAGGTGTGTCTGCGTGCAGCGTGTGCGCGAGTGTTTATAGGTGTGTCTGCGTTCAGCGTGTGTGCGCGAGTGTTTATAGGTGTGTCTGCGTTCAGCGTGTGTGCGCGAGTGTTTATAGGTGTGTCTGCAGCGTGTATATGTGTGTGCGAGTGTTTATAGGTGTGTCTGCGTGCAGCGTGTGTGCGCGAGTGTTTATAGGTGTGTCTGCGTTCAGCGTGTGTGCGCGAGTGTTTATAGGTGTGTCTGCAGCGTGTATATGTGTGTGCGAGTGTTTATAGGTGTGTCTGCAGCGTGTATATGTGTGTGTGAGTGTTTATAGGTGTGTCTGCAGCGTGTATATGTGTGTGCGAGTGTTTATAGGTGTGTCTGCAGCGTGTATATGTGTGTGCGAGTGTTTATAGGTGTGTCTGCGTGCAGCGTGTGTGCGCGAGTGTTTATAGGTGTGTCTGCAGCGTGTATGTGTGTGCGAGTGTTTATAGGTGTGTGTGCAGCGTGTATATGTGTGTGCGAGTGTTTATAGGTGTGTCTGCAGCGTGTATATGTGTGTGCCAGTGTTTATAGGTGTGTCTGCGTGCAGCGTGTGTGCGCGAGTGTTTATAGGTGTGTCTGCGTTCAGCGTGTGTGCGCGAGTGTTTATAGGTGTGTCTGCAGCGTGTATGTGTGCGCGAGTGTTTATAGGTGTGTCTGCGTTCAGCGTGTGTGCGCGAGTGTTTATAGGTGTGTCTGCGTTCAGCGTGTGTGCGCGAGTGTTTATAGGTGTGTTTGCAGCGTGTATATGTGTGTGCGAGTGTTTATAGGTGTGTCTGCGTGCAGCGTGTGTGCGCGAGTGTTTATAGCTGTGTCTGCGTTCAGCGTGTGTGCGCGAGTGTTTATAGGTGTGTCTGCGTTCAGCGTGTGTGCGCGAGTGTTTATAGGTGTGTCTGCAGCGTGTATATGTGTGTGCGAGTGTTTATAGGTGTGTCTGCAGCGTGTATATGTGTGCGCGAGTTTTTATAGGTGTGTCTGCAGCGTGTATATGTGTGTGCGAGTGTTTATAAGTGTGTCTGCGTTCAGCGTGTGTGCGCGAGTGTTTATAGGTGTGTCTGCAGCGTGTATATGTGTGCGCGAGTGTTTATAAGTGTGTCTGCGTTCAGCGTGTGTGCGCGAGTGTTTATAGGTGTGTCTGCAGCGTGTATATGTGTGCGCGAGTGTTTATAAGTGTGTCTGCGTTCAGCGTGTGTGCGCGAGTGTTTATAGGTGTGTCTGCAGCGTGTATATGTGTGTGCGAGTGTTTATAGGTGTGTCTGCAGCGTGTATATGTGTGCGCGAGTTTTTATAGGTGTGTCTGCAGCGTGTATATGTGTGTGCGAGTGTTTATAGGTGTGTCTGCAGCGTGTATATATGTGTGTGCGAGTGTTTATAGGTGTGTCTGCGTGCAGCGTGTGTGTGCGAGTGTTTATAGGTGTGCGAGTGTTTATAGGTGTGTCTGCAGCGTGTATATGTGTGTGCGAGTGTTTATAGGTGTGTCTGCAGCGTGTATATGTGTGTGCGAGTGTTTATAGGTGTGTCTGCAGCGTGTATATGTGTGTGCGAGTGTTTATAGGTGTGTCTGCAGCGTGTATATGTGTGTGCGAGTGTTTATAGGTGTGTCTGTAGCGTGTATATGTGTGTGCGAGTGTTTATAGGTGTGTCTGCGCGAGTGTTTATAGGTGTGTCTGCGTTCAGCGTGTGTGCGCGAGTGTTTATAGGTGTGTCTGCGTTCAGCGTGTGTGCGCGAGTGTTTATAGGTGTGTCTGCAGCGTGTATATGTGTGCGCGAGTGTTTATAGGTGTGTCTGCGTGCAGCGTGTGTGTGCGAGTGTTTATAAGTGTGACGTTCAGGCGTGTGTGCGCGAGTGTTTATAGGTGTGTCTGCGTTCAGCGTGTGTGCGCGAGTGTTTATAGGTGTGTCTGTGTTCAGCGTGTGTGCGCGAGTGTTTATAGGTGTGTCTGCGTTCAGCGTGTGTGCGCGAGTGTTTATAGGTGTGTCTGCGTTCAGCGTGTGTGCGCGAGTGTTTATAGGTGTGTTTGCAGGGGTGTATATGTGTGCGCGAGTGTTTATAGGTGTGTCTGCGTTCAGCGTGTGTGTGCGAGTGTTTATAGGTGTGTCTGCAGCGTGTATATGTGTGTGCGATTGTTTATAGGTGTGTCTGCGTGCAGCGTGTATGTGCGAGTGTTTATAGGTGTGTCTGCGTTCAGCGTTTGTGTGCGAGTGTTTTTAGGTGTGTCTGCGTTCAGCGTGTGTGTGCGAATGTTTTTAGGTGTGTCTGCAGCGTGTATATGTGTGTGCGAGTGTTTATAGGTGTGTCTGCAGCGTGTATATGTGTGTGAGTGTTTATAGGTGTGTCTGCGTGCAGCGTGTGTGCGCGAGTGTTTATAGGTGTGTCTGCGTTCAGCGTGTGTGCGCGAGTGTTTATAGGTGTGTCTGCGTTCAGCGTGTGTGCGCGAGTGTTTATAGGTGTGTCTGCAGCGTGTATGTGTGCGCGAGTGTTTATAGGTGTGTCTGCGTTCAGCGTGTGTGCGCGAGTGTTTATAGGTGTGTCTGCAGTGTGTCTGCAGCGTGTATATGTGTGTGCGAGTGTTTATAGGTGTGTCTGCAGCGTGTATATATGTGTGTGCGAGTGTTTATAGGTGTGTCTGCGTGCAGCGTGTGTGTGCGAGTGTTTATAGGTGTGTCTGCAGCGTGTATGTGTGCGAGTGTTTATAGGTGTGTCTGCAGCGTGTATATGTGTGTGCGAGTGTTTATAGGTGTGTCTGCAGCATGTATATGTGTGTGCGAGTGTTTATAGGTGTGTCTGCAGCGTGTATATGTGTGCGCGAGTGTTTATAGGTGTGTCTGCAGCATGTATATGTGTGCGCCTGTGTTTATAGGTGTGTCTGCAGCGTGTATATGTGTGTGCGAGTGTTTATAGGTGTGTCTGCGTGCAGCGTGTGCGCGAGTGTTTATAGGTGTGTCTGCGTTCAGCGTGTGTGCGCGAGTGTTTATAGGTGTGTCTGCGTTCAGCGTGTGTGCGCGAGTGTTTATAGGTGTCTGCGTTCAGCGTGTGTGCGCGAGTGTTTATAGGTGTGTCTGCGTTCAGCGTGTGTGTGCGAGTGTTTATAGGTGTGTCTGCAGCGTGTATATGTGTGTGCGAGTGTTTATAGGTGTGTCTGCGTCCAGCGTGTGTGCGCGAGTGTTTATAGGTGTGTCTGCAGCGTGTATATGTGTGCGCGAGTGTTTATAGGTGGGTGATTCTCTGAATTGGGTGCCCTTCAAGTCCCCCAAACTTACTTCAAAGATTTTCAATTGAAGGAAATCACAAAATGCATTTTAACGCTGTCAATTAATAGAACCAGGTGCCTTTGCATTATAATGCAACACAATTGCTTTTTTTTTATTTTAATTTAAATATAATGGGTTGCCTAAGTAGTAGACAACAAGCATGTTTGCATGTCCTCACTAACCATCATTACATTTTCATTGAATATCAAACAAATAAAAAGTGCAATTTATACCAAAATGTTGCTGCTAATATAATCATATGTTGGTCTACTTAAACTAAAATATACATATATATATAAAAATGCATTAATTATATATGAAATTGCAATATTTATACACGTCCTCCAGTTTGTTTTCAACCCCGTCACGCCATACTATTTACCCCCCTATAAAAATAATGGATCAATCCCTGTGGCATCACATCCAGGCAGTGACATCACACAAGTCTCTTGAAGAACATGCTGCAAAGAAAGGCACTTGCCAGTATCTTTTCTTACCTATATTTCATGTTTTTCACTGTCAGATTAAGATTGTCAGGCTCAACATTTCAACTCTGTTATATGACTAAATGATAGTAAACAACGGTTTAAGAAGAATTAAATAATAGTTTTGCAAAACATTAAAATTTTATGATGTCCTAAATGCCATGTGGTGCTACTGTCTTAGCTAAGCTAACTGTTTTAGCTACTGTTAGCCAAAAACTTCAACCCCGTCACATTCAACCCCGTCACATTTTTTATTATAACAGGGTTGAATCGTTGTGACAGGGTTGAAAGTTTGACACTTCTTAGTAGATTACTCAATTGTAGACTTGTTGTATTGTAATGTGAACTGTCAGAAATAATCAATTATGGTATTTTATGTTCAATATTTCCAAATGGAAAGATCGATTGATGTTAGTGATTAATTAATGCTTAATGCTTTTGATTTAATGTTAAATACTTACTAAAATGTTTGTTTGTTTTTGCCAACTTTAATAAAATAAAATGTTATTGAATGTGATATCATTAATTTTACAGGTAAGAAATCCATACTATATTGAAACAATGATCATCACTTCAACCCTGTTATCATTTTCAACCCCGTTATGCAGAGTTCAACCCTGTTATTTGACAGTTTTTATTAATATTTTCGTGATAAGAAGACAAATTAGGTCAATGTTTGTTGGAAAATGTATTTTCTTAAAGGTTTGACTAATCCACTATCACATGAAATGATCAGAAATATAACTATTTAAGGTATATAAAAAAAAAAAGGTATGACCCAAAAGGCACCCAATTCAGAGAATCACCCAGGTGTGTCTGCAGCGTGTATATGTGTGCGCGAGTGTTTATAGGTGTGTCTGCAGCGTGTATATGTGTGTGCGAGTGTTTATAGGTGTGTCTGCGTGCAGCGTGTGTGCGGGAGTGTTTATAGGTGTGTCTGCGTTCAGTGTGTTTGCGCGAGTGTTTATAGGTGTGTCTGCGTTCAGCGTGTGTGCGCGAGTGTTTATAGGTGTGTCTGCAGCGTGTATATGTGTGTGCGAGTGTTTATAGGTGTGTCTGCAGCGTGTATATGTGTGTGCGAGTGTTTATAGGTGTGTCTGCAGCGTGTATATGTGTGTGCGAGTGTTTATAGGTGTGTCTGCAGCGTGTATATGTGTGCGCGAGTGTTTATAGGTGTGTCTGCGTTCAGCGTGTGTGCGCGAGTGTTTATAGGTGTGTCTGCAGCTTGTATATGTGTGCGCGAGTGTTTATAGGTGTGTCTGCGTTCAGCGTGTGTGCGCGAGTGTTTATAGGTGTGTCTGCAGCTTGTATATGTGTGCGCGAGTGTTTATAGGTGTGTCTGCAGCGTGTATATGTGTGTGCGAGTGTTTATGTCTGCGTGCAGCGTGTGTGCGCGAGTGTTTATAGGTGTGTCTGCGTTCAGCGTGTTTGCGCGAGTGTTTATAGGTGTGTCTGTGTGCAGCGTGTGTGTGCGAGTGTTTATAAGTGTGTCTGCGTTCAGCGTGTGTGCGCGAGTGTTTATAGGTGTGTCTGCAGCGTGTATATGTGTGCGCGAGTGTTTATAGGTGTGTCTGCAGCGTGTGTGCGTGTGTGTTTATAGGTGTGTCTGCAGCGTGTATATGTGTGTGCGAGTGTTTATAGGTGTGTCTGCGTGTGCGCGAGTGTTTATAGGTGTGTCTGCGTTCAGCGTGTGTGCGCGAGTGTTTATAGGTGTGTCTGCGTTCAGCGTGTGTGCGCGAGTGTTTATAGGTGTGTCTGCAGCGTGTATATGTGTGTGCGAGTGTTTATAGGCGTGTGTGCGCGAGTGTTTATAGCTGTGTCTGCGTTCAGCGTGTGTGCGCGAGTGTTTATAGGTGTGTCTGCGTTCAGCGTGTGTGGGCGAGTGTTTATAGGTGTGTCTGCAGCGTGTATATGTGTGTCCGAGTGTTTATAGGTGTGTCTGCAGCGTGTATATGTGTGTGCGAATGTTTATAGGTGTGTGTGTCTGCCTGCAGCGTGTGTGCGCGAGTGTTTATAGGTGTGTCTGCGTTCAGCGTGTGTGCGCGAGTGTTTATAGGTGTGTCTGCGTTCAGCGTGTGTGCGCGAGTGTTTATAGGTGTGTCTGCAGCGTGTATATGTGTGCGCGAGTGTTTATAGGTGTGTCTGCGTGCAGCCTGTGTGCGCGAGTGTTTATAGGTGTGTCTGCGTTCAGCGTGTGTGCGCGAGTGTTTATAGGTGTGTCTGCGTTCAGCGTGTGTGTGCGAGTGTTTATAGGTGTGTCTGCGTTCAGCGTGTCCGCGAGTGTTTATAGGTGTGTCTGCAGCGTGTATATGTGTGTGCGAGTGTTTATAGGTGTGTGTGCGCGAGTGTTTATAGCTGTGTCTGCGTTCAGCGTGTGTGCGCGAGTGTTTATAGGTGTGTCTGCGTTCAGCGTGTGTGCGCGAGTGTTTATAGGTGTGTCTGCAGCGTGTATATGTGTGTGCGAGTGTTTATAGGTGTGTCTGCAGCGTGTATATGTGTGCGCGAGTGTTTATAGGTGTGTCTGTAGCGTGTATATGTGTTTATAGGTGTGTCTGCAGCGTGTATATGTGTGTGCGAATGTTTATAGGTGTGTCTGCCTGCAGCGTGTGTGCGCGAGTGTTTATAGGTGTGTCTGCGTTCAGCGTGTGTGCGCGAGTGTTTATAGGTGTGTCTGCGTTCAGCGTGTGTGCGCGAGTGTTTATAGGTGTGTCTGCAGCGTGTATATGTGTGCGCGAGTGTTTATAGGTGTCTGCGTGCAGCGTGTGTGCGCGAGTGTTTATAGGTGTGTCTGCGTTCAGCGTGTGTGTGCGAGTGTTTATAGGTGTGTCTGCGTTCAGCGTGTGTGTGCGAGTGTTTATAGGTGTGTCTGCGTTCAGCGTGTGTGTGCGAGTGTTTTTAGGTGTGTCTGCAGCGTGTATATGTGTGTGCGAGTGTTTATAGGTGTGTCTGCAGCGTGTATATGTGTGTGCGAGTGTTTATAGGTGTGTCTGCAGCGTGTGTATGTGTGTGTGAGTGTTTATAGGTGTGTCTGCAGCGTGTATATGTGTGCGCGAGTGTTTATAGGTGTGTCCGCAGCGTGTATGTGTGTGCGAGTGTTTATAGGTGTGTCTGCGTGCAGCGTGTATGTGCGAGTGTTTATAGGTGTGTCTGCAGCATGTGTATGTGTGTGCGAGTGTTTATAGGTGTGTCTGTAGCGTGTATGTGTGCGCGAGTGTTTATAGGTGTGTCTGCAGCGTGTATATGTGTGTGCGAGTGTTTATAGGTGTGTCTGCGTGCAGCGTGTATGTGTGTGCGAGTGTTTATAGGTGTGTCTGCAGCGTGTATATGTGTGTGTGAGTGTTTATAGGTGTGTCTGCGTGCAGCGTGTGTGCGCGAGTGTTTATAGGTGTGTCTGCGTTCAGCGTGTGTGCACGAGTGTTTATAGGTGTGTCTGCGTTCAGCGTGTGTGCGCGAGTGTTTATAGGTGTGTCTGCAGCGTGTACGTGTGCGCGAGTGTTTATAGGTGTGTCTGCAGCGTGTACGTGTGCGCGAGTGTTTATAGGTGTGTCTGCGTTCAGCGTGTGTGCGCGAGTGTTTATAGGTGTGTCTGCGTTCAGCGTGTGTGTGCGCGAGTGTTTATAGATGTGTCTGCGTTCAGCGTGTGTGCGCGAGTGTTTATAGGTGTGTCTGCACTCAGCGTGTGTGCGCAAGTGTTTATAGGTGTGTCTGCAGCGTGTATATGTGTGTGCGAGTATTTATAGGTGTGTCTGCGTGCAGCGTGTGTGCGCGAGTGTTTATAGGTGTGTCTGCTTCAGCGTGTGTGCGCGAGTGTTTATAGGTGTGTCTGCGTTCAGCGTGTGTGCGAGTGTTTATAGGTGTGTCTGCAGCGTGTATATGTGTGTGCGAGTGTTTATAGGTGTGTCTGCAGCGTGTATATGTGTGCGCGAGTGTTTATAGGTGTGTCTGCAGCGTGTATATGTGTGTGCGAGTGTTTATAGGTGTGTCTGCGTGCAGCGTGTATGTGCGAGTGTTTATAGGTGTGTCTGCGTTCAGCGTGTGTGTGCGAGTGTTTTTAGGTGTGTCTGCAGCGTGTATATGTGTGTGCGAGTGTTTATAGGTGTGTCTGCAGCGTGTATATGTGTGTGCGAGTGTTTATAGGTGTGTCTGCAGGCAGCGTGTGTGTGCGAGTGTTTATAGGTGTGTCTGCAGCGTGTATATGTGTGCGCGGGTGTTTATAGGTGTGTCTGCGTGCAGCTTGTATGTGCGAGTGTTTATAGGCGTGTCTGCGTTCAGCGTGTGTGTGCGAGTGTTTTTAGGTGTGTCTGCAGCGTGTATATGTGTGTGCGAGTTTTTATAGGTGTGTCTGCAGCGTGTATATGTGTGTGCGAGTGTTTATAGGTGTGTCTGCGTGCAGCGTGTGTGTGCGAGTGTTTATAGGTGTGTCTGCAGCGTGTATATGTGTGCGCGAGTGTTTATAGGTGTGTCTGCAGCGTGTATATGTGTGCGCGAGTGTTTATAGGTGTGTCTGCAGCGTGTATATGTGTGTGCGAGTGTTTATAGGTGTGTCTGCGTGCAGCGTGTGTGCGCGAGTGTTTATAGGTGTGTCTGCGTTCAGCGTGTGTGCGCGAGTGTTTATAGGTGTGTCTGCAGCGTGTATATGTGTGCGCGAGTGTTTATAGGTGTGTCTGCAGCGTGTATATGTGTGTGCGAGTGTTTATAGGTGTGTCTGCAGCGTGTATATGTGTGTGCGAGTGTTTATATGTGTGTCTGCAGCGTGTATATGTGTGTGCGAGTGTTTATAGGTGTGTCTGCAGCGTGTATATGTGTGTGCGAGTGTTTATAGGTGTGTCTGCGTTCAGCGTGTGTGCGAGTGTTTATAGGTGTGTCTGCAGCGTGTATATGTGTGTGCGAGTGTTTATAGGTGTGTCTGCGTGCAGCGTGTGTGCGCGAGTGTTTATAGGTGTATCTGGGTTCAGCGTGTGTGCGCGAGTGTTTATAGGTGTGTCTGCGTTCAGCGTGTGTGCGCGAGTGTTTACAGGTGTGTCTGCGTTCAGCGTGTGTGCGCGAGTGTTTATAGGTGTGTCTGCAGCGTGTATATGTGTGCGCGAGTGTTTATAGGTGTGTCTGCGTGCAGCGTGTGTGTGCGAGTGTTTATAAGTGTGTCTGCGTTCAGCGTGTGTGCGCGAGTGTTTATAGGTGTGTCTGCAGCGTGTATATGTGTGCGCGAGTGTTTATAGGTGTGTCTGCAGCGTGTATATGTGTGCGCGTGTGTTTATAGGTGTGTCTGCAGCGTGTGTATATGTGTGTGCGAGTGTTTATAGGTGTGTCTGCGTGTGCGCGAGTGTTTATAGGTGTGTCTGCGTTCAGCGTGTGTGCGCGAGTGTTTATAGGTGTGTCTGCGTTCAGCGTGTGTGCGCGAGTGTTTATAGGTGTGTCTGCAGAGTGTTTATGTGTGTGCGAGTGTTTATAGGTGTGTGTGCGCGAGTGTTTATAGCTGTGTCTGCGTTCAGCGTGTGTGCGCGAGTGTTTATAGGTGTGTCTGCACTCAGCGTGTGTGCGCGAGTGTTTATAGGTGTGTCTGCAGCGTGTATATGTGTGCGCGAGTGTTTATAGGTGTGTCTGCAGTGTGTCTGTAGCGTGTATATGTGTGTGCGAATGTTTATAGGTGTGTCTGCAGCGTGTATATGTGTGTGCGAATGTTTATAGGTGTGTCTGCGTGCAGCGTGTGTGCGCGAGTGTTTATAGGTGTGTCTGCGTTCAGCGTGTGTGCGCGAGTGTTTATAGGTGTGTCTGCGTTCAGCGTGTGTGCGCGAGTGTTTATAGGTGTGTCTGCGTTCAGCATGTGTGCGCGAGTGTTTATAGGTGTGTCTGCAGCGTGTATATGTGTGCGCGAGTGTTTATAGGTGTGTCTGCAGCGTGTATATGTGTGCGCGAGTGTTTATAGGTGTGTCTGCAGTGTGTCTGTAGCGTGTATATGTGTGTGCGAATGTTTATAGGTGTGTCTGCAGCGTGTATATGTGTGTGCGAATGTTTATAGGTGTGTCTGCGTGCAGCGTGTGTGCGCGAGTGTTTATAGGTGTGTCTGCGTTCAGCGTGTGTGCGCGAGTGTTTATAGGTGTGTCTGCGTTCAGCGTGTGTGTGCGAGTGTTTATAGGTGTGTCTGCAGCGTGTATATGTGTGCGCGAGTGTTTATAGGTGTGTCTGCGTTCAGCGTGTGTGCGCGAGTGTTTATAGGTGTGTCTGCAGTGTGTCTGTAGCGTGTATATGTGTGTGCGAATGTTTATAGGTGTGTCTGCAGCGTGTATATGTGTGTGCGAATGTTTATAGGTGTGTCTGCGTGCAGCGTGTGTGCGCGAGTGTTTATAGGTGTGTCTGCGTTCAGCGTGTGTGCGCGAGTGTTTATAGGTGTGTCTGCGTTCAGCGTGTGTGTGCGAGTGTTTATAGGTGTGACTGCAGCGTGTATATGTGTGTGCAAGTGTTTATAGGTGTGTCTGCAGCGTGTATATGTGTGTGCGAGTGTTTATAGGTGTGACTGCAGCGTGTATATGTGTGTGCGAGTGTTTATAGGTGTGTCTGCGTTCAGCGTGTGTGTGCGAGTGTTTATAGGTGTGTCTGCGTTCAGCGTGTGTGTGCGAGTGTTTTTAGGTGTGTCTGCAGCGTGTATATGTGTGTGCGAGTGTTTATAGGTGTGTCTGCAGCGTGTATATGTGTGCGCGAGTGTTTATAGGTGTGTCTGCAGCGTGTATATGTGTGTGCGAGTGTTTATAGGTGTGTCTGCGTGCAGCGTGTATGTGCGAGTGTTTATAGGTGTGTCTGCGTTCAGCGTGTGTGTGCGAGTGTTTTTAGGTGTGTCTGCAGCGTGTATATGTGTGTGCGAGTTTTTATAGGTGTGTCTGCAGCGTGTGTATGTGTGTGCGAGTGTCTGTAGCGTGTATATGTGTGCGCGAGTGTTTATAGGTGTGTCTGCAGCGTGTATATGTGTGTGCGAGTGTTTATAGGTGTGTCTGCGTGCAGCGTGTATGTGTGTGCGAGTGTTTATAGGTGTGTCTGCAGCGTGTATGTGTGCGCGAGTGTTTATAGGTGTGTCTGCGTCCAGCGTGTGTGCGCGAGTGTTTATAGGTGTGTCTGCGTTCAGCGTGTGTGAGCCAGTGTTTATAGGTGTGTCTGCAGCGTGTATGTGTGCACGAGTGTTTATAGGTGTGTCTGCGTTCAGCGTGTGTGCGCGAGTGTTTATAGGTGTGTCTGCGTTCAGCGTGTGTGCGCGAGTGTTTATAGGTGTGTTTGCAGCGTGTATATGTGTGCGCGAGTGTTTATAGGTGTGTCTGCGTTCAGCGTGTGTGTGCGCGAGTGTTTATAGGTGTGTCTGCGTTCAGCGTGTGTGCGCGAGTGTTTATAGGTGTGTCTGCATTCAGCGTGTGTGCGCAAGTGTTTATAGGTGTGTCTGCAGCGTGTATATGTGTGTGCGAGTGTTTATAGGTGTGTCTGCGTGCAGCGTGTGTGCGCGAGTGTTTATAGGTGTGTCTGCGTTCAGCGTGTGTGCGCGAGTGTTTATAGGTGTGTCTGCGTTCAGCGTGTGTGTGCGAGTGTTTATAGGTGTGTCTGCAGCGTGTATATGTGTGTGCGAGTGTTTATAGGTGTGTCTGCAGCGTGTATATGTGTGCGCGAGTGTTTATAGGTGTGTCTGCAGCGTGTATATGTGTGTGCGAGTGTTTATAGGTGTGTCTGCGTGCAGCGTGTATGTGCGAGTGTTTATAGGTGTGTCTGCGTTCAGCGTGTGTGTGCGAGTGTTTATAGGTGTGTCTGCAGCGTGTATATGTGTGCGCGAGTGTTTATAGGTGTGTCTGCGTGCAGCTTGTATGTGCGAGTGTTTATAGGTGTGTCTGCAGTGTGTATATGTGTGTGCGAGTTTTTATAGGTGTGTCTGCAGCGTGTATATGTGTGCGCGAGTGTTTATAGGTGTGTCTGCAGGTGTATATGTGTGCGCGAGTGTTTATAGGTGTGTCTGCAGCGTGTATATGTGTGTGCGAGTGTTTATAGGTGTGTCTGCGTTCAGCGTGTGTGTGCGAGTGTTTATAAGTGTGTCTGCGTTCAGCGTGTGTGCGCGAGTGTTTATAGGTGTGTCTGCAGCGTGTATGTGTGCGCGAGTGTTTATAGGTGTGTCTGCAGGTGTATATGTGTGTGCGAGTGTTTATAGGTGTGTCTGCAGCGTGTATATCCCAGCCAACATTCTATCACGGGTCCCGTGTGGGCCCCATATGGGCTGTAAATATGGGCCCTACATGGGTTTGTCCATGGGTTCCATGTGGGCCCCATCTGAAGTAGCCCATATGAATCTCATATGGGGCCTGACTGGGACTAACGTGGGGCCCAACTGGGCAACACATATAAGACCCATATTGGTCCCACTTATGACCCAGCTAACAATCCAAGGTGGGGCCAATATGGGGCCTAGATGGGTTTGTCCGCAGGTTCCACTTGGGCCCTTTATGAATTAGCCCACATAAATCTCATATAGAACCTGAATGGGGCCCAACTGGGCAACATAAGTTTTGAAACCCATATGGCATACACCCAGTATATGTGCCTGTTCTTATGAGGTTTTTTGACGCATCAAGCCTGAACAGTATTTATAATTATCAATTCTAATTTACCTGTGATATAAGAAAAATAAAAAATAAATGAATAATTGATAAAAGCAAAATCTGTATTTTAGTTAGGTAAATGTCATTTTTTTTGCTTGAATATTCCACTGTTATTAATCTACAAAATCTCAACACATGAAAGGTGTAATTAAAAAAATAAATAAATCAGAAATTAAAATGTAAAAATACAGTATATCAAATACTTTATTATAATTCAGACATTTTCAATAAAACTTGAAGTTTTTGTTGTGTTAAGTGTTAAAAGTGTTAAACACCAACATTACCAGTTTAATTTAAAACAGGGTGATACTATCCCAACAGTTGATTTCACATAACCAAACTTATTTAACAATTCAAAAAAAATAAAAAAAATCAGTCAAGAAAACAAAACTAGTGTTACTCCAAACCCATAAGAAATTATTTCATTTTTTAATTCAAGTGGTCTGAAAAGTCATGAATAGACTTTCAATGGAGAGACAGAAATGTCTTAATTTCATAAAAAAAATAAAAAATAAAAATTGCGTTTGGTCTCATACTGTATCGTGTATCTTATCAGTGTCTGCACTTGCTTGGCCATTTTTTGTGATTAATAGGAAAGTGGGTTCAAGCGCCAGCAGAAGGCAGTGTAATGAAATAGTCTTTAAGAGATGCAGTCTATCAGCGGAAGTTCAAATCAGCTCGTAAGTGTATTTAATTGTCTCAGTGTTTAGCCGTTGCTAGGAAACGCTTATTTTTTTTAATTTGTTGAGAGTTGCTGAAATCGCGTACTGTAGCGGTGACTCTCTGAGCGGCAGGTCCTGTAGCGGCAGGTCCTGTAGCGGTGACTCTCTGAGCGGCAGGTCCTGTAGCGGTGACTCTCTGAGCGGCAGGTCCTGTAGCGGTGACTCTCTGAGCGGCAGGTCCTGTAGCGGCAGGTCCTGTAGCGGTGACTCTCTGAGCGGCAGGTCCTGTAGCGGTGACTCTCTGAGCGGCAGGTCCTGTAGCGGTGACTCTCTGAGCGGCAGGTCCTGTAGCGGTGACTCTCTGAGCGGCAGGTCCTGCAGCGGTGACTCTCTGAGCGGCAGGTCCTGCAGCGGTGACTCTCTGAGCGGCAGGTCCTGCAGCGGTGACTCTCTGAGCGGCAGGTCCTGCAGCGGTGACTCTCTGAGCGGCAGGTCCTGTAGCGGTGACTCTCTGAGCGGCAGGTCCTGCAGCGGTGACTCTCTGAGCGGCAGGTCCTGCAGCGGTGACTCTCTGAGCGGCAGGTCCTGCAGCGGTGACTCTCTGAGCGGCAGGTCCTGCAGCGGTGACTCTCTGAGCGGCAGGTCCTGCAGCGGTGACTCTCTGAGCGGCAGGTCCTGTAGCGGTGACTCTCTGAGCTGCAGGTCCTGTAGCGGTGACTCTCTGAGCGGCAGGTCCTGCAGCGGTGACTCTCTGAGCGGCAGGTCCTGTAGCGGTGACTCTCTGAGCGGCAGGTCCTGTAGCGGTGACTCTCTGAGCGGCAGGTCCTGCAGCGGTGACTCTCTGATCGGCAGGTCCTGTAGCGGTGACTCTCTGAGCGGCAGGTCCTGTAGCGGTGACTCTCTGAGCGGCAGGTCCTGCAGCGGTGACTCTCTGAGCGGCAGGTCCTGCAGCGGTGACTCTCTGAGCTGCAGGTCCTGTAGCGGTGACTCTCTGAGCGGCAGGTCCTGCAGCGGTGACTCTCTGAGCGGCAGGTCCTGTAGCGGTGACTCTCTGAGCGGCAGGTCCTGCAGCGGTGACTCTCTGATCGGCAGGTCCTGTAGCGGTGACTCTCTGAGCGGCAGGTCCTGTAGCGGTGACTCTCTGAGCGGCAGGTCCTGCAGCGGTGACTCTCTGAGCGGCAGGTCCTGCAGCGGTGACTCTCTGAGCTGCAGGTCCTGTAGCGGTGACTCTCTGAGCGGCAGGTCCTGCAGCGGTGACTCTCTGAGCGGCAGGTCCTGTAGCGGTGACTCTCTGAGCGGCAGGTCCTGTAGCGGTGACTCTCTGAGCGGCAGGTCCTGTAATAATCGATGTATAAAATCATGTATAAATGTGGCTGACATCAATGTATAAATTCATTTATAATCCTTTATAAATTGCTTAAGAGCACTATCAAACTTCTAACTGCAGTACATACACGAAAACGTATACGTTACTTTTAAAATACTTAAAAAGATTTGTATGTGTGTGTATTACAGTTTAAAGCGTCTGTTAGAGATTGTCATCTTTTGATATAGTTTATTTTGCTGTATTTTCATATACATGCGTAGCACAGTACTACTCAAAGAAACATGCATGAATGAGAAAGTGAAGTGTTGATGTTAATTAGGCTAGTCATTTAGCCCCAATATGCTGAAAAATAGCTGTGGGCTCATTGAGGTGTTCACGCATGCGCGAGGCGCGCGCACAGAAAGTCCTAAAGAGAACGGTGGTCTCAAAACTGTTTGAAATCCACCCTACCTGGCGTTCGAAAGCAGCATTTGTCCGCTTTTAGGAGCAAGTTATGTCAGATACTTTAAAAACTCAGTATTTTGCCATTCAAACACGGTTATTATAATAAATTGTGTGGAAATTCCGTTTTCCCTCAGATGAAAAAATGGCGGCTAGACGGCCACAAAATGCATCAGTAAAGCATAAAATAAACAACAATTGAGATTCCTACTTCATTAACATCAGGCAAAAAACAAAACTACACCTTACCGTCAACGAAAAATACATGTTTTAAGATTATGCAGACATTTTAGCGAGTACGCGGCCAGAAAAACAAAAATACAACATCATTATTTTAAAGGCTACATTACTTTAAATGTAATTTATACTGTCAAAACAATGTTTCCAATACTTGCAAACGTGGATAATAAAATCATTTCTTGAAAATATGCATTTTACCTGCTTATTTTCGCTCCGATTGGTCCTCTGTGAACTGATAAAAGTGACTCTGGTCGTGCTGTCGCTCCACTGTGCTTAGAAGAGACTGTATCCTTGCGCCAGAGCGGGAATTTTTTTCTAATATTTAAAATCTTTACAGTTATAAATTTAAATGTACGCTTATTTTCAGTAAAGATCAATGACATATATTATGATATGATACTATGTGAAAAAAAAAATCCAAACTAAAAACTGAATGTAACAGGACTACTTTGTCAAGCGGAAGGGGTTGTCAGAAGATCATTTGAGAGTGTAGGTCCTGTTTGAGACCGATATAAGTCCAGAGTTTGGAATTTGTAAAAACAAATAATAAAAAAAATTCTAGAGTTTGTGTTTGTAATTGTCCCTGCTAAAATGTGCGCAGTAAAAGAAAAGTGCATTTTGATAAATGCACAGGGTACATTGTAATATTGATAATTCACACATTTTCATTTGAAAAAATGAGCTATTTTGATCAGATCCATAAAATATTAAACAGTTATATTTCTTGTTTAAAAAGTGACCATTAACCAAAAGTTTAGAGGTGTAAAGATGTTTTTAAGTGTGAAATCATTTTGCCCACATAGATCCCACGATGGTCCCATATGTTCAAATCTATATGGGTCCCACATTGTGAAAAACATATGGGACCCACATAAATTGCCCATTTTCAGCCCATGCCCACATAGATCCCATGAAGGTCCCATATGTCCAAACCTATATGGGTCCCACATTGTGAAAAACATATGGGACCCACATAAATTGCCCATTTTCAGCCCATGCCCACATGGAACCCATGCTGCCCGGGTATAACCTACATGGGGCCCACATATCAATGTTGGCTGGGATGTGTGCGCGAGTGTTTATAGGTGTGTCTGCAGCGTGTATATGTGTGTGCGAGTGTTTATAGGTGTGTCTGCAGCGTGTATGTGTGTGCGAGTGTTTATAGGTGTGTCTGCAGCGTGTATATGTGTGTGCGAGTGTTTATAGGTGTGTCTGCAGCGTGTATGTGTGTGCGAGTGTTTATAGGTGTGTCTGCAGCGTGTATGTGTGTGCGAGTGTTTATTCACCTTATTTTTCATGTAAACGCGGACGCCGCCATTTTCGAACTATAATGTGTCAGATTTCCGGTAAAGCACTTCCGCTAATATTAGTTGTATTGTGATTACGTAGTTTTGCGTCGACTGTGTAGATTTTACAGGCTAGTTAACTTTTAATATGGACTACAGAAAGACTGGAGTACTTTGCGCAGTTAGGGGGTGTCATAATAGCTGGTTCAAACGTAAAAAAATACCTGCAAGACATTTGTTTTGATCATAATCCACGCACAAGAGCTGAATGTGGATGTGGGGCACCCTATGATTTGCACGCACCTCCGAAGGGTGAAGAAGCTATTTTCGAGATCTTATATTACTTTTTTCTCCCTGTATATGCGCACACACAAACACAAATCATAATGTCAAGATGCAATTTATTTTGATTCCCCCCCCAACATACACTGAAAATGATACAGTTTAGCAGTGCTAGGTAAATAAACACCAATTCGTCACTTTTTCAAAACTCATGGAACAAAAGGAAACACATATTTAAGTTATTTTATAACTTATTTTGGATGCTATTACTCCGACCTAATGCTGCACAGCACAGTAATCAGTTTACGGATAAGGACAGAAAAATTTCATTACTAATTTAAAACTATCAACAAGTGCTTTCACAGATGAAAGAGATAAAACGTGATCATTTACTCACATCATTCCAATACTTTGAATACTTTCCTCAGTGGAACAAAAAAGGAGACATTATTCAGAATGTTAGCCACAGTCACCATTCACTTTCATTGCATATTTCACTGCATATTTTCTCCATGAAATGAATGGTGAATGAAGCTAACATTCTGAATGCACATTTGCGCCACTTTGACTTGCATTCACGTCTGCTTTTAAAAACACGAAATCGCTGTCTATTTCATGTAACTACCAGAACTCGACCGACTTTCCGCTGTGCAGGTAACGTAGCTACTGATATGCCTCCGTGCTTTTATAATTCCGCATCGAAGACCCGTCTACTCCGAGCGACAACACAAAAAAACTTAAAATGTCCTCATAAGTTATGGCAGGCCACTTTTTCATTTCATCCTCCCACTGTGTTATACACCGCGGGTGTGGTAAATATTTACCATCACGGCGTTTAACAGTGTTCTCTGTGTGTTCTCCCCACATCGCTCCTTACCTACAAGGTAGCGAAACGGAAGTCTAACACATTATAAGGAAGTACGTCATCGTATTTACTTCCGCGTTGCAAAATAAGGTGAATATGTGTGTCTGCGTGCAGCGTGTATGTGCGAGTGTTTATAGGTGTGTCTGCGTGCAGCGTGTATATGTATGTGCGAGTGTTTATAGGTGTGTCTGCGTGCAGCGTGTATATGTGTGTGCGAGTGTTTATAGGTGTGTGCGAGTGTATGTGTGCGAGTGTTTATAGGTGTGTCTGCAGCGTGTATATGTGTGTGCGAGTATATATCAAATGAAAATTCATAACGGAGAGAAACCGTACACATGTGATCAATGTGGGAAGAGTTTTAGACAAGCTGGAGCTCTTAAATTACACCAGAAAACACACAGCAGTGTGAAGGATCATATGTGCTTTGATTGTGGGAAGTCTTATGTTACCGTATTGAAACTGCACCAGAGAATTCACACTGGAGAAAAACCTTACAAGTGTTCACACTGTGAAAAGAGATTTAGTCAATCAGGACAACTAAAAACACATGAGAGGATCCACACTGGAGGAAAACCGCACGCATGTGATCGATGTGGGAGGAGTTTTAAACAAGCAACCACACTTAAATTACATCTGCATTCTCATTCAGAAAAAAAGGATTTAACTGTGATCAGTGTGGTAAAAAATTTGCTAGAGCACCATACTTGAAGAAGCACCTGAAAATTCATTCAGAACAGAAGCCTCACCTGTGTACTTTGTGTGGAAAGAGCTTTTTATGGCTAAATGATTTAAAATTACACCAGAAAAGACACAGCGGTGTGAAGAGTCATGTGTGCTTTAAGTGTGAGAAGACCTTTAGTACAGATTATCAACTGAAACAGCACCAGATAATTCACACTGGAGAAAAACTTTAAACTGGTGAACAAACTGTGCTAGTGTTTACACTGTGACACGATTAAATTAGCCGATTAAATTATGCCTAATAAATTATCTTTTACCCCAAACACGACTGAGAATGAATGCGATGTCTGGGTCTGTATTATTGTCTGTCTACATAATTAACTGTCCCTCAAAAACGGGAATTGAACTTCCAGGGTCCCAGAATCCTTTGAAAGTTGCTGATACATTACAGGCCAAGTTGGGTGGTAATTGAACATGCAAAACAGAATGAATGTAAAATGACATCTTAAAGATGTTTATCAGATGTTCCAGATCAAGCGGACTTTAAAAGACAGATGTACTTGTGCTATCTGAGATAATAAACTGATTTTAATGGTACTGTATTTGAAGAAGGAATGTGTAGTCTGTTAAATGCAATCTTCAAACAATGTTTATTAGAGTTTATTAATTTGTTCAGTGTGTTTTGTGTTTTTAAAATCCTCGTTTAGCAAACTCACGTGCCTTTTGGCTAAGACTCACTCCAACGACAGCATTGAAACAATCACAAGATGAAACCAAGGTTATAAGAAGTAAAGCTGAAATTAAGAGATTAATAACAATAACATGGAAATAGAAAAAGGAAAATAATGTGAGATAATGGAATAAAAGAAAGCCATTTATACAAAGTCCAGGGGGTGAGAGGTTTATAGATATGGCAATAGAGACAGAAAATTACATTTGCACAAAACTGAGAATCAAGAAACTGGTAATTGTGACAAATGTGGACACCCAGAAACAGTAAAGCATTCTAAAATGTATTGCTTATGAAAGAGGAAGACTTCAGCCATGTCAACAATTAAGTCATCTGGGGGGAATTATTAGACAATTCTAAGTGATATTAGCAAAACGGATAAAGGCAATCAAGAGTATATAAGGAAATGTTTACATATTTTAAAAAGATAACATACACAGAGCTGGACAAAGTACACAACTCCATTACTTGAGTGAAAGTCAAATATTACTCCATTACAAGAAAAAGTTGTAAAGACTGATTTTTACTTAAGTAAAAGTACAGAAGTACTAAGTACCAAAAGTGAATATCCTTTTTTATGTCAATGCAATGTTTTTTTTATTGTTGTACGTAATACTTGCAATACCTCTGAAGCACCTTACAATACATTACACCTACTGAATACACCGACTAACTTGTAGTATCATTGGAATAAAGAGCTTTTAGAATGGAGAGAAAAACAAAACAAAACAAAAAATGATTTAGCACCCCTTCCCACCCCCACAAAAGCAGACATCAAAACAATTTTTTTTTTTTTGATGTCACACACAGAACGGTCTGCAGTGCTGCTTCAGGTCCAACACCTGTATTGTGTTTTATTAAGAGATGCTCAACAGTTCTTCTGTGGCTTTACAGGTAATATTTTCACTTACACACACGATTTAGCAAAATCAGACAATATTGTGTCTTATACATACCACAATATTAACTTATTATTATTATTATATTATTACATATATTGTTGTAAATAAATATATAATTTGCAACTTCTCAGTGTTAAAAAAATGCTGGGAAATCACTTCATGTAGCCCTACAAGAGTGATTACTGATAAACTGTCTGAAAAAAGGAAAGTGACGTTTTAGAGAAGAAAAAAAAAAAAATCACCCACTGACTTTCAAAGCTGCTAGATAACGACTTTCTACTTCGAGGACCTTGATAGAAATGTATAGTGGAGATGACCTTTACAGCTCTGAACGTCAGCGGAGGCCAGGACACCTATGAGCCTCAGAGACAGATTCCCAGTGAAGACCTTCGGGACAAGACCACGGGAACCAGATCCTCATTTTTTCTGTTTGTTTGTTTCTACAGATAGACACAGAGACTTCAAAAGTTAGGTTCACCCAAAAATGAAAATTCTGTCATTTACGCACCCTCATGTTGTTCCAAACCTGTAAGACTTTGGTTCATCTTTGAGATATAAATTAAGGTATTTTAATGAAACCTGAGAGATTTCTGTCCATCCATTGAAAGTTCAGGTAACCAAAACTTAAAATGTCCTAGAAGGTCGTAAAGGTGTTTTAATATTCCATAGAAATGTTTCTTCTTGTGACTTATAACTGAGACTCATCACAGCACTTACATATTTTGGCTCTTTTGTTGGTTTTAATTGCTTCTATTGCCCTCATTTGTAAGTCGCTTTGAATAAAGGCATCAGCTAAATGCCTAAATGTAATGTTAAATTGTAACAAAGCCAAAAAAATGTATTATATTGACCTACATTAAGTAAAGTTTTGTCTTGATTCATGACAAAAAAAAAATCAATTGATTAAGGTATTATTAAAAATACAGTTTGTACTGTATCAGAAATTTGACTTGAGTAAATTGAATAAAATTGCTTGTAACAAAATTACAGCATTTTATTTAGTTTAGTCCAAAGTAAAAAAATATATATACTCGGATGTTATAGAAAATGTAGGTTTTTCCAAAATAAAAATGTAAGTTGTACCAAAGTAAAAAAAAAAAAAGATTCCAGGGCCCTCATTTATCAACAGTGCGTAGAAAAGGTTCTATATTTTGTCCAACGAATGAAATTTAGAATGTGCCTAAGTACAAGAAAATCCGCATTTATCAAACGTGCGCACGCAGTTCTTACGCACATGAGTAAGCAATCATTGTTGATAAATACCACATGTGCGTAAGTACCATGCTCGTTCACATTCATGGTCATTAGCATTCGGAAACGCCTCCAATTAACCATATATGGTGACAACACTTCCCTTTAAAAATTACGTGATTGTGTTTTTTCCTCACTGCAATAATGGCAAAGAGAGCAAAGAAGAGGAACTTCACAAACACAGAATTAGAGATACTTGTAAATGAAGTTGAATCCAAACAACAGATATTGTTTAGTTCATTCACTGCAGGAGGAATTACAAATAAAAGAAAAAAGGCTGCATGGGAGAATGTCACCAATGCAGTTAATTCCGTTGGGTCTGAGGAGAGAACTGTCCCAGAAATAAAAAAAAAATGGTTTGACATTAAAGTATTGGCTAAAAAACGTGTCACAGCACACAGACGAGAAATGTCCGCAACTGGAGGAGGACAGACAACAACGGAACTTTCCCCATTGGACAACCGCATAGCCTGCATCATCGGAGACACGGCTCTGTCCGGGATTACTAAGGACGGTGACACTGATGCTCTTGCGACAGAACAAACAGGGCCATCTAACACCCAAAGTGAAGGTAAAATAAACCAACTGGAATAGGATATTGTGTTTGCATACATTTTATTTCAATTTGTAAACTGTTAATGAAATCGTTCATAGGATAAACTCAATTAAATTAATGTGAACATGTGTTTCCTTAATAGCGACACCCGTTGTGCCTGAGGAGCTTGAGGAGCTGGGCCCATCCATTGCCCCTTCCATGCGCCGTGCGCCAAGAGTGCTGAGTGAGGCGGTGCTACAAAATCCATTAATGACCTAAAGGATCAACTGAGCAACATAACGAATGTATTGATTCAAATCAACGAGTCTCTGAAACAGATTGCCTCTTGCGCAAATACAATTGCTAATAAACCATAAACCGCTGACTAATGTGATTTCAGTTATTTGTTTCCACGAAGCTGCAAAACACAAAATGAAATCGCTGTAATGTTTCTGCACTCGACCAATGGCCAGACTTACCTAAAATGTCTATGATCCTCTGTCTTGTCTGAATGCCAGCGGCATTAGGAGGTGGCAGGGGCACTGCATCGGGCATAGGGCCGTCTGGTCTTGGGGGTTCCTGCAGAGGGATGCCCTGTCTGATGGCCAAGTTATGTAGCACACTGCAAGCAATGATGATTTTGCATGCTTTTTCTGGCTGATACTGCAGTGTCCCTCCCGTGCTTGACAGACACAGCCATCGTCCTTTCAGCAGGCCTATTGCGCGCTCAACTGTGCTCCTTGAGCGCGCATGGGCACGGTTGTACGCCTGTTCCTGCTCGGTCCTCGGGTTGGTTAGGGGGGTCATTAGCCATGGCTTTAGCGGGTAACCTTGATTACCTAATGATGAAATAGTTTTAAGTAATTGTACATAGCCCTACAACAGCATTTTAAACATGTTGTAGCCTTAAATTCACCAATGAGCCAGCCATCCTCAACAGCGCCTTCTTGGAGACGCACACCCACAGAGCTATTCTGCAGAACGAACGAGTCGTGTGTTCCTCCAGGCCACCGCGCAACGACGTTTAATAACAACAAATTTGCATCACAAATTATTTGCACGTTAACAGAATGAAACCCTTTTCTATTTACATAATTAAAATCGTTGGTTGATGGTGCTTTTATGGCGATGTGGGTGCAGTCTATAGCTCCAATTATGTTTGGGAATCTAGAAATGGCATGAAAGTCCCGTTTTATTGCGGCTTGTTGAGGAATTCGATAAGGGAACTGGATGTAGGTTGGGGCCAAGGAAATAATTGCATCCAACACTGCCGGCATGATCCTACTCACTGATGGCTGGGATATACCACATATGTCTCCAACCTCACGCTGAAATGTGCCAGTAGCTAAAAATCCAAGGGTGGACAGGAGTTGGATGTGCACGGGAATGGCTTTCGTGCGATTTGTTTCTCTCTCCAACACTGGTCCTAAATCACGACACAAATCCAGCAGTACATTTTTGGGAAAGCGGTACCTACTTAGAAGCCACTCTGTGCTCTCGCCAAGCAGATCAGCGCGATCTTGGAAAACGCGCTCTCTGCGGAGCGCATTGTTTGCCAAGTCTTCCAATAACGCAAGATAAGCCATTGCACTGAGATATATTCACATCTAAATATATTTCACATCTGTCTTTTATAGGGTTTGACACCAATTAAGCATCGTGTTTAAAACTAGACAAATTATAAATTGAGTGTTTTAAAGGAAACACAGGACATATGTGGATTGCTTAATGCTTACTGTGACACTCTTAAATGCTTTTTATGTGTAGTGTCGCTATTCTACCACTAGATTATCTGCGTAAGCATGCTCAGAGGTGTGCTTATATTTACACACATTTCTACGTATAAGTACAACTTGGTGAATCCCACACTTTGCGTGAAATTGTTCTTACGCACTCACTACGCACAAATCTGTCCGTACGCACCATTGATAAATGAGGGCCCTGGTCTCTATTAAAAAATATATATATATTTACATATTTTAACATTGTGTGAATGTAATTCCTTTTTCTTAGGCAGAAGAATTATTTTGATTGATATCAAATAAATTTTTTAAAGTTTCAACCAAATCAAAAGTTTAGTTTGAGGAAAACTAATACATTTAGTAATTTTTTTTAGGTTGGTCCATAGTATCTTTTTTTTCCAGTGTATTTTTTTTTTTTTTATTACTAAACTAATCTATACCGGGAAGCCTATTGTTAAGGTTAAATGTAACAACTGATTTGTATACAAGTTGATATTTAGGACTTGGTCTTGTCTGAGCTGCCCGGAGGCGTTGAATATATGGCGGCCGAGTGAACGGACTTTCTTTGAAAGGGACTCTGCCTGCGTCCCAATGTGCATACTATCCATCCTAAATACTATGTGATAGTAGTAATTTTCAATACTATTTAGGGCATAGGGTGGATAGTATGTTCATTGGGACGCAGGGTCTACCCGATTGCGCTGGCTACCTGGGCAGATGCGTCATTAACACAATCTCTCCCTCATTCTAAACTTGAATGGAATCCACTGCAGAACTGACTTGAGTCAAGTTTACACATTGTTTGTGTTTGTTTGTGCCTGATTTTATTTTATTTATGTATGTATTTTTTGTCACTTTGAGCTCTATTGACCAGTTGTTTTGACCTGATTCCTTTACACCAGTGATCCTCAACTCTGGCTTTCCTGCAGAGTTTAGCTCCAACCCTGATCAAACTCACCTACCTGTGATTTTCTAATGATCCCGAAGACATTGATTAGCATGTTCAGGTGTGTTTGATTAGGGTTAGAGCTAAACTCTGCAGGAAAGTGGATCTTGCGAGCCAGATTTGAGGATCCCTGCTTTACACATTCAAGTTAAATCAAAACTGAACACTGTATGGAGGAATCAAGATAATCGTAACTAAACAAGACACAGAACCTAATAAGTCACCAAGAGAACAGATAAGAAAAAATAAACTAATGCAAAGCAACAGACTGTAATGTATAGAGGAATCAAAATATGGAATGATTTGCCATCGGACATTAAATTTTTTAATAAGTAAAATGAGGTTTAAACATTTTTTTAAAGGAATATTTAGTGCCACAGTATACAGTAAATTGTAGTTTTTTATGTCCGTTTGTTTTATTGAATTGATTTTTCTTGTTGTGGATTAATGTAGTTTTGTATTTTATTTTGTATTTTTTTATTTTTTTACTTGTTGGACCCCAGGAAGAATAGCCACTGGTTTAGTGGCTAATGGGGATCCGAATAAATAAATAAATAAAAATATGCTAGAAAACAGGGCAACAAAAAAATGAATAATTAAAAAAAAAAAAAACTAAATAAAGGAAATGAGAAGACAGATACAACAGATTGATGAATGCAATCAACACTTTGTTGATTTAAAATTAGTTAATTAAAAAGTATATAGCTAAACGACTTAAATATCTAAGACACCGAATCAAAGTTATGGCATTATTGTGTTTTTAATGCTAACATTATATTAGATAATTGTGTAGTTAATGAAGCATTTCATATTTCTCACTTCAGAAATATCTGATTTTTTGTGATTGTTTTAAAAGTAACAATTGTAAGATCAATGTACTCAGTTCATGGAAAGTACCAAATTGTTTTTAAAAATCATCTAAATTTGTAATGCAAAATGTCCTTTCCCTTCACATTTCTGTCTTTGACTTTTTTCCTTTAATTTTAGACCTGATGGAAGAGAATGAGGAGAGTGAAGAACTGAATGAAGAAACATGTCAAAACTGAAGAAAAGTCTCTCACAGAATGAAAGTACATTTTTATCAAGAAGAAGAGCCAACACAAATTACACTTGCCCTCTGTGAAAAATATTCCCATACAAAATAAGTCTTAAAAATGAATTAATACTGGAGAGAAGCTGCACACCGAATCCCTGAAGCACCACCTGGACGTTCATTCAGAAGAGAAGCCTCACGTGTTCTCTGTGTGGAAAGAATTTTGACGGCGGAATGTTTTAAAATTACACAAAAAAATGCAATTGTGTGAAGAATCGTGTGCTTTGAGTGTGAGAAGACCTTTAGATGCTGAACTGAAACACCACCAGAGGAACTGAATTTCTATAGGATCCCCAAGTCCTTTGAAACTATACAATAATACATTGAAGGCTAAGTTGGGTGATAACTGAACATGCAAAACTGTTAAGTGTTGGAAGTCTGTTAGTATTTTGCAGAGATGACAATCAATGTGACATGGCTTTATGATTAAAATTGATGATGGGGAAAACAGTTAAGTGTCAGTGGTGGGGTAAGAGGAGGGGAGGAGTTGGGGGTTCTGTGCTCAAGGGTCTCACCTCAGTCGGGGGTTTGAGGTGGAAGAGAGTGCTGTACATTCACTCCCTCCACGTACAATCCCTGCCAGGAACCCGCGATCTTTGGGTTACAAGTCTGACTCTCTAACCATTAAGCCACGACCACCCCAATAAAGATGTAAAAAGACGTTTAAAAGATGTCTTGCAGATGTATGTGTGCTAGCTGGGATAATAAACTCAGAAAAGAGACACTTGAAAATGTAGGAGATTCTAATGATAAGATTCTTTTTTTGACTGATTTTAATGGTACCATATTTGAGGAAGTAATGTGTAGTCTGTTAAACGCAATCTTCAAACCGTCAAATACAATTATATGAGAAGTTTTGTATAATTTATATTAGTTTCTTAATTTGTACAGTGTTTTGCATTTTTAAAAGCCTCATTTATCAAAATCACGTGCCGTTTGGCTGAGACTCACTCATCACTGAAACAATCACAAGATGAAATCAAGGTTTCAATAAGTAAAGCTGGAATTAAGAGATTAATAAGAATAGAAATAAAAAGGAATGGAATAAAAGAAAAAACATTTATACCAAGTCCAGAACTTTTGGGGGTGAGAGAATTAAATCAAATTAAATGAAAATGAAAGGGCAATACAAACTATATTAAATGATTTATTATAATGTTTTATTAATTCAGAACAAGAGGAATTACATATCATGATCAAATTAACATTAGCTACCAGAGAAAAAGAAGAAGAGAAAAAAGAAAGGAAGAAAATTACATAAATTTCAACGCTCTCAGAGCATTACATGTTTTCATGTTTTTTTGTTTTTTGTTTGTTCCAAGAGATTTACATATAATTTAAAGTAATTTATAAAATGTGAAAAATTTGGTCAACATTTAGCCCACTTCTTCTCGTGAATATGGTATTTCCTTATAAAATAAACAAATATATAATATGTTGTTCTTTACAATTCAAATTTTCATTTTCTGTATAAAAAGCTCATACAGATTTCTATCATACACTACATTTTTCTGTTAAAATATCATTCCAGTAATCTTGAGTAAATACAAAAAGATGGGAAAAAGATGCAAAATAGTTTATTTTTCTTGACCACAAATTTCACAGGTATATGAAATATTAAACTTATCTTTCCAAAAAATGCTTAGCAGGATAAATTCTATGAAGTACTTTGTAAGACACTTTCTTAATTTTGTTATTGATACAAAACGTATTTGGCAGTTTCCATGCTTTAACCCAAGAAATATTACAAAATAAAGAAGAACAAAAAAAAAAAAAAACATGCTGCAGGTAACGACACAGAACAAAGAGCATTTCTTATAATCTTATTTCCTACACTGTTGTTTTAAAACATCAACATTTTTAACCATGCTGATTTCTTCTGAGTTACAGTTTTTTTTTTTTTAAGTAACATCCCACTCTTTGGAACTGCGTCAAAAACTATAGCAAATTCTCTTGGTTTAACTGGTAATTGGAATTTCTGAAGAAATTCGGTAGGTTATACGACAACAAGTAGGCCTACCCATGGGAATTAACTAACTGTCTTACTAAAAGATACCTTCCTTGAACCAAGTATGATAAAGATTTGTTTTTAAATAATATGTCCTTGTTATTCCATAAATAGTTGTGGGGTGAAGAATTGTGCTTATACATGAAATCTGGTCAATTTAACAGTAATTTTTTCAACAGAAAAATTACATTTCAACAAAAAATCTATGCCTCCAAGGTCCGTTTTCATAGACAAGGCTTAGCCTAAGCCAGGATTAGGCCATAGTTCAATTAGGACATTTAAGTAATTTTTATAAACATGCCTTAGAAAAAAGCATTACTGGTGTGCATCTTAAGACAAAACAAAGTTACATGTTTTAAGATCAGTCAGTGCACGTTTCTTTCAGTTGAAACAGCTCAGATTTACATTTTAGTCTAGGACTAGGCTTAAGCCTTGTCTATGAAACTGGTGGCAAGAGTATTAAATACATCAGTCGAAATTTGGCACAACACCTGTGTCCAATCCAAAAAAACCATAATCAAGCACACCTGAGCAGTGCTAATTGGGGTCTTCAATATTAGGCTAAAAACCTGCAGACATGTGAGTTTTGAGGTTGCAGTTGCTTCAGACGTTTTTGGGTCTCTGAACCACCAATTCAGCGCTTTTTCCACTGTGAGATAATAACAGGCGGAGAGGATGACCGCTCGGGTGTGCTGCTCGTTGACTGCTGTTTTGTTGTGTCTCTCTGTATACTTGAGCACAATAGACGCCAAAGGAGGTAAGGTCTTTTAACTTCATTACTCCAAGTAGGGAAGAAATATGTAAATAAGTACACCAAGTAGGCACATGTCAGAACATATTTCCAGAATCTGTATTTAAATTACACCAACATACAAAGTTTAACTTCAACTGGATTGTTGTACGACATACAACAGATGTCTAGTTGAAGTTAAACTTTGTATGTTGGTGTACTTTAAGTGGACTAATAAAGTTTAGTTGTCTAAGTCAAGTTCTTATGCGTGTATATTTTTCTATTGTAGGAAGTCACAATGATGAATGTGGGCTTTATCTATTTCTTTATTTACAGTAAAAGGAACCGTTCGTTTGGATAAAGAGTTGTACCCAGGTATGTATATCTGCCACTTACTGTTGATCTCTTTTTCTTACGTGTTTTGAAATAATTTGTACTTTACCTGTATAACTCTAGCATTATAACTTGGGCTAATGAAGTACTACGTAACGAGCCACTTGTTCAAGCCAGACATGGGGTTTAACTGCTGTAACTGTGCTTGTGATGTTACACTTTAAACAAAAGTGGTTCTTTGGCTTGTAGTGCTACTTGCACTTATCTTTTAAATGTGCTATACGCCACCTATCTATACCTAATTATTTAACTACATAACAGCAGTGTATATGAACATTGGGCCTTATTCATGAAACCCAAGCGTGTATATAATTTTAAGTGTGTGTGAACAGTTGTTAAGACTTTGATGTTCACTTTCAATGTTAGTTGGTATGGTGTGTAAAATGTTCTATGTTAATATTTCAGTAGTTTTTTGTTTTTTAACGCTTTCCTCAACTAAACTAAGAGGGAGTTTGAGCACCCGTGAGAAACATTTTATAGGGGCTTAATGATGTTTTGGGGTGGTTAAGGTGCTACGGTGTGTATTTAAAAAAAAAAAAAAAAGCATAGCACCACTGCCAGACAAGGAACTCCTGATGAATCTCAATGGCTTAATCACTTTATGCTGTAGCGGTGCGGGGCTGTGTGTGTTTACTCCCTACTATCAATGAATTTCAATTAATAGTGGATGTTGGAGGTCTTCCAAAAGAAACGCTGCTTTTCATTCAAAAAGTGCTATTAACTTTTACAAGTAATTGCAAAGAAACTGCAAGCAGAACATTTAATCTTATGCTTGACATTTTTAGGTAGTTTTTTTTTTTTTCTTGGCGGTTATGGTTTGTTACGTTTTGTATAGCAGAAAAGCCAGGAGTCTGTCCAAGCAAAAACCTTGGAGTAGGACTGTGTGTGGAGAGGTGTTCCCATGATGATGACTGTCCGAATGATGAGAAATGCTGCAGCAATGGATGTGGACATCAGTGTATGGCTCCAAATGGAGGTATTTATAATAAGGCGAGAGACTGCAGCCAAAAACCCTTTCAGTGCACCTGTCATTTGAGGTTTTTGGCTTTCAAGAAGCCTTTTAGTATTTCTTTTATAGCACTACGTATATGTCTGTAGATTTGTTACAATGCGTGTCTTTTAAAGGGGCCATATAATGCCCAAATTAGTGCATTTAATTATTCTTGGTGTGGGGTGGTGATGGTGCAGTGGATAAGACATGCCTTTGGTGTGCGAGACCCGGGTTCGAATCCACTGTGAGACACCAATGTGTCCCTGAGCAAGACACTTAACCCCTAGTTGCTCCAGAGGCGTGCGACCTCTGACATGTATAGCAATTGTAAGTCCCTTTGGATAAAAGCGTCAGCTAAATGAATAAATGTAAATGTAAATTTAATTAGATTTGCATGTTTCAACAGCATTTCAAAACATTTAATACAAAATGTTGTTAATGTAATCAACTAAGTTTGGATTTTGTTTTGTTTTTACCCACCTGGGGTGACTCGCCTAAATGTGTGGGTCTATTTATCCAATTTATTTTCCTAGTGCAGTGAGGTGTTTATTTGAAGTTTGTCACATTTGTATAGCAGAAAAGCCAGGCGTGTGTCCAAGCGAAAACCTCATAATAGGAGTGTGTGCGGAGTTGTGTTCCCATGATAGCAACTGTCCGAACGATGAGAAATGCTGCAGCAATGGATGTGGACATCAGTGTATGGATCTATATAAAGGTATGTTACTGCATACTAATGCACTGGTCCTATTTTTCCCCATTATAGGGAGTCATTCAGTGATCTGGTTTCCCTGTTGTGTTTGTCTAACAGAAAAGCCAGGCGTGTGTCCAAGCCAAAACCTCATAATTGGAGTGTGTGCTGAGTTGTGTTCCCATGATGGTAACTGTCCGAACGATGAGAAATGCTGCAGCAATGGATGTGGACATCAGTGTACGGCTCCAAATGGAGGTATTGATATGGCAATGTGTGGGTCTATTTATTTACTTTTTCAAATGCAGTGAGGCATTTAGTGATGAGGTTTGTCTAACAGAAAAGCCAGGCGTGTGTCCAAGCGAAAACCTCATAATTGGAGTGTGTGCTGAGATGTGTTCCCATGATGGTAACTGTCCGAACAATGAGAAATGCTGCAGCAATGGATGTGGACATCAGTGTGTGGATCTATATAAAGGTATGTTACTGCATACTAATGCACTGGTCCTAATTTTCCCCATTATAGGGAGTCATTCAGTGATCTGGTTTCCCTGTTTGTATTTGTATACATCAGAAAAGCCAGGGGTGTGTCCGAGGAGATTCTATGGAATAGAATGGTGTGCCGAGTTGTGTGCCAATGACATTGACTGTCCGAATGATGAGAAATGCTGCAGGACTATATGTGGACATGAATGTACAACTCCATTTAATGGTATGTTACGTTAATGCTTGGATCCCCAACAGATGCGTTGATTATCATTTTCAATGACTAAGTACATGAATTTGGCCCGTACCACCATTTCAAGCACATGGCTTTTCAAAATGAGTATTAATACTTGGAATACAACTTTTTTGAAAAGTTAAACTTGTGGTTCGTGTTTTGTAATGTTTGAATGCCTCTAAATGAATGGACTAATTCTCCATGCAGTGAGGCCTGGTCTATGACTCAAACCAAATGTGTGCTGAGAACTCTTCCCATGGTGCTCAGTATCCTGCCAGACAGAAGTGTTGCCCAACCACCTGTGGACATGCATGCAGCTAACCATGCTTTAACCATTGGGAAAAGTCCTCTTATTTTTATTTTTCCCCTCCATGCTGTACTTGGTCGTTTGTTCAAATAAATCTGGTTAGTGCAAACTTCTGTGCGTGGTGTTTTTGCTTTTTTTATTTATTTTTTTTTTTTTTTCAATAAATGTGAAATTGCCTATAGAAAGTAGGGAAAAAAACTTTGTACAAAAACAGAATCCCCAAAAATGTTATGTATATTTAAAGGGCCAGCTGTTTTTAGGGCTTTTATCTCCGCAACAAAAGCTGAATTAGACTGGCATCAGAGATTGCTGCATGGAATCCCTTTAAAATGTCTTCAAAGTATGACTAAGTCTTTGTATTTGGAAGTTACTTATATTTTGGGGGACAGTGAGATTTGTGACCCCACTAAGTGTTTAGAAGAGACTTTGGGAAAGGGGACATTTAAATTTCAAGAAAGCAATATTGGACCTTGGTCATTAAATGTTTTCATAGAATAGGGAAACTGGAAATTGTGACAAATGTGGACAAATGGAGCACGTACTTGAAATGTGATTTCATATGAAAAAGCAATGTCACTTCAGGTTTGGTTAAGAGAAGGCCTGAAGTAATCAAGAATATTATGAATTTATTACAAGGCCACCAGAATCTGGGACTTTTTTTTTTTTTTTTTTTTTTTTTTTTTTTATCTTGGCCTACTTACCCTGTTTCCAAATATGCGCTCCACATTCATGTCGAGTAGGTGGTGTGGATGCGCCGTTTAAGTTTGTCTACCAATAAACACCAGACGAAACCGAAGCCAAGCGCTCAAGGCTGCAGTTTTTGAAGCAGCACAAATCCGTTATTTAAAGCAATCACTATTTAAAAGTGCAAGACATGCATTCAGACCATCAGGAAGAACATGAATCGGTAAAGGAAGAGTTTATTGAAGTTTATAGTGAGGTCAAGGGTGATCCAGAACCCTTCAGAGTATGTTAAAGCCTGAAGAACCAAGAGGTTGGTGTTTATTCTTGATCCTGTGGAAATGAAATGAAAATTCTGTCATTAATTACTCATCCTCACGTCGTTCCAAACCCGTAAGACCTCAGTTTAGCTTCGGAACACGAATTAAGATACTTTTGTTGGAATCTGAGAGCTCTCAGACCCTCCCATAGACAGCAAGGGTCCTTACACGATCAAGGTCCAGAAAAGTATCAAGATGATCGACAAAGTAGTCCATGTGACATCAGTCTGTCAACTGCAATTTTACGAAGCCACGAGAATGCTTTTTGTGCAAAGAAAAATTTTATTCCACATGTTCTTCTTGAAATTTATTGGCGGTTGACAAACAACAAAATGGTGTATTTCCGCCACCAACTGGTATAGAGTGTGGATCAAAATGATTTACTACCTTCCCCTTTTTTTTTTTTTTTTTTTATCTCTCCCACAAATTTATTTTAAGGTACTGAAATTAAATTTGAGCATTAATTTCTCAAGTTATTTCTAATATAGCTCTGTTTAAATTGCATTTTTAGTTTTTCAAAATTTTGCATTAGAATCTTTCAGTTTCGTATTTCTGACAGTACAAAAAAGCATGTTCCATTGATTCCTCTTGCCCACAAAATTCACACCATCCCGTATCGTGTTTACCCATTTTATAAAGTGTACTATTTAATTTGTCCAAATCTCATCCTTGATATTACTATTTCATATCTCCTGTTTTCCCCTGCACTTCTCATCTCTCCCACTTTCCTTTGAATTCTGTAAAACCATAGACCTTTTTTTTCTCCTCATCCCATTGTTTTTCAGAATCAGAATGATCTTTATTGGCTCATTATCATATTATCATAAAAGTATGTTTACACATACAATGAATTTGTTGAATTTAGGAAGAAATACAGCAAAAACATGGAAGAGAGGAGAAAAAAATAACCCCCAGACTATGCTCCTGCGGGAGTACAGTGTGAGGACAGGAAAAACACCTCAGCAACAGAAAGCAGATAATCCGTAATCCAGTTCCGACAAGCAGCCATCCGGTCCTGCAGCCATTCTCGGCGCCGGTCAGACCCGCCTATCAGAATGGCGGTACAAAGCGGCGAAGGCGTTGGATGGGGGTTTGGGAGGTGAGTGCATATCTGTATGTGTGTGTGTATGTATGTGTGGCCTGGGGAGTTGGCACGCTGGCATTCAGGTCAAATTGCCTCAGTCCGCAGATTGTGATAGCGACACAGCAGGTTGCCATGGAGATAGCCTTGATCAGCACCCAGACAGAGTCAACAACAGCAGGTGTCTGGAAGGGGGGAGGAATGCAAGAGAGCGTTTCACTGCAGTGCTCTTCCGGGGTTGTTTACACCAGCAGTGACCTTGCCGAGCCAGCTGGTTGAGGGGAGCCGAAAGAAGATAAGATTGTTTGGTCTTGGAGCGAGTAGCCGCATTCCAATTTGACGGCTACTCTCTTTGTCCATTCTGGTCACCAAATCCATCAATTTTCCTTTGCAAAGCCGCAAGCTTCTCCGTGATGGTATCCATATTGCGGTTAATAGTTTCAGTCTCATTGCTGACCGCTCTGCCCACTGCTTCAATCATGACGGGCATCCTTGTGAGGCTTTGGACAGCTGTTCCCGTTTCCTGAATTCTTCGATAACCCAGGGCTAAACCTAATCCAATCAGCAAAAAAAATCCAATCAAACCTCTACAAATGATTCAGAATGCAGCGGCACGACTGATCTTCAAGGAGCCCAAAAGAGCGCATGTTACACCTCTCTTCATCTCCTTGCACTGGCTACCAGTGGCAGCTCGCATCCAGTTCAAGACACTGATGCTTGCGTACAGAACTACCACAGGCTCAGCACCCTCCTACTTCCACTCACTATTACGAACCTACATCCCCTCCAGAAATTTGAGATCTGCTAGTGAGCGACGCCTTGTGGTACCATCACAGAGAAGCTCAAAATCACTCTCCAGAACATTCTCGTTCACCATTCCTGGCTGGTGGAATAATCTTCCCATCCCTATCCGGAACGCCGGATCCCTGGCAATATTCAAGCAACAACTGAAAACTCATCTCTTTCGGCAGTACTTGACTTCATCCTAAACTCAAAAAAAACAAAAAAACCCTTTCCCTCTATCTTTCTCTCCGCTTACTAGCTTGTACTTATTTGAACAATGACTGAGACTTGGTGTTAAGAGCACTTCCTCTGTCTGATTGCCTCTTCAAGATTAATCGCTTTTTGTATTCCCCAATTGTAAGTCGCTTTGGAGAAAAGCGTCTGCCAAATGACTAAATGTCATGTAAACGTAAAAAACCCGTTACCGTGGTTCCGAATAGGTAGATATCTTCAATGTCCTCCACGGAAAGAGCCGCCAGACACACGACCCGCCATCGCTCCCATGCATCCATCGTGTAGCCAGCTGCGAATGTTCCGTCCGGACAATTTGGTTCCCCCGATCCCAGGCTTCTCATCAAGAAGATGGTGTCAATTGCGTTGAGAGACCAGTTGATCAAATCCATATTTTTCAGTTTGGAGTGCAGTGCAGAAAGAGTCTCTCAAGTAGACGAGACGAAGAGGCAAGCAGGGAAGGATAGGGGAGGGAGGGAGAAATGCGACCGCCTTTGCTGAGAGCCAAACGAGAATGCTTGGCACCTTTCCTTCAGTCTTTTCTTAATAATAATATTGATTTCACTCTTGCTTAGATTAACAATTACGTTAATGTTGTTGTCTTTTGCTTTATCTGCAGTTTCATTTCCTTGGATACCAATATGTGCAGGCACCCATGAAAATACCACCGTAATACCCATCATTTGAATACTGTATAACGTTTGCATTATTTAACTTTAAATTTTCAGTTTCACTTTCAACTTTAAATTTTCCTCCTCTCTTTTTCCCAACAGGGCTTAAAAGTTATTCCACATTTTCATCTCTACTGTTTCTCTTGTGGACGTGCCTTTGCGACAGTACATGACGCAAGCGCTGATCCAGATCCAGCGTGATGACGTTGAACACAAGGCATGTGAACTATCCCTTTAACGATGCTGTGAAATATTCAACTTAAAGGGGTCCTATTATGCTCTTTTACAAAGTCTTTATTTTGTTTTGGGGATGTACTAGAACATGCTCTCATGCTTGGTGGTTCGAAAATCGCATTATTTTTCACATAATTTACATTATTACAATACCTCTCTCCCCAGCCTGACACAAACGGGATGCACTTTTTTCCAGGGGTTTCAGAACAGCGTAATCGAAAATGCGTTATCAGGTAGGCATTTATCCCATCCTAAGTGCACACACACACACAGCAGTGAACACACCCGGAGCAGTGGGCAGCCATTTATGCTGCGGCGCCCGGGGAGCAGTTGGGGGTTCAGTGCCTTGCTCAAGGGCACATCAGTCCTGGTATTGAGGGTGGAGAGAGTGCTGGTTATTCACTCCCCCACCAACAATTCCAGACCTGAGACTCAAACTCGTGACCTTTGGGATAGGAGTCCGACTCTCTAACCATTAGGCCATGACTTAACATCAATCATTTCTGCAGACTCTGTTGATCCTATCCTTGATTCTTTTAACTGAAACGTTAAGAATATTATTGATGATATTGCTCCTGAAAAAGTCAGTAAGAAGACTGGCAGACAGAAAACACCTTGAAAAAATCAACAGCAGTTCAGAGTATGAAAAGACAATGCAGAAAAGCTGAGCGGATATGGTGGAAGACGAAACTCAAAATTCACTATAGAATCAATAGGGCCTTTCGCACCGCAGGAACCTTTTAATAGTACCCAAACAAATTGTGGAACTACTCACTTTTTGGCGTGTTCGCACCTATACAAATGTTACTACTTACCTGACACTCAATAAGTAAATTTTTAGACCCATCTATTAACATATTAAAATTAACTGACACACATATATATATATATATATGTATATATATAAGTCAGAGGGTGCAGGGTTAGCTATTACCTTTTTAGTCAGTAGCCATTTGCTTGCCAGTACAAAAAATAAAATAAACTAAAAAATGTCAGATACAGGGTCACAAATAAACAGTTTTATAAAATGATAAATTCTACATTTCAGTCTTTAAACCTTATTTAAGAAAAGGGATGAGTCAAAAGTATCAGTTGTTATACACGAGTCATCGGGACTAGATTCAAAAAACAGTCACCAAATCGGGAGTCTTTAGAGACATAGCAACTGACTCAAATACTAAAAGTTTTTCAAAACTATATTAAACCAAGATTTACACAAATAATATATTTTTCTCGCATTAATGTTAACATAGTTATTTTGTTATATAGCCATTAATGTTAAGAACAAGTGGATTAAGAACTACCTGAAATATAAAGGCATCATCCCTGAGTTAATTTTTGACAGGTTGGGGGGGTTCAGATTTATTTATCTTTTTTTAGAAGGTGTAACTTTGATATTAACAAGGTTCCGATAAAGTTTTCTTCTTTTCATAAACAGGTTTGTTTATTATGGATGCTCATCTTTAAGCATAACTTTTCTCCACATAAATCAGTGAATAGCTGATATTTAAATTTATAAAATTAAAGATTTGAATCTCTGGTAAATATATATTTTTGTTGTATAAGAATAAGAATTTGAATTTGGAGCAAAATTGTTATTAATTTAATACGTATGTATGGGGAATAGCTACCATATACACAAACAAAAATGGTCTAACAATAAACCTAACATTACATTATTTAAAATTGAACTAAAGCATTGCATTGAAGATTTAAAAGATCTAAGAAAAAAAAAGGATATATAGAATTACTGAATCCTTTTCCAATGGAAATGTTTTGTAAGTTATCCCCTGTAGTAGTTTTTTTTTCATTTGCTGTTATGAATGTAAGTGATAATAGTTGAAAACAATGTGATCATCTATATTTGTATGTTGTGTTACTGTTCGTGTTATGCAATAAAAAAGTTACTGTTGTAAAATGTTAAGAGATTCAAACAAAAAAATAATCAATACACAGAATAAAATAAAAATAAAAAAGACTGCAAGTGACATCACTTGCGGAAGTGCAAGTACTGAGAGCACAAGTGTCTGAGAATGCAAGTGCAAGTCTGCAGCCAGACCCTTCATTACTTATCTCCTTATCAAACTGTGCGCTTCGCACTCCTGACCAGTAGGTGGCGTAAATGCACCGTTTAAATTTGTTTCCTAGACCGCCAAAAAACACCAGAAGAAGAAAGAAGAGGCGAGCTCAGAACTGCTGTTTCAAAACAAAAGATTTTCAAAATATTTGAAGCATTGCAAATCTGTTTTTTTAGAGTATTTTTTAAAAAGTGACATTGTAATTTAGTTTTTTTCTTGTCTTCACCACCTAGCTACTGTTGTAAAATGTTAAGAGATTCAAACAAAAAAATAATCAATACACAGAACAATATAAAAAATAAAAAGACTGCAAGTGACGTCACTTGCGGAAGCGCAAGTGTCTGAGAGCGCAAGTACTGAGAGTGCAAGAGCGCAAGTGTCTGAGAGCGCAAGAGCGCAAGTGTCTGAGAGCGCAAGAGCGCAAGTGTCTGAGAGCGCAAGTACTGAGAGCGCAAGTGTCTGAGAGCACAAGTGTCTGAGAGTGCAAGTGCAAGTCTGCAGCCAGACCCTTCATTACTTATCTCCTTATTAAACTGTGCGCTTCGCACTCCTGACCAGTGGGTGGCGTAAATGCACCGTTTACATTTGTTTCCCAGACCACCAAAAAACACCAGAAGAAGAAAGAAGAGGCGAGCTCAGAACTGCTGTTTCAAACCAAGAGATTTTCAAAATATTTGAAGCATTACAAATCTGTTTTTTTTAGAGTAATCAGTATTTACATGCGCTAGTCATGCATTCCGATCATCAGGAAGAACATAAATCTGTAAAGACAGAGTTTATTGAAGATTACAGTGAGATCAAAAGTGATCCAGACCCTTTCAGAGTGAAGCATGAAGATACTGAAGAACCAATAGATTGGTGTTTATTCCCGATTCTTCAGTAATGATGCTGTGAAATATTAGAGTTATAAAACTTAAAACAATTCTTCATATTTAATGGTACAGTACAGTAGCCTGTACATTTGGCTTACTTAAGTACATCCAGTGGTTCAATTGTAAAAATAAACACATAAATAAAGGGGGGATGGTGTGGCATTTCTTTGGTGGAGTGTTTGGTCCTGTAGCTAACTTTAAACAAAATTTGTCTAATTTTAAAAAACATTTTTATTTAATTAAAATATATTCATTTTAATAAATGAACGATGATTTAATAGCCCGTTTTGCGTCTGGGGCCTCAAACAAATAAGATATTTTTGGAAAACTCCTTTTTTTCCTCCATACAATGAAACTTATATAATAAACTTATTAACTTACATAATAAAAGTGCTGCACACTGGTGATTGTGGTTGAGGAGATTCTCCCCTTGTATGTAAAGCGCTTTGAGTGCCTAGAAAAGCGCTATATAAATGTAACAAATTATTTGTATTATAATAAAAGTGAGCTTACTTAAAGATTAAAAACATAAGCATTGATGTTTTACCATTGTTTTACAGTGCTACACTGATCATGTCAGGAATGCACATTAATTATGCAGAAATAAAGTGATATTTACACTTTCATACAAAAAAAAGGATACAGATATTTATGCAGACATGCATGTTTCTGTTTATTTATAATACAGTACTGTACAAAACAACACAAGCTTTAGTCCACAAGCATGCACATAAATATATATATATATAAAATATTAATAAATTCTGTTTACATCACATTTAAATAAACATCTGTATCATTACTTTTTGGGGGGTTTTCAGCCTTTTAATGCCTAATAAATGATATTTTACCCCAAACATGACTGAGAATGAATGCGATGTCTGGGTCTGTATTATTGTCTGTCTACATAATTAACTGTCCCTCAAAAACGGGAATTGAACTTCCAGGGTCCCAGAATCCTTTGAAAGTTGCTGATACATTAAAGGCCAAGTTGAGTGGTAATTGAACATGCAAAACAGAATGAATGTAAAATGACATCTTAAAGATGTTTATCAGATGTTCCATATCAAGCAGACTTTAAAAGACAGATGTACTTGTGCTATCTGAGATAATAAACTCAGAAAAGAGACTTGAAAATGTAGGCGATTCTAATGATAAGGTGCTTTATAGGGCAGTCTGGGCCTAATGGATAGAGCGTCGAACTTGTAACCCGAAAGTTGTGGGTTTGAGTCTCAGGTCCGGCAGGGATTGTAGGAGGGGGAGTGAATAACCGACACTCTCTCTACCCTCAATACCACAACTGAGGTGAGACCCTTGAGCAAGACACCGGACCCCCAACTGCTCCCCGGGCGCCCAGCATTGGCTGCCCACTGCTCCGGGTGTATGTTCACTACTGTGTGTACACTTGGATGGGTTAAATGCAGAGCACAAATTCTGAGTATGGGTCACCATACTTGGCCACACACCACTTTCCCCTTTATTGACTGATTTTGATGGAACTGTATTTGAAGAAGTAATGTGTAGTCTGTTAAATGCAATCTTCAAACAATGTTTATTGGAGTTTATTAATTTGTTCAGTGTGTTTTGTGTTTTTAAAATCCTCGTTTAGCAAACTCACGTGCCTTTTGGCTAAGACTCACTCCAACGACAGCATTGAAACAATCACAAGATAAAACCAAGGTTATAAGAAGTAAAACTGAAATTAAGAGATTAATAACAATAACATGGAAATAAAAAAAGGAAAATAATGTGAGATAATGGAATAAAAGAATTTACAATGTATACAAATTTACCATTTATACAAAGTCTAGGACAATTGGGGGTGAGAGGTTTATAGATATGGCAATAGAGACAGAAAAATACATTTGCACAAAATTGAGAAACAAGAAACGGGTAATTGTGACAAATGTGGACACCCAGAAACAGTAAAGCATTTTAAAATGTATTGCATATGAAAGAGGAAGACTTCAGCAATTAGGTCATCTGAGGAGAATTATATCATTCAAGGTGATATTAGCAAAACGGATAAAGACAATCAAGAGTATATAAGGAAATGTTTACATATTTTAAAAACATAACAAAGAATATAGAAGAATTAATAATTTTTTTCTTTTACTCCCCTGGACTTTTCTCTCATTACGTTATCCCCTGGAGCTCCCGACCAGTAGGTGGCGCAAATGCACCTTTTACATTTGTTTCCCAGACCGCCAGAAACACGAGAAGAAGAAAGAAGAGGCGAGCTCAGAACGGCTGTTTCTAAACAAAAGATTTGCTAAGTTTTTGAAGCATTACAAATCTGTTTTTTTTTAAACAAATCAGTATTTACATGCGCTAGTCATGCATTCAGAGGACCAGAAAGAACATAAATCTGTAAAGACAGAGTTTATTGAAGATTACAGTGAGATCAAAAGTGATCCAGACCCCTTCAGAGTGAAGCATGAAGATACTGAAGAACCAATAGGTTGGTGTTTATTCCTGATTCTTCAGTAATGATGCTGTGAAATATTATAAAACAATTCTTCAGATTTGGTTGGAGCCAGACAGTATAAAGTAGCCTGTACGTTTGGCTTAACTACATGCAGTGGCTAAATTGTAAAAATAAATACATAAATAAAGGGGGGATGGTGTGGTATTTCTTTGGTGGAGTGTTTGGTCCTGTAGCTATCTTTAAACAAAATTTGTCTCATTTTTAAGCACATTTTTATTTAATTAACATATAATTATTTTAATAAATGAACAATGATTTAATAGCCCGTTTTGCGTCTGGGGCCTCAAACAAATAAGATATTTTTGGAAAACTTATTTTTTTCCTCCATACAATGAAACATATTAACTTACATAATAAAAGTGCTGCACACTGGTGATTGTGGTTGAGAAGATTCTCCCCTTGTATGTAAAGCGCTTTGAGTGCCTAGAAAAGCGCTATATAAATGTAAGAAATTATTTTTATTATAATAAAATTGAGTTTAAAAAGTTGAGATTAAAAACATAAGCATTGATGTTTTACCATTGTTTTACAGTGCTACACTGATCATGTCAGGAATGCACATTAATTATGCAGAAATAAGTGAAGTGAAGTGACATTCAGCCAAGTATGGTGACCCATACTCGGAATTCGTGCTCTGCATTTAACCCATCCAACGTGCACTCACACACACACACACCGTGAACATACACCCGGAGCAGTGGGCAGCCATTTATGCTGCGGCGCCCGGGGAGCAGTTGGGGGTTCGGTGCCTTGCTCAAGGGCACCTCAGTCGTGGTATTGAGGGTGGAGAGAGCGCTGGACATTCACTCCCCCCACCTACAATTCCTGCCGGCCGGAGACTCGAACCCGCAACCTTTGGATTACAAGTCCGACTCTCTAACCATTAGGCCACGACTTCCACAAAATAAAGTGATATTTACGCTATTTCATACAAAAAAAAAAGAGGATACAGATACTTATTCAATCATGTAGGTTTCTGTTTATTTATAATACAGTACTGTACAAAACAACACAACACAAGCTTTAGTTCACAAGCATGCACATAAAATATATATATATATATATATATGATATTGATAAATTCTGTTTACATCACATTTAAATAAACAATGATGATTTCCATAATTTTTCCAACAAATTCTGTAATCTGGAGCTATGAGCGCTCTCTCTCCTGTTCCAATATAGAGTTATCATTTTAGTCAGAGAGACAGTGGAAGCTCCAGAACGAAAATCCTGAGTTAGGAGTTAAATATGGATATCAGGTTGTCTGGTATAAAGAACACATTGACATATAACATATGTGACAAAATAAATGTGCTGTTTGATTTGATTTGGTAATGGTTAGTGTGCATAGCCTTGTGCATCGCATATAAATAATATAATTCTGCCTTATACAGTGATGAGAATCCACATTAGATCACAAACAGAAGTTATTTCAAACACTCATTGATGTCTGAAAGAGAATTTAGCTAAGTGACTTTAAATGTCTAATGCGGAAATAAAATACAAGATAATGGCAGCTATTGTGCGTTGCTCTCCAGTGTTTGTACTGTTTTTGTTTGTTTGTCCTGTTTTTTGTTTTTCAAATACGGTAAGTTTTACCAGGGATGACCTGCTGAACATTCGGCAGAACACACCACAAAATCTTTTTCCGGATTTAGATTTTTCGGACGTTTTGCTGGACATTGTAGTTGGCGGAGCCCAGTGTTAATTTCGTTGACGAAGACGACGACGAAAAATATTCGTCAACGAACCTTTTTTCTGTGACTAAGACGAGACGTTGACGAGCTAAAACTAATATCTGATGATAAAAACTATGACGAATTTATGCGCGTCTTCGTTAACAAGACGAGACGGGACTAAAATGTTATTTGAGGACTACCGGACATTCAAAATACATCCTATAGGCTAAGTTAACTCTCTTGTCTTTCAAAATGTGCTTCTCTGTCATTGGATAAGGTGCGTTTGCATATCTAGTCTCAGTATGGCAGCCGCAGTGGACAGATAGGCTACCAAAACGCGAACTAGCGACATGAAACAATGACCTCAGCAACCGAAGAGTTAGGGAGTGGGTGACCAGACGTCCCGTTTTTCCCGGGAGTCACAATTCATTGTCGATTAACTTAAAGCTAGTGAAGGTGCGATAGGCGGAAACGCGCTGATAGAAGTGCTCTCTCTCGCGCACGCTCCACTTCTTCAGTTCTCATACAGCGCGCGATCAATTCTCAGTGCTCAAATACACACACAGCAGTCCAAATGTCTCTCATGTAGACAGAACATCTCACGGAAATACAGTCCGTTATGGTTTAAGTGAGCTTAAACACGTGGGTGAAAACTGAATGTATGTCAGTAGGCTATTACATGCATACCTTCCGTCTTAAATGGACAGCATTCCTAATTATCTGTCATAAATGTTAACCAACAAAAGATGTTAAATAAATGTATACTTGTTAAGTAAACCTACTGTATCTGAAAAATTTGTTTAATTTATATTTCTACCAAAAAAAGGTAGTTTTTCCAAATTCAATCCTTGATTCAAATTTCTCATAACTAAGCTTAATTGTTTTGGTCTAAAGAGAGAAGTATTGATGACTATTTTTGTTTGAATACTACATATAAAATAGCTACCAAAATAAATGTTGGTAACTGCAGTTTGACTAAAAGTAATGACTAAAAGTTGACAAAAATGCAATGACTTTTCGTCGACTAAAACTAGACTAAAACTATGAAAGTGACATTATATTATTTTATGACTAAAATGTGATTTTTCAAACTCTGCTGCTCTGTGTTTCACGGAAACCTGGCTAAATGGCGACATACCGGACAGCATACTACATCTGCCTAATTACCAGCTGATCAGAGCAGATCGCGACGCAGAATCAACGGGGAAATCGCGCGGCGGCGGAACGTGCTTTTACATCAATGAGAGGTGGTGTACAGATGTTCTATTCGCCACAGGAGTTCTCCTCGTTCATTCTCGTGAGTGTCTACATTCCAGCGCAAGCGCACGTGAGCACTGCTTTACAGAAACTCGCTGATATAATCACAGAGAGTGAGCAACAACACCCGGACTCTGTTTTAATCATTCTCGGGGACTTTAATAAAGCAAATCTCTCCCGTGAACTGCCAAAATACAGACAGCACATCACATGTCCCACCAGAGACAGTAATCGATCACTGTTACACAACAATAAAGGACGCATATCACTCGGTTCCACGAGCAGCTTTAGGACTCTCTGATCACTGTTTGGTTCATCTTATTCCGACCTACAGGCAGAAACTTAAATCTGCAAAGCCTGTATTAAGAACTGTTAAAAAATGGACTAATGAAACAGAGTGGGATTTACAAGCCTGTTTCTCTCTCACTGATTGGACTGTTTTTGAAGCCGCTGCCATCGGTCTGGATGAGCTCACAGAGACCATAGCATCATATATCAGTTTCTGTGAGGATATGTGCATTCCTAACAGGACCCATCTAATCTACAACAACGACAAACCATGGTTCATGAAATGATCAGCAGCGTTGACCCTCTCTAGACGGAGAAACTCTACCTTTGTTCATAAGCACAACTCAAGCCTAAGTTGGTATTCGATAGGCCAAAACACTGGCTGTTGGCCCAAAGAAAGCCCTGGCACGTACTAGCATACCCACTTTTGGCCTAAAACGTGGCTAATCATCATTTTGTGTAGCAAATGTCCTTTCCATTCATATAGCTATTATGTTTATATTATTTGCTTGAAATGACAATTAACTTTGAATATTCATTTTAATTTTAGACTTGATGGAAGAGAATGAGGAGAGCGAAGAACTGAATGAAGCAGAGGAGAAACATCATGTCAAAACTGAAGATGTATCTTTGAGTTGCTCACTGCAAACAAGAGGCAAAACATCTTTCAGCTGCCCTCGGTGTGAAAAGAGTTTCTTATCCAAACAAGGTGCTATGCATCACATGAAAATTCATACTGGAGAGAAACCGTACACATGTGATCAATGTGGGAAGAGTTTTAGACAAGCTGGAGCTCTTAAATTACACCAGAAAACACACAGCAGTGTGAAGGATCATATGTGCTTTGATTGTGGGAAGTCTTATGCTACCGTTACCGTATTGAAACTGCACCAGAGAATTCACACTGGAGAAAAACCTTACAAGTGTTCACACTGTGAAAAGAGATTTAGTCAATCAGGACAACTAAAAACACATGAGAGGATCCACACTGGAGAAAAACCGTACACATGTGATCAATGTGGGAAGAGTTTTAAACAAGCAACAACACTTAAATTACATCTGCATTCTCATTCTGGAGAAAGACCATTTAACTCTATTCCAGATTCCCTAAAGGACCACCTGCACGATTATTCAAAGGAGAATCCTCACATTTGTACATTGTGTGGAAAGAGCTTTTTATGTCTGGATAGTTTTAGAATGCACCAGAGAAGACACAGCGGTGTGAAAAATCATATATGCTTTGATTGTGGGAAGACCTTTATTAGAGATGCTGAGCTGAAACAGCACCAGAGAAGTCACACTGGAGAAAAACCTTACAAGTGCTCACACTGTGACAAGAGATTCAAATGGCCAATTCAACAGAAGAAACATGAGAGGATCCACACTGTAGAGAACACATGTGATCAATGTTTCAAGAGTTTTGCGGATGCAGAAACGCTTAAATCACATTTGCATTCCCATTTCAGAACTATGATCTCTGATCAGTGCAGCAACGATACAAAGGAGATGCCTCAAATATGTTTTCTATGTGGAAAGAGTTTTACTCAGCAGGGTACTTCAGAAATACACCAGAAAAGTGACAGTGGTGTGAAGAATCAAATGTGTTTCGATTGTGGGAATACATTTATTACAGCTTACACATTGGCTGACTTTACATTGGCACAAAAAATCCCATTTTTTACTTATATCTGAGACGGATTGGAATTAGTTGCACGAGATTCTATTTTTATTATTTTTTTGTGCTTCATCTGAGACACAAATGTGGATTTAACATTTTTACATATTCGATATGTGGACATCCAACCTTCATCTAAACACTTATATTTCAATGCCACCACAATGTGAGGGATGACACGTTTACCCACATTGATATAATTTTAACATAATTTCCCGTAATTTGCACGTGGGACATGCCCCCACCATTTTTTGCTGGGGTCAATATTGACCCACCATTTTTTTACTAATGAAATGTCAGTCTCCAGTTGACTACCAGAGATGATAAAAAGGATTGTAATGCCCATAATACCCTGTGGGGGAGTGCTTTCACTGATTTTAATGGTACCATAACTGAGGATGTAATGGATGAACTGGGATTAGTTTGTCTTGATGGTAGCAGTACAAGATTGGATGTGGTGAATAATTTTAACTGATGTATTTTTCTTTTTGCTTGGTTTTTATTTTGTGTTTATGTAACTCTTGTATTACTGCAACTCAGTTTTTGCCATGAAGATTGAATTAGATGCTAACATGGCAGTAAAATAAATAACTACTACTGGATGAAATGGTCAGAAAACATCTGTTTTCTGCTTATTCTCAGTATATGTATTTTTAGATATATGCTATATGTAGGTATATCTATTTTAAGGGTGCCCAAACTCGGTCCTGGAGGGCCGTGTCCTGAAGAGTTTAGCTCCAACTTGCCTCAACACACCTAATTTCATAATTAGTATTAGTATTTAATTTTCGTTGTACTCCCAGTTTGACTAAATTGAATGTCACGTAACACTTTTTGATTAACTTAACTTGGAAGTGTTAGCACACACTGAATGACAAAACGTGAATTCAGATACACATAGTGCTTAGTTTATAAAGTTCTGAGTCTGTGGTTCTTGTGTTTATGATGGTAAGGGATCGAGTCGATCCAGCTGTAATTTTCCTATGAATCTCCCATCAGTACCATTAAATAATGAGCTTTGACTGGCCTTTATGAGAGCTATGGGAGTACCTTGATTTCCAAACATCCATAATTTGCCAGGTAACAGAAAAACAGAAACAAAATATACCAAATATGCAATTTACAAAAACGCATCTTCCATATGAAAAATTTTATTACCAATTTTCTTGACCATACAAGCTAAACAAAGATGTACAGGACAGAACAAACATTATTTTCAAACATTTAACACTTAAAATTACATTTTTTTTGTAATTAACTCTTTGTATAAAAAGGAAAAGTCAACACTTTAATGTCCATTAAAAAAAAAAAAAAATCACGCACATAAAATCTCATCAAACTGACAAAAGCAGTTGGTGCATCATCAAGATTTCTTCTTTTTTTTTTTTTACCAGGATACCATCACTGCAGTTCGATTGGATACAATAATTACAATTCCAGCCACAACATGCCAAGAAAAAAGAAAGAGACTGTTTATTCTTGTTTTATAATCCCAGGTACATTACTGTTTTCCTCTCAGTTCAATTCTTCTGGATCTGGGGTCCGTTCTTCATACATCGCTAACTCAGTTAGCTGGATTTGACTGTTGCCGATTTCACTTGATCTTGGATCATTTGGTTCTTGGATGCTCATCCTAGACTTGCTGTCATAGCAACAGGTCCGTAAATTTAAACCTGCTCGGGAGCAGGCTTATTTCATGTAAACAGGATTAGATCGCATCTTTTTAAGCAGAAACGATACTTAAAATCTGTCCCAGCCACCGCTATTTTATAACAAGAGTATCCTACAGGTCCAGGGACAATAATTTAAAATAATAATAATTCAAAAATTAATTTGAAAATAATACAACAATGTTGTGTAGTCAGTCTATAATATTACAGACACAGCCAGTTTTATTTATTGAAATATTTATTAGTGATGAAATAATAGAGTATATAATAATAGAGTATATCTAATAATAATAGAGAGAGTCTTACATACAGTTAATCTGAGCCGTGCATTAATTTGAGTGGTGACAGATATTATTAGAGAGGCTTGATGGAGCTCAGGAAATGCAGATAACTTGATCTCTAAGAAACTTTAATTAATGCTGTCACTTAAGAAATCTGCTTCAAAGATAAAATTAAATGGATTGCTAATTACAACATTGAAATAAAAATGTAAAGCTTACACAAATGCTAGAAATTAAAATAGAAAATAAATTAATAATAATAAATTAAAAACAGTGCACATTTCATTTATCTATTATAACATTTATGTAGTTTTATTCGCTTGGCTGTGTCCTTATAAAAGTCCAGAAATTTGTAAACTTTTTCGTCAGGTGTCTTTTTTAATGATATGATGTCATTACGTTGCTGTCTTGCCGCCAGCCAATCGCTGCATTGCTGATCGTGGTTTTGAGTATTGATACATCTGTGCTTTTTGGGGAACACGAGAACGCGCAGTAATCTTAGACAACTTAATCCAGATATTTTAATCTAATACGCAAATTCGTTTTGAAGAACCAAATTAGCCAGAGATCAGTTATCAAATCATCTCAGATGTATTAAGCGAGGTACGAAGAACGGACTCCTGATGTGATAAACCAGTACACAGCAACAGCAGCCACGCCCACCACAGCAGAGATGACCAATTGGATCACAGCTCCTTTTGACTCCAGTTGTCAGAGTCTGTAAAAAGAAGTAGGCTCTAAATTAAAAACTGCATTATAGACTTTGACATGTCTACTTATACTGGTTTAAGGTATCAAGTACTGGTATTTAAGGCATTAAGGTACTGTGAAGAAACACTGATATCACCAATGTTCTACCTGCACATGTCTGACAAAGTTGATCGATGTCCAAATGTGTGGTCTGGGTGCTGACAGGATTGTTCACCACACAGCTGTAGCTGTTTTTATCCTGATATTCCACCTCCAGAGGTAGAGAGAGACTGATGCTGAGATCAGACACACTGATGCTGGAAAATAAACTGTTTCCTTTGTACCAGGAGAGAGTCACATGACCCACATTCAACACTGAACACAGCAACACACTTTTGAACCCTGATGATGATGATGATAATGATGAACATTGAGGAGAGTATCTGGTGATGACCGGAACAGGCACAGGAGCTGGAGAGTAAATAAACCAAAAATTCAAGAATAATTAGCCTACAGCTCACAGTATAGGTAAGAGGGGCGTTACGTAAATATAAAATTAAGTAGGCTGCTGTTTACATGTGTAATATGCTACTCACCATAAACAGTGACAATTAATTTTTTTTGCAACTCTGTCTGTTCGAGATCGATACTCAGTTCATAAACTCCAGAGTGTTCATTAGTGATGTTTGTGATGGTGAGATCTCCAGTCTGTCTTTCGATCTGCACTCTGTCTCTAAATATCGTGATATCGTCTGTAAAAATGTCTCCCGCTACTGTTTTGATAATACGAGTTCTGCTCGATCCAAAGCGCCACTCGATCTCATGATCGCCCTGCATTTCAGTGAATCCAGTTCGGAGAGTGAAAGCACCTCCCTCCATCGCGGACACGAGCTCATCTGTCTCCGCGCCTACAGATCAAAGTTAAATATAGGCTAAATCTAATCGTCAACTTAAATAATTTAAAACCTTAATACTTAAACGTTTTAAATAATATTATCCTATAGCTAATCTGTATTAACACCGAGGCCATAAATAGGCCTACATTTATTACTCACCAATCAGAGGAAAAAAACTTAAAAAGAACAAAACTAGCCCGTGAATCATTTTCTTCAACAGTGTCAGATCCGTGCAATGGCTGAAAAAAGAGGTCGATTTCAAGAAACACGACAGAATCGCGTTCAACAACGTTTAATTGTCATACACACTGTGTGGAGATAACTTGCGGTGAGTCAAGCAGATAAAACCTCTTCAAAAACCCAACTCTTTCAGTCTGCGCGCTTCCGTGCGCGTGATTGTGTAGCCTACATGAACGCGCCAGTAAGAGCAACAGTTCAGTTTCGCATCTCGCATTATATCCCTTTATCTTTATTTGTGTAGAGTGGAAATTTGTCTTGATGGAAAATAATCTATTACCTATAAATCAACTACACACATGCAGCAGTAAACAGGAAGGAGATGTTTGTCCGCTCAAGAGAAACCTCATACATTTGGGTCATTCTGTCACTAAACTGAGGTTTGACTCAGATTAGGAGCTGCTCAAAAGCATCAAACTGAATTTACTATTTTTATTCCAAAATAAAGTTGTTTTGAGGGGATGAGATTCATATAAGAAGGCCTTCATACACAATAAAGCTCAGACAAAGAGTTTTTCTTGGTTGTATGTGATGACATGCAAAAAAAAATGTAATGCTATTAATTTAGCTTCTTATTTAGCCTATTTATTTATTTTCGTTTTGAATTCAGAAAACTATATATATATATATATATATATATATATATATATATATATATATATATATATATAAACTTTGAAATATCTCTCAAAAGTTACAGTTTCGTCGGGTTTTGTTTTCATAGTAATCAGGCGTGGTATACTTTTTCATTACTTAAAGCAACGTTTTTAAAACCTTTTTATTTTGGTCACATTATTATTATTGTTAATTTATTCATGAATTAATACATTTTATAATTACACTGAATGTCTGTACTGGATTACTGTGACACGTTTAATGCAAGGAATAATACATTTTTTGCAATGAAAATGGATTACCATAATCATTTTCTCTAATTCATCACAAATTTTCACTTTTTTTAAAGTTCAATTTCAACAAAATTTTCAACATTTATTTTACTGACTGACTATACAGAAGAACAAAAACAAGCGTTTAATGGTTTTGATCAAGCCAAGGTCGACTTTGGAACGTTTCGAAATAGTAGGTCTATGACGCAACACCCCCGCGTTCTAAAGAAACCACGTGACTTGGAAGGTTTGATACAAGTCCATCATCAGTGCTCTTGAGTCAATGCTGTTGTAGTTAGACGCGGTCTGAAGCGACATCAGTATGAGGAGTAATACCTTCCTTTTTTGGATTTTATTACTCGTGAACGGTGAGTAACACTTACTTTTTTTTAATTAATTTAACATAGGCTATTCGTTTTCATTATAAATCGGAAACAGAACAGTAAAGGTATTTTGAGGGTAAGTTGTTTGTGTACGTGTGTGTTTAGTAGTGAACGGTAGAGGGCGCTGAGTCGCTGACAGCCTGTAATACTCTGAGCGTTACTATTTTGCACGAATGCATGCCCTACTGTTTTAACGGAACAAAAAAAATATATATATATATATGTGTGTGTGTGTGTGTATATATATAAAAAACAACAACATAGTAATCCCAAAACTTTTGAATGGTAATGTCATAAGTCAAATGCCAGAATCAAGTTTAGAAATATGTTGTTGTTGTTTTACCTCTCTTATATGATCTTAGAATAGCTTTATCATGTGTCATATTTTTATACAGCAAATTCAACAAGGATATTTACATCACACTCTCTTTTCTCCTATGTAGTCTTGTTGTTGTACATAAATCTTTTTAGTTTGTAACAAGAATTCAATAGTGATTCATACTCAAAATTTATATTAATCACATCCTCCATGACTACATGCTCCTGGATTTTCAGTGTGAATCATTATTGAATTAATTTTTAAAAAAACAAAATGTCACTGCCTCACATAATATCAAACATCCACACCAAAACACATTATAACATCAAAAGCTAGTCAAGGCCACAATCCAATCTTTATCCCACTTTATTTATTTTTTTATTTATTTATATATAATTATAAATTATATTTTATTAATTATATATGTTTATGGAACTTTATGACTTATAATGTTGAATGAGTGTTTGTTGTGCATCAAAATAGATCATGCATTTGTATAAATGATCATCATTGTGTATCATCCAGGTACAGTACATTACATGGTCAAAGAATAGATGACAGAGAATAACATGTTGCAAAATTTTTCTTAGGCCAAGTATATGGTGGTGAACTTTACTTCATTCATTGCCAGAGGATGACCGTTTTAAAACATAAAAGGTAACAGAAGAGTATAACAATAAATAATTGAAATGGTTGTTGGTTCACGTAGTGTATATCTGCACTACTATTGGAAATCAGTGTAGACATTATCATGCAGGTGTTCTGGGATTTCACTGTGCAAGGGAAACCTTAAACCTTTACTTGTGATCATCTTACATTTACTTTTGTTTGTATAAATGTTTAAATATTATATAGTAGAAACATGAAAAAAACAATGACAATTTCAGCAACTTCTTTTTTTTTCTTTTTTTTTCTAGCAGTGTATGATAGTTTATAACTAAACAACACGTAGAATGTTGAACGGAGTAAGTTAAGACATGGATCATCACACCCTATACAAAAAAATGTGTCCACAGATACATTCAGATAGGTTTATTTCATTTGTAGCTTGCAGTAATGTATTCAACAAATGATAACAATTAATAAGACACAGTTTTAAAGATTTGAGAGCAACAAATGAACAGCACAACAAACTGAAATCAATGTATACAATAGCTTAGGTTTGCTGTGCTTTATCCTAACATTACACAAAGAATGCCTGCAATCATTCAGTCAGAGACGACTGCGCAAAAGTGTAAGGATCAAAAATCATAAAGGGACATTAATTTGCAAGGCAGAATCAGAAACTTGTGTAATTTGTGCACAAGAGTTTTATTAATTAAATACTAACGCAAACTAGTCTAACAAACAAACATACAATCTGCTGAGATCCGAGGATCTTTGGTTGAATGGAAAGTGAAAAAACTTAAGGGGTCCAGAAGAGTTCTAGCTCACATCCTCATCTTCTCAGAATCTAAAAGATTCACAGACTGGCAGGCGGGTCACTGATGTGAGAGATTTATCTGATATAGAGGTCACACCTCTGGGGAGTCAAAGAGCCAATGGTGTCTTGAACTTTTGGAGGGAAAGTTTATGACTCTTTGTCTCTGAATATGGTAATTTGCATAAGTAATTCACCTGGGGTTAATGCACAAACTACTAAAGATTCTTAGGACGAATTGATAGAGACGAAGATCCGAAGACGAATTGATAGAGACCAAACATGGTATAAGTGAGGTGATATTAACTAGTGATCTATCATAAGCATGCATAAAACAGTATACAATACACAAGAACATATACAAGAACAGTAATAATGACCCGAAGATATGTGTGTTCATTCAAAGAAAGGTTTTTCTATGAATTAGAGAAGAGTCCATTTTTATGGCATAATGTCTCTTTATGGGGAAATTAAGTGAGTGTTGCTCTGCCCGCATTCTTTTGAGCAATAAAACTAGTTATCAGATTGGTTGCCATGGAACCGGGGGCCTGGAGTCATTTACAGACATATGGGCACCCAGTATGCGTATTGGGTGAGGGGGTCTGTGATTATCTAATAGGATGATCTAATAACTAATTGATTTGTTAAATCAAATGAAAAATTGTGTGTCTGATTGGTCCAAATGCTACACTCCGCCCAAAAACCCTACTGTAAAAAACCCTACTGATTTTCCCTACCTAAACCGAAAATCTCTCGGTTGAGTTACTGTTGCTCACATTCAAGGTGCGGCTTCCAACTGCCATCGAGCTCGTAATTAGATGCCTGATGTTGTTACAACCTGCCCTTCTAAAATTAGGCCTACCTTGGGTGGGTTTTTACTTGTTTTTGCAAGTTGTACTTGTTCAGAATAGGTATGTCACTCCAAACCCCCAATGTTTATTCAAAAAATAAAAGTTTAATAAAGGAGGAAATATTTTACATTAAAGCGGCAAACAAAATGTAAGCTATGCATTGTACCATTTGTTCAGTCTTTGTGTGTCAATTTGAAACATCCATGCTTGTGTGCTGAGTTTTGTTGAGTCATTTAATAATATCCAATAACATAAATCCAAAGAATCAGAATAGACATAATTTGCATGCATTGTAGAAATTACAAGACATTTAATTTTCAAGAGACACAATGCAACAAATCTGTTTACTTGCATTACCGACATTATGAAAAACTAAAATACTTACAAAGCTACTGCATTTTGTAAATATACTAGACTGCTGCCAAAATTGGTATATTAAGACACTAAGAGACTGGTTTTATGGTAAATAGGTATTTGCAAAGAGTATTTGTAAACTATGACACAACATTTAATTTAGCATTGCAAGAACATGCACACTGTAAAAAAAAATTCAAGCAGTTTCAACTAATTATTATTTAGTAACTAGTTCCACAGAAATTTTACGTTCAGTCAATTTCTGACTTCAAAGTGTTTTCTGAATTGTTATTTTTTTAGTTGGCTCAAGCTTTAGTGAACTAGTTTAATATTCCATACAAATACAAATTTTTAATTGTTCAAACATTTAGAAGACTTCAGCAAGTAATGTCAATTAAAATTGAACGGTTTGCTCCATGTGTTTTATATGTTACCTCAACTGAGATTTATTATTTGGGCACCATAAGAAACTGCTGGGGAACTACATAAACATATTTTTTTATAGTTTAAAAAAATTATTACAAATTATTAACTGGTGTTTATCAATCACTAAAAACACACACTTTACAACACATAATATCCTTTATTTAATAACAATCTCCATTTCTAACATTTTAACATACAAACTAAACATGCAGGAATGAAGAAAAAAAGTCACCTCTTGGATGACCTGATGGTCAGCAAATTAACAGCAAAATGTTTAATGTCGTATTTTTACTTAATGGTACAATTTCATAAGTTTACACACACAAAACCCCATTCAAAACGCCCATGTTAACTTCAAATGAGCGCATTACTGTGGTTTACATTAAGTTAGATTTCAGTTATGGCTTATAAAAAGAGAAAGACCACGCAATTTCTTCATATCTTTTCACGTCACGGAAACACAAAAATGTCATACAACATTCCAAAATTAGCTAAAATTAATTCCCTTCACTTAACTTGATCTCAGACATATCATACAACGCGTATTCAATGTTTTTGTATATATTGTATGTTTGTGTATAAATATATACGTTTTAAATAAAACATTTACACCTTTTAAATAAAAGTTTTGATAAATTCAGTCTAACGTTAATTACAAATATTTATTCAGTGTAATGTACTGACTGGATTTGAAAATAACCATTCATTTAATGTTTTTAATATATATTTGTGTAGACGTGATATAATATGTCTACTCAACTAAGCCCAAACAATAAAATTAGATCAACTTAAATATTTTTGCCCTTCCAACATTTTGTTAATTGGATTTTTTTACAGTGTAGCATGCAGGGAGAATAAAGTAAGTTCAGTGACTAACTTTAAATGAGCTCATTATCATATCCCATCTTTACTGTACAGTGTGAATGAAAAAGGTCACTTTAGAGAACTGCTCAAACTTGTGAAACTATATTGTCAAATATAATATTGTCATTTTCCAATACCAATACAGGAATATAACTGTACACAAACAATAGGCTATTTTGCCTGAAAAATTGCTTTCATTAATATGCTGTAATTACAGCACAAATATTACAGTAATATACAAGTTTACAATACTAAAATGTTATTTAATAAAACTGTTTCTGTTTGTTCTTCAGGTGTGTTTGGTGTTGATGCAGATGAAGTGTCAGTATCAGTGATGGTGGGAGATTCTGTCACTCTACATACTGATATTACTGAAGTACCGAAGGATACTAAGGTAATATGGAAGTTTGGTGATGTAATCATAGCTAGAATAAATGAAGCAGATGGAAATCCCTCTACAAATGATGGTCCCGGTGCGATATTCAAAGACAGACTGAAGCTGGACAAACAGACTGGATCTCTGACCATCACAAACATCAGAACTGAACACATTGGACATTATAGTGTAGACATCAAGAGCGTAACAGATGCAAAATTGAAGACATTCCAAGTTACTGTCCATGGTGAGTAATTCATGTCAATCACCTGTGGACAGTTTAGATGCTGTGGAATGAAAGGATCACTCCACTATTTTTGAAAATAGGCTCATTTTCCAACTCCCCAAGTGTTATACAATTGAGTTTTACCGTTTTCGAATCCATTCAGCCGATCGCCGGGTCTGGCGGTAGCACTTTTAGCGTAGCTTAGCATAGATCATTGAATCTGATTAGACCGTTAGCATATCGCTCAAAAATGACCAAAGATTTTTGTTATTTTTCTGAGTCAAATTTTAAATAGGAAAAATATTTAAACTCTTTGGACAGGAGTTGGAAAATGAGCCTATTTTCGAAAATAGTGGAGTGTTCCTTTAACATTATGGATTAGGCTATTATTAATATTTTTGTTATTTTTATGTCAACTTTAAAATAACAACAAAAAACAAAGATGTTGATCACCAAATCAGATATCTCAAAATTACACAAAATTAATTTTATGTTGAATTACAGTTTGTTCAATTGTTTAATTTCTTGTTGTAGTTCTTTCATCTTTTTCTTTAACCACATGAGGCTATACTTTTAGGGAGATTTGTTCAAAAGCCTTTTTTTTGTTGCAAATTAACAATCAGATGTGAGGCTATATTGAAACCAATATTTGAAAGGTAGATTGGTGTGTTGGATTTAAGTGTGACACAAGAAATACATTTGAAATAAGATATCTCAGATTTCTTAATACAAATTTATTTCTACATCTTTTACATAACTTCGTTCCAAAGCAGCTTCAGTTGTTTAGAAAACTGAATCTGTATCTGAAGAGCTGAATCTGAAATGCATCTGAATTTGAAATGTATTCTTAAAACAGAAAAAAATAACTTCATCGAGGAAAGTCTAAACTGTTCAGTCTCAGAATTTCGACTCCTCTTTCTAAGTGTGATGTGTGGAAATTACAGCATTGCAAGCTCAGTCTTTGTTTTAAACATCTTCTGTTTGTTCTCCACTTGTTTGTTGTTGAGACAGATGTTGTGGAGTCAGTGTCAGTGATGGAGGGAGATTCTGTCACTCTACACACTGGTGTTAAAGTACAGGGAGATGATCAGATTGTGTGGAAGTTTGGAGATGAAGTCATCCCTATTGCTCACTTAACCTGTTAACAGTCGCCCCCACTAGTTGAGCTCAAACACAAACATGACCTACACAAACTAAAACAGTCACAGTTCATGAACCGTCTGGACTACAAACAGAACTATGGGCTCTTTAGCAAGATGCTTTTTCTCAGTTTCATGTTCAAGGATGAAAATGAAATACCTTACTTTAGAAAAACGGTAAGAGAAGCTTAACTATTTTGTAAAGTATTGCTCTATTCATTTAGAATAAGAGATATTTAGGAATAAATATATTAAATGGTGCCAGAGCAATTTACAAAAGCAGTGACATTAAAGCCACAAGACTGCAGAAGATATAAATCAAATTTGAAGGGGCACCACTAAAAACGAGATTCCTTCTTAATGAATGTAAACCATAAATATGAGGACGAAACACAATACATCACTATTTACAGCTGGACACGATTGTTGAAGCAACAATTTTTTAACACACACAGTGATGGTACACATTTACATCTGTTCATACAGCATTGTGCATCCACCAATATACTTTTCTTTCTTATCTTTGATTGTTTATAAAAGTTATAGTTGAACAGAGGATTTAGGCCTTATATATGTGCATACACATATGATTGCAGAAGAAAACTGAATTCAACATGGGCATATTAGACATGTAGCAGTGTGTTGGTACAGCACAGTACCACATGTAGCTTTCTCTGCTATATGGTGAAGATTAGCTATAGGTTGTGCAGGTTTGGGTGACACAACAGTCGGTGGCACTCTTAGAATGTTCTGAACGACTGTCCAATCAGCGCTGCGGCAAGATCATTGGGGGGCAAAGTTATTCTTTAGTGAAGTGAAGTGAAGTGAAGTGACATTCAGCCAAGTATGGTGACCCATACTCGGAATTCGTGCTCTGCATTTAACCCATCCAACATGCACACACACAGCAGTGAACACACACACACACACACACACACAGCAGTGAACACACACACACAGCAGTGAACACACACCCGGAGCAGTGGGCAGCCATTTATGCTGCGGCGCCCGGGGAGCAGTTGGGGGTTCGGTGCCTTGCTCAAGGGCACCTCAGTCGTGGTATTGAGGGTGGAGAGAGCGCTGGACATTCACTCCCCCCACCTACAATCCCTGCCGGCCCGAGACTCGAACCCACAACCTTTGGATTACGAGTCCAACTCTCTAACCATTAGGCCATGACTTTATGTATCATTCTAGAAAGCATTATATGTACTACTGACAAAACTTTAAAGTGCAAAATTTACTAGAAAATGAACAGGGATTATAATTCTGTTTTAAGATGTGTTATGTAAACAAAGCAGAATGTATTGATATTCCTCTTAAATCAGCACTTTTTACTAAAACGTCCTAATTTACTTTATTCTCTGCATTATTACGGTTAAAATTGTGCAGATGTTTGTATAATTTAAATTATCTGTCATCTTTACTGGACTGAGACTTTTCAGAACTCCCCGTTTCAATGTTGCGTGTTTTGTTGAGGACTCTCGCTATGAATTAAAATGATGTCACGTCTATGACATTACGATCCTAAATAACGACGCTCAAGCCTTTAAACTTTAATTTGACGTATTATTTGTAAATATTAATTACAATTTTGATGGTAAAATCATGTAGTAAAAGTAAACTAACAAACATTGGAACCAGCCATGGTCTCAAGCAAGTTAATGGATTAAACAGCCCTGTTGATGCAAGATGGAGAAACATTCATCTGAACGATCAGACCCGAGACCTCGTCATCAGCAACATCCGAAGCGATCAGTCTGGAGTTTATAAAGTGGAGATCAACACCATCAGCATGGTCTTGCACAGAAAATTCCGTATTGCTGTTGGTGGTGAGTAGATTCTATAAATTATATCATATATTGACTCTTTGTGGACTGTAAACAGTTATGCTCAAATTAAGTTTACATTAAATTAAACCGAAATGTAATGTTTAAGATGCAGGATAAGCAAGCAGGATTGATTTAGGCCTTATATGATTAGGCCTAAGACGGATTATAATGTGCAAATCCTTGGAATTTATGTATTAAAATGTTTATTATTTTTTTGTTCAAATGTTTCCAGTAAGAATAAAACCATTCTTATATTGTAATATGGCTCAATGTAAATCGTCTTACACCTGGAAAAATAACTACTTGCACCCGACAGAAAACACATCACCCAAGTGCTATATACGTCAAGTGTTTTCAATACTGATATCTACCATGCCATTATACTGTATAAGCAGTAGAGATGCATCGACGAAAGGTGCATTACACAATTAAAGATGACACACGTAGACTAAAGAGAGCTTCATATGGAAAGCATCTTTTGTTCCAAATGTCAGAGAGATGTTTTAAAAAGTTATTTTACATGCACTCCAACTCATAAACACTGGTAAGACTTTATAATAACTTTCATTAATAAATCATTACCAAACATTATGTAATGCTTAATGGATCATTAATTAATATACACTCTAAAAAAATGGTGCTACATAGCACTAAAAGTGGTTCTTGGCTCGTAATCATAGGGGAACCACTTTTGGTGTTATATAACACCATATTTTTACAGTACCTTTGTCAAATGGTGCTATGTAGAACCATAAGAGGTACCATATTGCATTGTATTTCTTCAACAAAAATGGTGCTAAACAGCACCAACAGTGGTTCTTTGGCTCGTAAAGAACCTTTAAAGGGGCTTAACAGGTTCTTTGTACAGCAGTGGTGCCATATAGCACCTTAATCACCCCAAAGAACCACTGAAGAACTGTACAGGAGCTTAACAGTTTAAGGATATGGTAGCGGTGCATATAGCCCCTCAGTCATGCCAAAGAACCGGTGACGAACCGCTGAAGAACCACTGAAGCACCAAGATTTGGTGCTATACAGCTGGGATTATGAGCCTAAGAACCACTTTTAGTGCTATATAGCACCTTTTTTTTTAGAGTGTATATTCATATATCTCGAAACGTGAAATAATGTGCTTGTTAACGTTTACTAATAAATGTATTAAGCATTACCTAATAATTAACATGTCATGTAAATTAAAATGCTTACAAATGTCATTAAACTTAAAATCCATATGATCATGCACATCTTGAAAATCTACAAATTATTTGAACATGTTATACAATGATTTTGTTAATGCACAACACTTTTGCTGTTATTGAGGTGTGATACGGGTAAGGTTAGGTTCAGGTTTGGTAGTATGGGTAGGTTTATGGGTTGGGTAAGGGATGAGCAGTGTACAGGGGTCAATTTGATTACTATATAAGGCAGCACGATTCAATCTGTTTACATTGCATTGTTTATATATATATATATGACAGTATAGAGTTGACAGGAGGGGAGGGGGGACTGAGATCGGCAAAGGACCACGAGGTGAGATTTGAACTCGGGTGGCCGTGATCACAGTTGAACTGTATGTCGGCACACTTACGAGGCTATTGATGAAAATTATAAATGAAAAATTAAGTATTTTTTTTTCCACCTCCTGTTGCTAGAGTATTAGTAGGCTCTCTGCTTAATATCTTCTAACACTTTGGCCTTTTCTCAAACGCATTTGTAGGCTGCATACGTCATAAAGAAGATCTTATTTTAGAATATTAGCAGTTATAAATTTGACCAGTATTCTTAGTTAAGCGTGAATTGTTGTAATATGCTTATGACTCACGAATATAATGCTCAGTTAACTGAAATAAACCAGGCTTGATGCCTGCAAATACGACCTCCGGAGGATGCAGCCTTCCGTTTGAGAAACGGCCTTTATTTTGATGAGTCCACATACAACATACTGACTAATAGGAACTGTTTAATGATGCACAATAGTATACAAATATAAGTGTTGAGGTAAAACATATTTTGCACCCAAATTACAATGCGTGTTATGTCTTTACCAAGCAATACGCTAAACTTAACTAACCACCCTTTACACAAATGTTGTTACAGTAGATAAAGTCCAGTGCCAATAAAGATACTAAAAAAAAAATTAATTTACAAATGATAGTTTCCACTTTAGATTGGGTACTGCAAAACATTAACAAATAATTAATAAATGATTTATGATGTACAAATAGGAAGTCAACACAACAAACTAAGACCAAATATATGAAAGATTAATTAGATAAGTTAATTAGTTGACATTAACAAGCAGATTATCTCATATTTCTAGATATGTGAATAAATATTAAGTAATGATTAGTTAATTATATAATGTTTGTTAATGATTTATTAATGAAAGTTATTATAACGTGTTACCTTATCTGACAAGAAATGTAGAAACATATTGCAGAAGATGCGGGTGTCCATCGCTGTGGTAACTTATAAGGCTTTCATAAACTTTAGATCATACCCTGTAAGTGGACATTTATAGAGTGTTGTGAGACTGTTGAGCCTGATCTAAACAGGATCTATTTTATTTTGCAACCTAGCTGAATTTAATTTAAATTATGGCATAGAAATTTCAAACAAAATGTGACTAAACTAATTTTGCAAACTTGATCATTTCATCATATTATTTCATCAGGTGTATCAAATAGTCACAGTTCCACTTATTTTGAAATGTTTAAAGTGTTAAAACTATGTGCCACTAGCCATATCAAAGTTTCAGTAGCCAATGACTGTTTGACATAAACGCACTCAGTTTGTTTGGCACTTCTATCACTCATCCTCTTCAGGTTTTGTTTTATGGTATTGTGACCAGTCTTCGACTCAGTGACTGAAAATAAACAGTGTAATAGCAGATCACTTTTTACTGCTTTACTTTCCTCCCCATCTCCTCTACTTCCTCTGTCTGTCTGTCCTCTTCAGCTGCTCTAAACTAAAAGTCACAGAGTAAAATGTAAACAAATTATTTATTTAATTACAATACAACAATATTTGGGGCATGAACTACTTTTAATGAAAATCATGTTCCTCGAAACTGAACTGTTAAAAAATAATTACTCAGATGCTTAATCATATGTTTTTCTTATGTGTTTTTTTTTTTGCTGTGACAGCTGGTGTGAAGACAATATCTGTCAAGGAGGGAGAAATTATCATTCTACACACTGGTGTTACTGAAATAGATGGATTTGACCTGATATTGTGGAAGACTGAAGATGATATTGTGGGTGAAATCAACAAAAAGACCAACAGACACTTCGTAGATGAAGAGAGATTTAAAGGGAGACTGCAGCTGCATCCTCAGACTGGTTCTCTCATCATCAGTAACTCGAGAACCACAGAATCTGGAGTTTATCAGTTACACATGCGCAGCAGTTCATACTGCTTACAGAGGGCTATCAGTGTTACTGTCAGTGGTGAGTAGACCAAATCTTTTTGGATCAATATCATGATCTGTCACAAAAGTAGCTTTCGTGTTGGCATTTATGATTTTTCTCTTAATCGGTTTACTGTTAAATAACAGCGACTGTATATTTGTATTACACTACATTTGTAACCCTGGACCACAAAACCAGTCATAAGGGTCAATTGTTCGAAATTGAGATTTATACATAATCTGAAAGCTGAATAAATAAGCTTTCCATTGATGTATGGCTTGTTATGATAGGACAATATTTGAAAATCCGGAATCTGAGGGTGCAAAAAACTCTAAATACTGAGAAAATCACATTTAAAGTTGTCCAGATTAAGTTCTTAGCAATGCATATTACTAATCAAAAATTAAGTTTTCATATATTTACTAGGGATGCACCGAATCCAGGATTCGGATTCGGATTCGGCCGAATCCTGGGCTTTTTGACGGGGTTCGGTTTCGGCCGAACCTTAGATTTATTTTCCACCGACACCGAACCCTAGACTTGCGCTACGACGTCACACGGCCGTTGATTACGTGAAGGTGTTTACATAGGACCCGTTCGAATGTAGTAGGCTGTAAGAATCTGAAAATGGAACTCGTAAGCAAAAAAAGTTTTGTTTGGCAGTACTTTCAACCAAAAGAAGGCGATTCAAGTCGAGCTTTATGTTCAATTTGCAATGCCAATTTGTCTCGTGGTGGCAAGTAGAGCCCTGCGCGGGACTGTTTTCTTCATCCCGCTCCCGCCCGCGCCCGCCGAATTTCTGACCATTACCGCCCGCTCCCGCAACGTGTGTGTTACACTCCCGCCCGCAAAACTCTGAGAATTTATTCCCGCACGATAATAGAGATGCATTGATTTTGTGTCTTCTCCCGTCCCGCAGGAAAAAAAACGTATTGTATTGCTATTATTAAAGAGATTCATGTTTGTTCCTTTCCCTGACCTGCATGTATTCTGACGCACTGGTAGGGAAGATGAATATAGCCTGGGCTATCGGGGACATCTAAAACGCTTAGGCTACCGCGCGTTTCTTTAGACTTCAAGTACTTTGATTTTGTTGACAATGACATCATGTCGCTAGGTTACCTCCCGATCCCGCAGTGATTTTTTTAGCCGCCCATTCCCGCCCGCAGCAAAGTTCATACCGCCCGCTCCCGCGAGATTTGCGTTGGGTCCCAATCCCAATGCAGCCCTCTAGTGGCAAGGACCCTAAGCAGTACACAACATCGCCGATGTTAAAACTAAGGATGCGAGTAGGATTCGGTATTCGGTTTCGGATTCGGCCGAATCTTAAACAGTGGATTCGGTATTCGGCCGAACCCCAAAAATCTGGATTCGGTGCATCCCTAATATTTACAGTAGAAACTTTACAAAATATCTTCATGGAACATGATCTTAATGTCCTAATGATTTTTGGCATAAAAGAAAAATCAATAATTTTGACCCATACAATGCATTTTTGGCTATTGCTACAAATATACCCCAGCGACTTATCTACCAACTGGATCTACCAACATGGCCTGCTTCCGAGACTTATGTGGCTTCTCACTGTGTATGAGGTGCAGTCACTGCTGACCCGCCAACTGGAGGGTGTTGTGGTTAAGGGTCGAAACACCCAGAGAAGTTTGGGGACCACCTGACGACCTCTCTTCCAGGCCAAGGCTTCATCCATTAGAAATGGGTGTATGTTAGCATCGCAGATGTATTATACAACTACCAACAACAGAAATTAGTTTAGTTAAAATAGAAAAATATGTCAGCATTGCTACTGCAAAAGGTAGCATTTAAAATGCAATGTTGGTTGTTCACACCTCAGATTTGAAAAAGACACAAGGGAGTGTAAAGTAAATATAGCATCTTATCATTTGAGACCACTAACAACATGAACAAAATAAATAGGTTTTGATACTTGGACTTACAAACCATATGTCTCAACAACAACGAGGGTTAAAAAGATGACAGAGGTAAATCATAATGTCTAAAACATTTGAATTACATGCTGTAATAAATACTTTCCAAGGCATAATTGTCACGAGTCTGTTCTGTTTTAGTTATGTTTTCCATGCCTTCTGTTGACCCAGTTTCCCTGATCAGTTAATTAGCTCCTCACCTGTTTCTGTTCTCCCTTAATTATGACCTGCCTTTCTAAGCCTGTGTTCTCCCCTGCTCCCTTGTCCGCTATTATTTATGTTACACGCTGAAAGTTCCTTGTGATTAAACCTCTCATTTTTTGATACTCCTGTCTCCGCAAGTGTTTGCTCTGCCTGCCTGGAGGCACACACGTGACAATAATACAGTGCACTGATTGGACGTAAAGAGTTTTCTCACGAATAATACTGAGAAATATGGAAGCCCGTTTCCACCACTGAATAAAATAAAATTGTGTATAGTCCGTATATAGTCCTGACGTTTCTAGTGTTTGTTATAGATCAGACACACATTCACACCAATGTCTTTCTTTATCATTACAGAACCGCCTCAGTCAGGTGCTGCATCAGGGATATGTGGTGCTGGTGTTGGTCTGGTGGTTTGGGCTGTAACTGCTTTTTTTGCTGCAAGATATGTAGGCAGCCAAGGCAAAGGTGTAAGTATTGCATTCAAACAGTAAGAGCTAAAAATGAAATGATTCAGTCTTTAAAGGAAAATAAAAAGTTGCGATTTTGGCTTGTTTGTTTGTTTCTACACACTGTAATTGAGAAAGTATGATTACTGTTGAAAGGACAACAGAAGATTGATTTCCCTATTGTACGTGTAGTGGAGGAGAACATAAGTGCAGGGGAACTGAGAGCTTATAACTAATAGCTATAGCTAATATTATCATTATTGCTATTAAAACTATTATTTATCCAATATTTTCATTTTTAACTTGTTTTTACTGTGATTCCTTCTGTGTCTTTATAACAGGTTTCAGTGAATATAAAGTGAATCACTCTCAGGATCAGCATGAAACATGAAGAAAAACAACAGTTCATAATCACGGTTGCAATATAAACTTATAGGCTTTGCATGACATACTAATCAATTTTTCAAATCAGTGTCTATATTTTTTACATAAATCACGCTAACGTACTTTTTGTCTCATGCTTGACTAGAATAAAAGGGGAAATTGTAAACACCATAGTCTGAAATGTTCAAGTTACAGAACTATTCATGGCTTTTTTAAGTTAAATATAAAATAAATCAACATATGCCAGAATCTTTCACTTGTAAACCAGCAGGGTTTGGCTGCTTGAAATTGGTGTTTTAGTGTAATCTTAAGGGTTTTTGGGATGCCATTCATGTGAAAGTTTATGTTCATGCGGTGCTTATACAAATACACAATAAAGCAAAATCAAACTTGATAAAACTGAGACTGTTTTATGGTGCCAGAGTGAACAGTGTGGATGGATTGTTAGTCACCGAAATTGCCCAAGGCATAAAGAAAAATCAGGCAAGATGTTAACTTGTCTCATCAATGGGAGTGGCTCATTTGCAAAAAATCACAACAAAAAAAATCACAACAAAAACAACACCGAAAATAAAAGCAGATGATAAGTAAAGAAGATAAAGGTGCAATTGAACTGCATGATTAATTGATGCCAGAATGCATGCTGGGAGTTTATTACTTTATTATGCTGGCCTGGCAAGCATGAATTGTAGCTAGACGTGCTGGTAGTTTGTTATTACGATATATCACGATAAAGAACATGCACCATTATATTGTTATTGTGGGCACTTCAAAATGCAGTGAATAATTATTTATTACAAATTATTCAGGTTATTTGAATGCATTTTAAGAATACTTTTCCCACACAACACTGCTGTATGCTGCCTCAAAGGCACATGCGTACTCTGATGTAGGCCTAAACAAGCCCAACACAGAGGGATGATGATCCAGCATACGGTGTTGAACCATGTAAAGGACCTTCTCTGGTTACTGCTTTTTTGTTAGTACTGCCGATTCTCCGTTTTCAGTTTAGTTCGATTTCTTTGCACAATATAAAACCGTGAAATGCGTATCTTGCCGCAGACTGTCTTACCTGACTACTCGCTTACCGGAGATAAACTCTGCCTTTCACCTTGACCACACCTCAAGACCCAGTTGGCCCGCTTTAGCCAAAGGTATTCGCCGGGCCAAAAAACCCTAGCTGTTGGACCAAAGGAAGCCCCGGAAGTGACAATGGAAATGCTACTGGCTCTGGCGCGCACTAGCACGTTCACTTTTGGCCTGACAAAACTCCTCTGAGAAGCGCATGGCAGAATGAGTGAAGGAAACTAATTTAATGAAAGTGCACATTCACTCTCTGACAGCAGATGGCGCTAAAGGAACAGCATAAATGCAGCCGTTACTCTGTATACCCGTAAACAAAACAACTGCTACTTTTTATTTGCATGTTTTAAACAACCATTCAGATTTTTGCAGCACTGTATACCTAAACACTATAGAGACTTAGGCTATTTATTTTCATTTTTTTTTTTATTATAATCTAACTTCAGCATGACATAGATATTGTTTTGATTCTTTATTGTTCGGTTTACATTAAGACTCCATTAGTTAGTATTAGTTAATTCATTAGTTAACGTAAACTGCCAATGAAAAATTCTTCCAAAGCATTTAATAATCTTATAGTTATTTTTAACATTTAATTACACATTATTAAAATCAAAGTTTAACTGTATTATTTAATGGACCCGAGCTAAGGTTAACTAATATGAGACCTTATTATAAAGTTTTAATCTGTTTGTTTACTTTATACATTTTTTTGTATTGTTTTATTGTATTTAAATGTTCAGTTCTTTTTGTTGTAAGAAAAAAGTTATTAAACCTGTTGTATTATGACAACACTTTTTGGAACTTATTTCAATATCGTGATAAACCCGTATACTGTGACATAAGCTTAAAAAATTATTTCAACAAATGTTTACCCACTCCAGTCCTCGTATTTGAATGTGGCTCAATATAATTCATATTTCCGAGCCACCAAGAGGGCTCTGGAGGAAGAACACGGTGCCAAAGTACCAAACACTTCATGATGTGATCAGTGGCTTTGAATGCTTGTAACACTCAATTATTAGAATTGCACTCCACTGATAAAACTCAAAATATTATTATATCTTTATCACAAAGCTTATCTTATTTTTTGAGAATATTCTTTTGGTATTTTTTTTTTTTAGAGAATCATCACAGAGTCCACTCACCCTGGCCATAACCTCTTGGATCTAGAATATTTAGGAACAGGAGCAGCTTCTTCCCGCAGGCCATCTTCCTCTTGAACAGCTTAAGGCCTCTTTTAGTCCAATACTCTCACTGTTTAGAGCATTATCTTTGTAAATTCAGTCCTGTTTATTCATATTATTAATAATACTGTACACTCTCAGAAAAAAAACAAATGATACAAAAGCTGTCACTGGGGTTTTACTTTTTCAAAAGGTATTAATATATACCATTTAGGGGTAAATAAGGTACAAAAGTGTACCTTTTCAAAGGCTACCGCCTCAGTGACAGCTTTTGTAATCTTTTTTTCAGAGACTGTAAATATGTTCATAATCTGTAAATATGTTTATTCTGACGCAACCTGTGTCTTTAGTTTTATTTGTATGTGTGCACTGGAAGCTCTATTACTAAGAAACATTCCTTGGCAATGAATTTCTCTTTGATTCTGATTCTGATTAACATAACATTATCCTTAACTGTTCCTGTTTGTTTTTCAGATGTTTTTAGTTTTCATGGGGTGAAGAAAATGGAGAGATCCTGTCACAGATTCGCATTACTGATATATCTGGAGATGAGGTGATCGAGTGGACCTCAAAACACTTCCATAGTAAGAGAAATTGATTCTGTTATATAAAGAAGATGATGTGAGATTTACAAACAGACTGCATCTCAATATTCAAACTGGAGATCTCACCATCAGCAAGACTGAAGTCTCAAGACTTTATCAGATAAAGACATTACAGAGGAGCTTCTGTGTTACTCTCTATGGTGAGTAATTCATTATTATTTTTATGTTCAGGGTCAATTTCTGCAGTGTAGAACATTTCTCCAGGAGATGGCGACCAATGACTGTGTTTTGCAGTGTTTTTTCTGCGTACGGTTAAGGCTAGAAGGGATACAGCTACAGTATAAAACACAATCTAATAGGTATTTGACTAGTAGCTTACTAAGCTAACTTAAATAAAGTGAACAGTTATTACTTACCAAGCAGATGCCACAAACTCAATAAAAGTAAAAGTTGAACTATTTTCTGCTAAACAGTTTACAGAATCTTTTGAAATGAGTCTCAAAAGACTACAAGTGGAAGTGGTCGGAGACTAAATATGCTAATATCTAAATAAAAGGTATCTGAAAGTTGAAAGTTGTGGTTTTTATGTGATGACGAGAGAGAGAGAGAGAGAGAGAGAGATGTAATGTGTGATTATCTGACTTTGTATGATTTTGTGAGACTTGACTAGTGTCTTATTTTATGTATTCTCTTTATTTAAATATTTAACTTGAATGTTGATTATTAAATCAGTGTTTTTATATTCACATTTGCTTTAATAAAGGATCTTCTCCACTGACGTCATCCTTAATTCTTGTTTGGATTAAAGTCATTTTTAAAGAACTACCAAATGTAAGAATTTATTGTTCTGTCCACACACACACACACACACACACACACACACACACAAATAGGATAAAAAAAATCTAAATAATAATTTAGGGCACTCTATCCTAAAAAAAGTAAAAAAAAAAAAAAACAATTAAATTTACAAAAACACATCTTCCAAATAAAACACTTTATTTGCCAGTTTTCTTGACCATACAAGCTTTACAAATGTACAGGACAGAAAAACATTTTCAAACATTTAATATTTAAAATGCATTTTTTTTTTTTTTTTTTTTTTTGTAATTAACTCTTTGTAATGAAAAGGAAAAGGTTAACACTTAAATGTTTATGAAAAAAAAAATCAAGGACATGAAATCTCGTCAAACTGACAATAGCAGTTGGTAAATCATCAAGATTTCTTATAAAACGGATCGTTCCTGTCCTTGATTCTGATTGGTTGAGCCACGTTCGAAGCCATTGTAAATTACACTACAAACCTACATCTTTGTTCACTTTGTGTGTTGCTTGGCAACCACTTTGTTCCAACCACAACTGTTTCTGAGGAACTACATTGTTTGGTGGAAGAATACTGTTTTTATTGATATCATTACACTTATTTGCTCTGTTTTATTTTGTGAAACCTTACTAAGTATATGGAATAACCACACTGTTAACGATTTTCTTGTATTTTTACAGTACAGTACTGGCAGCCAGGTTGCCAGCAAGTTACTGTATTTTGATTTATAGTAACTGTACTGTAATTTACTTTACAGTACACAGGATCAGTACTGTAAACTACAAAACAGTACTTTACTGTATTGTTACTGTATTTTTTGTAATGTTTCTGCTTCTGCTGTAATTAATTATACAGTACTGTACTGTAATATCTATATTGATACATTATTACTAAATATTATAATTTTCAAATGACTAATAATGATAATATTATATAATATGTAGTTATTACAGTATATACATTTACAGGTAATATTATAATGCAACTTCAAAATAACTGCAATCAATCAATCCAAACAATGTTATTGTCCAAAAAATGTTTTATTAATCAATTACACTATTGTGTATTTATGAAAAAACATTTCATTTAGGAACATTGCATGTCCAGTACACCAGCACTTTACAGGTAAACAGTTTTTAAAGGGATAGTTAAAGGAACACGCTGACTTTTTGGGACTTTAGCTTATTCACCGTATCCCCCAGAGTTAGATAAGTCCACACACACCCTTCTCGTCTCCGTGCGTGCCGTAACTCTGTCTGACGCACCCACCGCAAGCCTAGCTTAGCACAAAGACTGGAGGTAAATGGCTCCAGCTAGCCTACTGCTCCCAATAAGTGACAAAATAACACCAACATTTTCCTATTTACATGTTGTGATTTGTATAGTCACAGCGTGTACAAATAACAAGGTCACATGAGACACAGCCATCTTCTAACCGTATACAAACTGGGAACTATATTCTCAGAAGGCGAAGCACTGCTACTTCTGCGGAGTGATTTCCTCGCAGCACCTGAGAAGCCCCGTGGTGAGGAGCAGAGTTCGCTCAGAGTGTTGCACTAATAGTCACTGTAGTCACTTGGACTATTTTAAACATTGTCTTTTCTAACTTTCTGGGCTGGCAAGTTTCAATTCCATAGAAGCCTATGGAGTGAGACAGCTCTCAGATTTAATCAAAAATATCTTAATTTGTGTAACGAAGATGAATGAAAGTCTTACGGGGTTGGAACAACATGAAGGAGAGTAATTACTGACAGAATTTTCATTTTTGGGTGAACTAACCCTTTAATATGTATGGGTATGTGTGAGAGTGTGTGTGTGTGTGTGTGTGTCTACATAAATAATAAATTGAAGGGGAAAACCACATACTTACCAAGCATAATGAGCCTGGGTGTGTCTGGTATCACCTGCTGTGCCTCAATGTCTGCCTGGGTTGCAGTGACCTAAACATATTAAAACAACACGAAGCAAAGTACAGAATATGAAGCAACTACATAAAACATGAGTATAACTCGTCAAATATTGTAATCTGCTTTTAGTCGGCACCAGTCTTGCCTTGCCATGGTGTCGATACATATGTGACTTAAAAGATTGAGAATTCTTAAAAGTGCAAGGGCACTCAGGTACCCCACATGCAAAGAGGTACTTAGCCACATTTCGGTGAACTTTTGCATGTATGGTGAACGCATTTAAAAGGGAGGTTGAGAAACTGCATGACTTGCAGCTGTAGCTGGACATACTTTAAAATTTGGCTGGAACTTTGCTGAGGTGGTACTGGAACCTGGGTGTGACCAAAACTGAAAAAGACATGACAAACAAAAACACGTATGACAAAACCTGTTATCCACAGCACCAATAAATATGAGCAGACTGTGTAAGAGAGAAACTGTAAAAGAAAATTCTTTAGAAATAAAAAAAAAACCAGCCAATTAAAAAAATAAAAATAAAAATGTAACCTTTAGATTATTTTTTTTTTTAACTCAGTCTGTACGAGATCGATAGTCAGTTCATAAACTCCAGAGTGTTCATTAGTGATGTTTGTGATGGTGAGATCTCCAGTCTGTCTTTCGATCTGCACTCTGTCTCTAAATATCGGGATATCGTCTGTAAAAATGTCTCCCGCCTCTATTTTGATAATACGAGTTCTGCTCGATCCAAAGAGCCTCCGCCACTCGACCATATGATTGCTCTGTATTTCAGTGCGACCAGTACAGAGAGTGAATGAACCTCCCTCCATCGCTGACATGGTTATATTTTCGGTCTCAGCGTCTAGAGATCAAAATTAAATGTATATGTAAATATAAATGCAAACTTATATATTTAGATAGCCTAATTTAAATAACTGAATGATTTAAACAATTTTGGCTTATGTACTAACACTAATGAATGAATAACCATGAATAGCCTACATTTATTACTCACCAATCAGAGGAAAAAAACATAAATAGAACAAAACCAGCCCGTGAATCATTTTCTTCAACAGTTTGAGATCCGTTCAGTGGAAAAAACTGAAGTCGATTTTATGACACACGACAGAATCGCGTGTTTAACATTGTTTCATTATCGTACATGGGCTTCTGTGTGGAGATAACTTGCGGTGAGACAAGCAGATTAAAAAAAAAATCTTCAGCCAATCAGAAAAAAACTCATTCAGTCTGCGCGCTTCCGTGAAGTTTGGCTTTTTACCTCTTAACCTTTTATAACACCATGTTTATTAATAAAAGTTTGCAAATGGATCCGCACGTCTCACGTCTCGTTCACCCCGTTACAATAGCTAGCTTGTTGACATACTCTATTATAGCTAGCTATAATGTTAGCTAGGGCAACAAAAAAGTTTAATTATTTAATAATTATACACAAGTATACATTGTCGCTGTCAGGCGAAAAACCTGTATCTCCGTAGTTCCTCATTTTAATTTTTTGTCATATATCAATGCTATTGGTCACCCTTTATGTCTGTCAGTGTTCCTGAAAAGTAACAGTTTTGCACATACAAGGTTTCTGTCTGACAGTGACAATATATTATAAGTATTTAAGTGGTGTGACCCTCGGCATCCTGGCCAAATATGCCAAGTATATACTTGAGCAACTTTTTTGATGTGCATTTGAAAATATTCTTGTGCTTTTGATTTTGTTTATCCATAGTTTTAGTATGGGTGTTCTAAATCATTCTCCATTAATGGCTGGAAAAGTTGTAGAGATGCCACAAAAGGATAAGGAAGATCAGGCAATTCTTAGTCCTGATTCAGAGTCTGAAATATTTGATGCTGATGACCTAGACTATGTGCAACAGGGTCAGTCTGGAGTTGTGGGTGTGAATCCAGCTCCCCCAGATGAGACTCTGTGACGAAATTGAAGACTTGTCTGAGGAGTCCTCTAAGAGGAAACTCAGACCCAGTCCAATAGATTGAGTAAAAATGGTTTGCATCTAATCATTTAAGCAGAGAACATACAGAACATACAGAAGCCCATGGTTCTGTGGTGCAGTGTGCTGGATGTTACCACCCTCGATGCCTACACCAGGGGTGGCCAACGTTGGTCCTGGAGAGCTACAGTCCTGCAGAGTTCAGCTCCAACCCTAATCAAACACACCTGAACAAACTAAACAAGTTCTAAGGATTACTAGAAAGTTACAGGCGGGTGAGTTTTTATCAATGTTGAAGCAAAACTGTGGCTCTCCAGGACCGAAGCTGACCATCCTTGGCCTACAACTTCACTTATTTCTATTATTCAGTCACATTCACTACAGTTGCACTACAGACAGTTCAATATCAGTACTATTGGTTGTCAGTGATATGTTTATGTTATGTGTGACAAAGTGGCAGATAAACATATTTCAATTGTTAAATGTGTTGGTCTAAATAACCGCTAAAATAATAATTAAAAAAAAATAATAATTTATTTTTTGTCTTTATTCTTTTGTTTTTTCACGCTTGCTTAGATGGGTCATTTTTAACCCATGTGTCTAAACTTGATGTAGTAACACAAAACCTAGCAAAAAAATTAAATTAAATATTAATTTGTGGTCATTGAAAAATATGTTTTGAGTATTAATGGATAATGGAATTCATAAATTATGTAATATTAAAAGCTGAAATAAACTGATTGCAAAAGATATAAAAAAAAAAAAACAACATAAAAAAAAATATTATTATTATTTCTTTTTTTTAAAAAGCCCAGCGAAATATGAAATAAGATAGGAAATGAATACGGGTCATTTTAGACCCATGGTGTGCATTAGAAGGGGTTTTCATAGCGTGTGCATCAAAGGGTTAAATGCCTTATTTCATGCAGTTTGTTATTTTAACACCTAAATAAAACATCTCTCAAAAGTTGCAGTTTGGTCTGGTTTTGTTTTCACAGTAATCACACGTGATCAGGGCCGGTCCAAGCCTTTATGGGGCCCTAAGCAGAATTTGATTTGGGGGCCCCTCGGTGCCGCCAATATGACTGTTTATTGTCAAAGCTTGATTATTCACACACTATAAATCTAACACACCCATTATCAGTTTTGTTTGTTGTAGCTGTGTTGCTTACATCATACAATTGTCTGCCTGCATGTTTTTACCTTTCTGTGGTTTTTAATTGTAACAGTTGCAAACTTACAACAGTGGTCAGGTGTTAATTTTCACTTTAACATTCAAAGTCTTAGGCTCGGTTTCACAGGCAGGTCTTAGACTAAGCCAGGATTAAGCCATAGTTCAATTAGGATATTTAAGTGATTTTTATAAACATGCCTTAGAAAAAAAGCATTACAGGTGTTCATCATAAGACAAAACAAAAGCACTGACATGTTTTAAGATCAGTCAGTGCAATTTTCTTTCAGAGGAAATAGCTCACATTTACATTTTAGTCTAGGACTAGGCTTAAGCCTTGTCTGTGAAACAAGAAACCGGGGGTTAAAGTATGGCATACTTAATGTGCTGAAAAGTAGCTAAATAAACCAGCAGACAATGCATTTACAGAACAGAATGTTATTTTAACAACATAAATATTAATCGAATTTGTACTTTTATTACAAGGCATACTTTTTATAATAAATATTAAACACAGCAGAGAGCATCTATATAAAACAACAACTCTTAATTTATATCTAGCTAATTGAGGCATACTGATATTGGAATATAATAGCAAAGACGCAAAATGTAGGCTGAGGAGAAGCTTATTTTTATTACAAAAATATATACCCAGGAAAGTTATGGCAATTTTTACTGATCTGACCAGGGCTGCATTTCCCAAAAGCAACTATGGTCGCAAGTTCTGTCGTTACAAATAGAGTTCAATGGAAATAACGACCATAGTTAGCTAACAATGGTTTTGAGAAACGCACCTCCGATTTGTGCCACAATTGTTCAATTTGTCCCCCTCCACCCGCAAAACACCATTGATTTTAACCCTTTGAGCCAGAGAAAGACGAGCTCAGAAAAAAATTAAAAGAAAGACGCGCTGTGTGCTTTTCATATTTCATAACTGCTCAGTGTTTTCGACTAAATACAGTTTATTTGAGGTTTCAGACATTTAAATACACTTCAAGCATATACTACTCAGTGAATAATTATGGATGTTATTACGCCCCGCCTCTAGGGAAGATATAAAACACTGAAGAGGCGTAATAAATAATTGGTTGGGTTGTGGAAATGGAATCCCAGCACGCATCCCTCCGGTCGAAAACCAAAAAAACAAATGCACAAAATTGAAGCAAAAAGTAATTAATTTATTAAAGAATAACAAGTGAAATAAAGAGTAAATCTTCAGGGTGTCCAAAAGGCCAAAATAACAAACAAAACGAATATAAAAAGAAAAGAGGGGAAAATTAATAACCTAATTAAATACCAAAAGAAAATACATTTATCTTACCTAACTCCCTGCCCAAAAACAGAGATCAAACAATTTCAAAATAAACAAGGCAGGACACCCCTACGCTCCACATTGTTAAAATGGTTTAGACATAGGAGAACGGGTCAGAAGTTTACACAAGATGCACATTTACTAAAACGAAAAACAAAATCTCTAAAACACAATTTGATCATCGGCCGGAGGAGGGATTCCGGAGCTCTCAACCCACGTGCGACCGAACCAAGAATGAGCTCTTCGATGAGTGTCAGCAGCGTCCTTTTAAAGACCCCGCCCCGACTAGGCAACCAATGGCTGCTTACATCCCATGATTGGAGAACCTGTTTTGGATTAGAGAAATCAAGAAAAGAAAAAGAACGCAAGCAATAGAAAACAAACTAACACAGGTCGTAACAGATGTAAATTGTTTATCTTTATTGTATATGTCCATTATTGTCTTATTTTTGTAAAAAAAAATTTGTAGTAGTGCAATTTCAACAAAACTTTCCACATTTACCATCTACTGACTAATAAATATGCAGAAGATCACAAACATCGAATAAACAAGCATTTCATAATTTCGATGTAGTCAAGGTTCTCTTTGGAACATGTCGAAATAGGCTTATTACGTGACACACCCGCTTTCTCAAGAAACCACGTGACTTGGAAGGTGATACAAGTCTCATCGGTGCCCTGAAGCAAAGCTGTTGAGGTTTAGACTCGGTCAGAAGTGAAATCAGTATGAGGAACAATACCTTCCTTTTTTGGGTTTTATTACTCGCGAACGGTGAGTAACACTTATTTTATGTTAATTTAACATTTTAAATATAAATCGGAAACAAATTTTTTTATAGACAGTTATAAAAATAAAATAAAAACTCAAACGTAACTTACCTATAAGTTTTTCATAAATATATGGCAATTCAAACACAAGCACTGTAAGGGTATTTTTGGAGTAAGTCGTTTGTGCATGTGTGTGTTTAGTAGTGAATAGTAGAGGGCTCAGACAGCCTGTAATATTCTGAGCGTTATTATTTTACATAAAAACTTGCTGCAACATGAACACGTGTAGCCTACTGTTTAAACGAAACAGAATAGAAAAACAGAAATAAGTTACTCTCTCAATCAGTAAGTTTCTTGAACTTTAGTCCGATTAGTCTGTCGCTCTCATTCAGCGTGCGGCTATACGTCTAATAAAAGTAGGCATAGGCCTATATGCCATAAACTACCATCAAGCTTGTCTTTTGCCGTCTTTGTTATGGTGATTAGTGTTGCTTTTGATTAACTGAGACACAAAATATAATTTAGCATTGCACAAAAACATGTAGCGTTGTGCGAGAATATTGTAAGTTGAGGGACTGACCTTAAATGAGCTCATAATATCCCATCTGAACTATACATCATTGTGAAAGAAAAGGGTCACTTCAGAGAACTGCTCAAAATCATGAAACTATATTGTCACATATAGTGTAACGTTGTCATTTCGCAGTACCAATACAGGAATAGAGCTGAAAACAAACAATATATTGCCTGAAAATTTGCTGTCATTAATATACTGTATTTAGAGCACAAATATTACAATATTGTATATGTTTACAATATTAAATATAAACTGTTTCTGTTTGTTCTTCAGGTGTGTTTGGTGTTGATGCAGATGAAGTGTCAGTATCAGTGATGGAGGGAGATTCTGTCACTCTACATACTGACGTACCAAAGGATACTAAGGTAATATGGAAGTTTGGTGATGTAATCATAGCTAGAATGAATGAAGCAGATGGAAATCCCTCTACAAATGATGGTCCCGGTGCGATATTCAAAGACAGACTGAAGCTGGACAAACAGACTGGATCTCTGACCATCACAAACATCAGAACTGAACACATTGGACATTATAGTGTAGACATCAAGAGCATAGATGCAAAATTGAAGACATTCCAAGTTACTGTCCATGGTGAGTAATTCATGTCAATCACCTGTGGACAGTTTAGATGCTGTGGAATGATTATTGTTATTTATTTATTAAAGAGATAAAAACAACAGCAGCAACTGGCTAAAATGAGTGTAGTGTGCTAATGCTAATTCAGAGCAAAATGTAAGTAATTTCTTTAAAGTATAAGTAAGTCTTCGCATTATACAGTGAGATTTGTTATTTTTGTCAACTTTAAAAAGAGAGAGAAAAAACATAGACTGTCTACATAGAAACATAGATGTTTCCATGTGTTAAAAAATACATTTTGTACTGAATTAATTGATCTTTTTTTATGTATTTATGTTGCCTTTTTAACCACATTAATGTTAGGGACATTCTAACTCTAAGAAATTAAAAGCTTTTTTAAAAAAAACAAAAACAGTAATTATAAGAAAGTTTCAGTAAGTGTGTTTGAACCCTTTCTGGTATTTTGTATTTTTCAAGCAATAAAAAAGCTGTAGTTGTACCATCATCAGTCCTCTGCACATGTATATTTCAAGTGTTATGTGAAAATTACTTTTAGCATTATAAGTGGTTTTAAACTGCGTCTTTTTGTTCTCCTCATGTGTTTGTTGTTGAGACAGATGTTGTGGAGTCAGTGTCAGTGATGGAGGGAGATTCTGTCACTTTACACACTGGTGTTACTAAATTACAGAAAGATGATCAGACACTGTGGAAGTTTGAAGATCAAGTCATCCCTATTGCTCACTTAACCTGTTAACAGTCGCCCCCACTAGTTGAGCTCAAACTCAAACCTGACATACACAAACTAAAATGGTTACAGTTTATCAACCGTTTGGATTACAGTCATAACTAGAGTCTTCTTAGAAAGACGTTAGTTATCAGTTTGCTGTGCAGTGGTCAGAATTCTTTACATTAATACAGAAAAAGAGTAAGAGAAGACTAAATATTCTAGAACATAATCATCCATTAATCTTACATACAAGATTTTTAGGAATAGATATATGAAACAGTCCTAGAGCAACTTAAAAAGCAATCACAATAAAGCCACAAGTATGAACAAAATAAAATGCAAATTTATGAAGTGAAGTGACATTCAGCCAAGTATGGTGACCCATACTCGGAATTCGTGCTCTGCATTTAACCCATCCAACGTGCACACACACACAGCAGTGAACACACAGCAGTGAACACACACCCGGAGCAGTGGGCAGCCATTTATGCTGCGGCGCCCGGGGAGCAGTTGGGGGTTCAGTGTCTTGCTCAAGGGCACCTCAGTCGTGGTATTGAGGGTGGAGAGAGCGCTGGACATTCACTCCCCCCACCTACAATCCCTGCCGGCCCGAGACTCGAACCCGCAACCTTTGGATTACGAATCCGACTCTCTAACCATTAGGCCATGAGATCTTCCCTTTAAAGAGGCACCGCTAAATATGAGGTACATTTGATCTGTTTGTTTGAGCATCCAGAGTGACTCTGACTCTGAGAGTGTTCAGAATGACTGACCAATCAGCGCTGCAGAAAGAACGCGGAGGGCGGGGTTATTTTGTACGTGAGACCCTCAAACATGATAATATAGTGTTTTACCTTTGTAATACCTCCTAGAGTGCATATTGTGTGTAAAACCGACAGGAATTATAATTCTCTCTGATGATGTTACATAAATGAGGCAGAATTAATCGATATTGATTTTAAAGTAACATTTTTGAACTAAAGAGTCTTAACTGATTTTATGCTCTAGATTATTGCCTTTAAAAATATGCCTATATTTGCATGATTTACTTTGTCTGTCATCTTCACTAGATAAAAACCTTTCAGAATTATCAAAATTAATGTTTCATGTATTGTTATGATCTCTTGATACGAATTAAAACGAGGTTGTGGCTGTGACATTGTGGCCGTAAATATTGAAGCTTGAGACTTCAGGCTTTCTAATGATATGTTGCTTGCCAACGTTAATTAGGATTTTAATGGTAAAAGCATGCAGTAAATGTAAATAAACAAACTTAGGGACCAGTGATGGTCTCGAGCAAGTTAATGGATTAAGTAGTGCTATTGACTCGAGATGGAGTAACATTCATCTGAATGATCAAACCGGAGATCTTACCATCAATCACATCCGAAGCGATCAGTCTGGAGATTATAAAGTGGAGGTCAACACCATCGGTATGATCTTGCACAGGAAGTTACGTATTAATATTGGTGAGTAGCCTAAACTTTCTATAAATTTTATAAGTAAATGTATACTATAGGCCTAAGTAAACAACATTTAATGTTGTAGACAGGGACATACATTTTTAGGTGGCGGATTTCTGTTTGTTTCTCTGGGGCCAGTCATTTACACTTTTAATAGCCTACTACTGTCTCCAGCAGGAAAAATAGCCTACCATGTTGAAATTTCAGTTTAAATTCAGAAATTGTAGTATATAACATATATATATATATATATATATATATGTGTGTGTGTGTGTGTGTGTGTGTGTGTGCGCGCACATTTTTCTGATAAATGAGGGCATCAATTTGTATAGTGACACAGGCATGACATATGTATTACAAGGAGAGGGTGACTTATGAGGACATTTCCCCATGTCCCCACTTTTCAAAGTATAAATCATACAGAGTGAGTTTTCTGGGGGGAAAGTAGAAATCTCCTGTGAGGGCTAAGTTTAGGTGTAGGGCAATAACACATACAGTTTGTACAGTATAAAAAACATTATGCCTATGGGATGTTCCCACTTTTCACAAAAACAAAACGTGTGTGTGCATGTGTGTAAAGCTGATATGTTTGTAAAATGGCACAGCTTTTTAAATATCTGAAAAAAAAACTATTCTGCATTCTTCTGTGATAAAAACTGAAAAAAAAAGTGTTATATAAACAAATCATAAAATTGTCATGAAAATATAAGAAAAACATTATAGAATACAAATTATTGGTTATTGTTCAGCAGTGTATTTGATTTAGCCAGTTAAAAATAAGAAATAAGAGAAAAATAAAACTTGTCAATTAAAAAAAAAAAAAATAGTACACTTGGCATTTCTGCCTCCCTCTTTTTTTAAAATGATGGCTACAATCTTTAAATAACGCTGGGAATATTTCAAGCTAAAACGGCTTGCCATACTATAGTTTTGGTTTCTACTGTGAAAGAATGGCCCGGTTCAGTGTTGCCACCTTGTAGAACCTGTGCATACAAAGTACACTGTAGAAAATAAGTGTAATTTTAACTGTAAAATTTTGTAAAAACGCTTAATACGTTAACAGTAAGTTCCTGTACTATATACAGGGAAAAACTGTAAAAGATCTAACCAGACATTTCATGTAATTTTACAGTAAAATGCTGTTAATTGTACAGTTTTTCGAAGTAAAAATAACAAATCAATGTATAATTTACAGTCAAAAACTGTAAACTGATATTCCCAGAATTCCCTGCATGACACTCCACATTTGAAAGTAGTTTTTGTTATCAGTTATGTACATTTGGGCTTTATGTTACATCTTCTGTTGTTTAATGAAAGTTTATTGCATTATTTAAATATCATGTGCGTTACCACAATGGTGTTTTGTCTTTGCATGAATGACTCTGTGCACCTTCTATATATTAGTATATACTTCTGCTTGTGGTGAAGCTACTTGTGATGAGCTTTGATTCTTCATGTGGCTTTCTCTTTTACCACCTGCATTATTATGGTGGTCGTCAGTATGTTAAAGGTACAAAACAGATTTTAATAGCAGCGTGCGTTGTTGAATTTACTGGTTTACATTCAAATTTTCTTGTTTGAAAATTACAGTTTTATACTGTAAATTGTACAGTTTTGTTCTGTAAATGTGTTTACCGTTTTTCTGTATTTTTTTACAAAATGATTCTGGCAACCACAGCTGCGAAAATTATTTTGTAAAAACTACAGAATGTTTTGTTATCATCTAAAATGTTAATATCTTGTTTTATGTATATACAATACATATGAATATACTATGGCAGTCTTTTTTTCCCCTATTTTTTATTTTTACTTTATTGTACTAAACATGAATGTAAAACACATCTTTGAGGAAATACAATTAATGGTAGTTTGGGTATCTTGTTTATCTTATTTATTTTCATTTAAAAACAACAGAATTTAAATTGCATCCATTAGCAACGATTAAGCGCATGAGCGTGAAGCACATAATATCTGCCTTTGATCTCGTAGGTGTCTGATCTGTCCGTATTGACTGCACTGCAGTTGTCTACTCTAGTCTACTATCAAGACGAGTCATTTGGAAATTTGATCATTAACAGCACACTTTCCTCATAAAAATTATTTGAGGAATCATTCATGTCTGGTGCACAAATAAGTTTTGTGTACTATATTACTTGGTGTTAAACCTCTCAGTTTAATCTCTGGGAAACTGTTTGTTTTCCAGATGTGTTTAGCAAAGAGGAAGATGGAGTGAAGACCGTGTCAGAGATAAAGGGATATCCTGTTCTTCTACACACTCATATCACTGAAATACAAAAAGAGAATCCAATAGAATGGACATTTGGACCTCAAAACATCTCCATAGCAAAAACTGATGGAAAGAGCAACAGTATATCGTATAACTTCAATGCTGTGCGATTCGATAATGAATTGTATCTAGATATTCGAACTGGAGATCTCACCATCAAGAACTCCAACAGTGAAAACGCTGGACTTTATCAGCTAAAGATCATCACCAACACATATACCATACAGAAGAGATTCAGGGTTACTGTCAGGGGTGAGTTGCTTCAGTGTCTTATATATATATTACTGAGATAATAAAAGGAAGCTCTGCCTGTGTTAAAACAAATATATAATTCAGATGTTTATATTGTTTGTTACCAGACCCACATTCACATGAATTACTGTCTTTATCATTACAGATCCGCCTCATTCAGGTGCTGCGTCAGGGATATGTGGTGCTGGTGTTGGTCTGGTGGTTTGGGCTGTAACAGTTTTTTTTGCTGCAAGACTTGTAGACAGCCAAGGCAAATGTGTAAGTATTACATTCAAATCATAAATCAAGAGCTAACAATTAATTTATTTAGTCATTAAAGAAAAAGTTTATATTTTTTGTTTGTTTCTAAAATTCTACACAGCTAAGGGGACGTTAATGTTAATATTATCATTATTATTATTACAGCTATTATTTATTCATTACTATTTTCATTTTTTAACTTTTTACTGTGATTCTTCCTGTGTTTTTATAACAGGTTTCAGTGAATATAAAGTGAATCGCTCTCAGGATCAACATGACAAATGAGGAGAAACAACAGTTCATGATCACTGTAACAATATAAACTTGGGCTTTGCATTACATAGTAATAATCAGTATCAGCATACTAATTTTTTATATATATATTTTGACTTTTTTTTTTTTTGCTTCATGCTTGACTACTAGAACAAAAGGGAAGATTGTAGTCTGAAATGTTCAAGTTACAAAACTATTCATTATTTTTTTCCAATATAAAATAAATCAACATACATTTATCTTTTCCTTGTAAACCAGCAGGGTTTGGTTGCTTGAAAATATTTTTTCTTTGTTGTGTAATCTTAAGGTTATTTGCATGGGGATTTGTGATAGGTGCAAAGTATAATTTCTGTACCATTCAAATGAAAGTTAATGCTTATGCTGTGCTCATACATATAGATCTATGTACAAATACACAATAAAGCTGATCAAACTTGATAAAAATGATATTTTATGGTGTCAGAGTGAACTGTCGATGGTTGGTTGGTTATCACAGATGCACACCGGGTAAGAATCCTGCTTGACAGAAGCCAAATATTGCTGTTGATGATGGACTCACTACAGTGAAGCTGTTTTGTGGAAATCTGACTTAAAGGAAAATAATGTCTTTGCCCATTTACCTATCAATTTGTAACATATCTGTTTCTGTTTAGTTTCCTTTCTGCCCTTATTTGGTTTTTCCTGTTTTAGTTCATGACCTAGTTTTGTTAATTAGTTATATTCTTCACCTGTGTTTGATTAATCATCTTGTTTCCTCATTTGTTCCTCTCCCTTTATAAGTCCTCAGTTCTCCCTCTGTGTTTGTCCGATCTTGAGTAAATATAGTGTCTTAAGTGTGTTGAAGCTGTTTATTAAAGATTCCTTTTTTTGTTTAGACCTTCGTCTTGTGCCTCTGTGACTACAACCACTGACCGTTACAGAAGATCGGACCAACACAGAATATGGACTGCGCCTACCTGCCTCCCGAAGAAAGACTCCTCCAGATCGCACAAGAGGGCCGCTCCATAGAAGAGTATTTGGAAGATTTCCTCCAGCTCGCCCACCGCGTGCCATGGAACGATGGCATGCTGAAGGTTGTCGTCTGGAGCGGCCTTGATGACAACCTGTTCCTCCAGGCACCACCTGCCTCTACCCCGGGCTCCCTGAAGCAATACCTGGAGTTGGTGCTATCCCTCGCGGGGTCCTCTTACATCGTGGAGGAGGTTTATACAGTGCAGCCACCGCCTTCGACGGCGATGAATGTTCCGCCCGCGGCGAAGAGGATACCGCCGCAAATGGCGATGAACGTTACGCCGTCCGCGGCGAAGATGGTTCCGTCCAGCCCACCTGAGTTCCCGCTGGTTCCGTCCAGCCCACCTGAGTTCCCGCTGGTTCCGTCCAGCCCACCTGAGTTCCCGCTGGTCCCGTCCAGCCCACCTGAGTTCCCGCTGGTTCCGTCCAGCCCACCTGATTTCCCGCTGGTCCCGTCCAGCCCCGCACCTCCCGTGCGCCCTCTAATGTCCGCGCTGCAAGAGCGCCCTCTGACGTCCGCGCTGCAAGAGCGCCCTCTGACGTCCGCGCTGCAAGAGCGCCCTCTGACGTCCGCGCTGCAAGAGCGCCCTCTGACGTCCGCGCTGCAAGAGCGCCCTCTGACGTCCGCGCTGCAAGAGCGCCCTCTAATGTCCGCGCTGCAAGAGCGCCCTCTAATGTCCGCGCTACAAGAGCGCCCCTTTGAATCCGCGCTGCAAGAGCGCCCTCAAGTATCCACGCTGCAAGAGCGCCCTCAAATGTCTGCGCTGCAAGAGCGCCCTCCTGCATCTCCGCTGGTCCCATCCAGCCCTCCTTCGTCTCCGCTGGTTCTATCCAGCTTCGCGCCTCCCGTGCGCCCTCAAGTGTCCGCGCTGCAAGAGCGCCCTCCTGCTTCTCCGCTGGTCCCGTCCAGCCCTCCTTCGTCTCCGCTGGTACTATCCAGCTTCGTGCCTCCCGTGCACCCTCAAGTGTCCGCGCTGCAAGAGCGCCCTCAAATGTCTGCGCTGCAAGAGCGCCCTCCTGCGTCTCCGCTGGTCCCATCCAGCCCTCCTTCGTCTCCGCTGGTTCTATCCAGCTTCGCGCCTCCCGTGCGCCCTCAAGTGTCCGCGCTGCAAGAGCGCCCTCAAGTGTCCACGCTGCAAGAGCGCCCTCCTGCATCTACGCTGGTCCCGTCCAGCTCTCCTTCGTCTCCGCTGGTTCCGTCCAGCTCCGCGCCTCCAGAGCGCCCTCAAGTGCCCGCTCCTCCAGAGCGCCCCCAAGAGTCCGCTCCTCCAGAGCGCCCCCAAGCGTCCGCTCCTCCAGAGCGCCCCCAAGCGTCCGCTCCTCCAGAGCGCCCCCAGGAGTCCGCTCCTCCAATGTGGCCCCCAGAGGGGAACTTTCCCAAAGAAATTTTGGGGGGGGGCCATATAGTCTCAGTCTGTGTGGCCAGGCCAAGGGCCAAGGCCACGGAGCACCCCGATCCGCCAAGGCCGCCCAAGGACCCCGATCCGCCAAGGCCGCCCGAGGACCCCGATCCGCCAAGGCCGCCCGAGGACCCCGATCCGCCAAGGCCGCCCGAGGACCCCGATCCGCCAAGGTCGCCCGAGGACCCCGATCCGCCAAGGCCGCCCGAGGATCCAGATCCGCCATGGTCGCCCGAGGCTCCTGATCCGCCAAGGCCGCCCAAGGACCCCGATCCGCCAAGGCCGCCCGAGGACCCCGATCCGCCAAGGCCGCCCGAGGACCCCGATCCGCCAAGGCCGCCCGAGGACCCCGATCCGCCAAGGCCGCCCGAGGACCCCGATCCGCCAAGGTCGCCCGAGGACCCCGATCCGCCAAGGCCGCCCGAGGATCCAGATCCGCCATGGTCGCCCGAGGCTCCTGATCCGCCAAGGCCGCCCAAGGACCCCGATCCGCCAAGGCCGCCCAAGGACCCCGATCCGCCAAGGCCGCCCAAGGACCCCGATCCGCCAAGGCCGCCCGAGGACCCCGATCCGCCAAGGTCGCCCGAGGACCCCGATCCGCCAAGGCCGCCCGAGGATCCAGATCCGCCATGGTCGCCCGAGGCTCCTGATCCGCCAAGGCCGCCCAAGGACCCCGATCCGCCAAGGCCGCCCAAGGACCCCGATCCGCCAAGGCCGCCCGAGGACCCCGATCCGCCAAGGCCGCCCGAGGATCCAGATCCGCCATGGTCGCCCGAGGCTCCTGATCCGCCATGGTCTCCCAAGGCTCCAGATCCGCCATGGCCTCCCGAATCTCCAGTCCTGCCATGGCCTCCCAAGGCCCCGGATCCGCCATGGTCTCCCGAATCTCCAGTCCTGCCATGGCCTCCTAAGGCTCCTGATCCGTCCTGGAGGCTTCCCTGTCATATCCTGGTCCTGCTCCAGCCTCCAGGACGCCCGCCCCCCCTCCCCGATGTTACTGTTACGGTGCGGGACGCACCTTCCGGGAGGGGGAGATACTGTAACATATCTGTTTCTGTTTAGTTTCCTTTCTGCCCTTATTTGGTTTTTCCTGTTTTAGTTCATGACCTAGTTTTGTTAATTAGTTATATTCTTCACCTGTGTTTGATTAATCATCTTGTTTCCTCATTTGTTCCTCTCCCTTTATAAGTCCTCAGTTCTCCCTCTGTGTTTGTCCGATCTTGAGTAAATATAGTGTCTTAAGTGTGTTGAAGCTGTTTATTAAAGATTCCTTTTTTTGTTTAGACCTTCGTCTTGTGCCTCTGTGACTACAACCACTGACCGTTACACAATTAGCCACGCAAATCAATAGTAAAAATATTTTAGGAGCAAGATGTTTGTCCACTCAACAGAAACCACATTCGTTTGAGTCAGTCTGTCAATAAACTGATCAAATTAACCTCAAACCACAACAAATTTAACTTTGACTCAGAAACAGAGCTGCTAGCTAGAGTTTAAAATGCCTTCTCTTGCAAGAAGGGGGAAATATTTGACAGCTTTTATTTCGCTGTAAATCTGTGACATTCTGTGAGAAACACTGTGAGATTCATACACTCTAAACCTATAATCTTATAAATCTGGAAAAAAAATCACACATGATGGAGTGTGTGTTTTTTATGTTGTCAGGGGTTTTTTGTTTCTTTATTTTACTTTTCATTCCATTCACTTTGAATTTCAATGAGACAATGTGGATCACTTGTTTTAACATAAAGATTCTGTGCTCATGGGATGCAAGTCATCTATAAGGATAAGTTCTTTGTTCTCAGTTCTTGTGGTTTATTTTCAGCATCTTCTGTTCACTTGTGTTACAGACCCTGTCTGAACAACATAAACAGCATAAACAGAGCCTCTGCCACATTTCCAATACTCACAAAACATCCGAAGCAATCAGTACGGAAAATATGAAGTGGAGGTCATCTCCAGCAGAATGGTTTTACACAGGATATTCCGTATTGCCTTTAGTGGTGAGTGAATCAGACTAAGATTTTGTTGAGTCTCGTGAACGCTCAGTTTAGATGCTCAAATGAACACTTAAATTTAGAATAAACCAAACTAAACAGAACCAATGTTATAGAGACATGACGGCATTTTAGTGAAGCATTTAAGGTGAAATGTTGTTGGCTTAAATGTAGGCTACACCTCAAGTCCTCATTTGAATGTGGCACAACAGAATTCGTAGCAGTGCTGGAAACTCTTGCAAGAGAAATCAACCACAGCTTCAAAAACAAGCCTAATTTTATTAGGCCTATATATATTTGTTTTATCACCAATATTATTTATTATCAACTGTTTATTATCAATAAATGAGCCTGCAATAAACCACTCTGAGTTTGAAGAGTGAAAACAGAAGTTATTTTACAAAAATCATCAAACTGCAACAAAGGGGGATGGATGTTACATTTGATAAGGATTACTCCGACACAGGGAGTAGCATCAACTTATTGTACATTTTTTTTAATTAGCCTCTCGTTCTCCAGACCCAAGCAAATGAACACATTTTCAACACAGTCAAACTCGATGCATCACTGAACACTAACTCATTATCAAACAACACTTCAATCTGAATTTTATGGGATATTCTCCAAAATGGCGCTATGGTGACGCGAAGGAGCCAAAAATTTGAATAAAGTTGTTCTTTATTCTGTTGGTTCAGTTTGCATTGATTACATGATCGGTGTATTCTTAATCTGAATTTAAAAGGCTCAAAATGTGAAATTCAGGTGAAACATTCAGGCATGCATGCTATAAATGAAGTGCAAGCGAATGCAAGGCACATTCAGGCTACCTGTCAACATGGTCTCAGTATCTTTGCAGTAGAGCTGATCAGATATTTTAAAAGTCTGTTTGGAGCATTCACAATAATATGAAAATGAACGCAAACTGCTTTCAGACCCCTTAAACAAACTATGTTTGAAAACACACTGATATAGTGTGTTTTGATATAGTGTGTAGGAAGTCGTGGCCTAATGGTTAGAGAATTGGACTCGTGATCCAAAGGTTGCGGGTTCGAGTCTCGGGCCGGCAGGGATTGTAGGTGGGGGGAGTGAATGTCCAGCACTCTCTCCACCCTCAATACCACGACTGAGGTCCCCTTGAGCAAGGCACCGAACCCCCAACTGCTCCCCGGGCGCCGCAGCATAAATGGCTGCCCACTGCTCCGGGTGTGTGTTCACGGTGTGTGTGTTCACTGCTGTGTGTGTGTGTTCACTGCTGTGTGTGTGCACGTTGGATGGGTTAAATGCAGAGCACGAATTCCGAGTATGGGTCACCATACTTGGCTGAATGTCACTTCACTCACTCACTCACTCACTCATATATACTACTGCAACTTTATCTCATCTTGATGTCTGCCCTCTAGTGGACAAATGTTGACTACGGGAAGGTTTCTTTTTTTTTGTTAGGAAAATGTAGTCATTGTTCCAGCCAGTCTGTTTGAATATGCATACAATTGAATGCATGTAATAAAATTGCTTTAATATTCTAATTGACTTTTGGAATTTTGTATTTTTGTGGTACAGGGAATCCATCTTTTCTTCAACTGAAATTTTATTGAATATCATCCTTTATAAAGTTACTATTTATAATGTGAACATATCTATGTATATAGTTACCTAAAGTAAATAGACAAAATATAAGTCTTGACCCTAATAAACCAGGAGGGCCTGATGGCCCAAATCCCAAGCCTGAATAATAATATTATTGTGAAACCTTTGTTTGCTTTTCCTTGACTGAACTTCTGACTGACTGAAGGTTTTTCTGTATATCTGAGCTTTTTATATTAATTGTTGTTTTCACCATTCAACCTCATTTATTAGCAGCTATCAGAGCTACATTTAAACACAAAGTGTTTATATATTTTTACATTTTACACGTCTGATTGGGAGTCATTGAACTTATGAACACATGGAGACAGGATGTTGTTCGGGATTCTGTACGTTTAATTTGTTAATTGGCTTATTATTAGGAGTGGCTGATTACATTACCTACCTTTCCTAACTGCAACCTAAATGCAGACCTATTGTTGTAACCTTATAACTCAGTCTTATGTTGGCAACAAAAAAGTATAGAAATTAGAGCGTTGACAGAACTTAGACTGCTGCAATATTTCATGTTCTTAGCTTTATGGACATCAAATTTGCATCATGCTTCATTATCATTAGGAATACAGATGAAGAATTCTGTCACAGCACAATTTCATCTAAACATAAGTACTCTCGCATTTTTAATATCTGATTGATCGTTGTCTTAAGTTGATGTCTGTTCTCTTCTCTCCTGTTCTAGATTTGATGTCATAAACCAGAACGGCAATGGCAGCCACAGCAGCCACGCCCATCAGAGCAGTGACGACCAATCGGATCACAGCTTCAGCAGTGCCACAATAGTGGGCAGAGTCTGAGGAAAGAAATCCAGATCAGATCAGGTCAGTATAAACAGCTATACTGAAAAAAACTCTAAAATCACATACCTGAATCTAACCAGTAGAGTTCAGCGTTGGTGAGGTGTTGAGTCTGGTTGCTGATGGGATTGTTGAGCACACAGCTGTAGGTGTTTTTATCCTGATATTCCACCTCCAGAGGTAGATAGAGACTGATGCTGAGATCAGACACACTGATGCTGGACAATAAACTGTTTCCTTTGTACCAGGAGAGAGTCACATGACCCACATTCACCACTGAACATAGGAAGATCCTCGATGATCTTTCAGATGATGAAGAAGATTGTAAAGTGTCAATGAAGATTACTGGAATGGGTAGAGGAGCTGGAAAACACAACATGCTTTATAAAGGTGCATCCTGAGACATAATTTTGACAATTATGAGCCTATTCTCCATGTAATATGTTACATAATAATCTACTCACCATACACAGTAACTCTGTAACTCTTGGGTATCTCTGCATTTCCAACCTTCATACTTAGATGATAAACTCCAGTGTGTTCAGTTGTGGTGTTTCTAATGGTGAGAGAGCCGGTGTGGTCCAGCTGCAGTCGGCCTCTGAATCTCCAAACCTCATCATAATATGTACCATTCACTCCCTTGATTCTGGTGATTCGCTCCTCTCCAAACCTCCACTCTATCTTGTCATGTCCCTGTTTATCGGTCTTTAAAGTGACAGAATCTCCCTCCATCACTGATACTGACTTCAGTTGTCTCCGCAACAAACACACCTGGAGAACATGTAAAAAAAAACATGTTGTAACACTTCACAATAACATTCAGTTTGTTGCCGTGTCATGAACCAATAAACAACAAAACATCTAGGTTAATGTTAGGCCAATAAATGCTATAGTTCATTGTTATATCGCGTTTTTGTTTTCTTCATATAAATGCTAATTTATACAACTTTTTACGTTCATGATACCTACTGCAGTAACCTTATTGTAGCGTTAGCAATATTATAAATCATTTGACTTAATAGTTATTACGCTTTGATTTCAGTGACATCATTAAAATAGCCTAGGCTACTTACCAAACAGATGAGAAAAACACAAACAGAACTAAATAAACGCGTGGGTCATTTTCTTTATCCATTTGAGATAAATCGCTTAGTCTGTATCCGTTTTCGACAGGAATATATAATTCCTATAGGCTATATAAGGCTATATAATAGGCTATATAATATATATATTCCTATAGGCTATAATTAATACGATCTGTAAATAAGGTTTAGACTAAAACACATAAGACCTCCAGACAGCAACATAGTGTTGGCCCAGATTCGGCCCACATCTGGCCCGTGTGAAATCCATGCAGGCCAGATGTGGGCCGGATCTGGGCCGACACTGCTTGCTGTCTGGGCTCCAGACAGCGCGCTTCCGTCAACGTGTACGCGATTGTGTATGAGAACGTGCTCAGTTTAACAACAGCTCAGCTGGTTTCATACTGTTGTTCAGTTTCACATCCTGGTTAATGCTATTTCTTATAATAATATTGTGCTAAATCATTCTGTATCTCTCAGTGTCTTTACCTAACGATCTTACTTTTTTAGGCTTCATTTTTGTGGTACTGTGTTAGGCTATTGTTTCTGTCCAGGGGGCTGTTTCATAAAATAAGTTTACCAGTTTAGCCAGGTTTATTTCAGTTAGTCTGACTTTTTGTCAGTTGATTTGGTTCAAAATAAGTCAGACTAACTGAATAAGCCTGGCTTATTTGGTAAACTTGTTTTATGAAACAGGCCCCAGAATGTTGCAGCAGTTGTTTGTTTCAATCCATTTTCAGTCATTGTCTTAAAGGAAAATAATGTGCCCATTTACCCATCACTCAACCACACACATGCAATAGTAAACACATTGTTAGCAGCAAGAGATGTTTGTCCACCCAGTAACCACATTCATTTGGGTCAGTCTGCCACTAAACTGGCCTGAATTAAACTTAGACCACAGAAGTTTTCACTTTGACTCAGAAACGGAGCTACTAGAGTCTCAAAAGCATATAGTGGAAACAAGATGTTTCTTGTATGAGATTTGTGTGTGTGTGTGTGTGTGTGTGTGTGTGTGTGTGCACTTGCGGTCCTTGCACTTGACCACTTGTCTAACTTGCATGATGTATTTCCTGTATTTGGGCCAAGTATTCAAGTAGGCGCGAAGACCACAAGTGTGTGTGTAGAACTTTTCATTATACGATGGGACACACATTTGACCGGTTTGTGTATCATCTGAGGCCAAAGTTTGAGTCTGACAAAAGAGAACATGTTTTTGACTAAACTATTTGATTTTGACCTGGAAGTTTAAAGTTTGCACAAGTTTGTGTGTAGTTTTGAGATTGTGTTTATAGTTGTGAGAAAATGGTGAATTGTTTCATGAATTGTGTGTTAGCAATCGAGAAAAACTGTAAATGTCATATCTATTGTCATATCTATCTTCGCAAAAATAAAATTCAAAACCATTTTATGTATTTTTTTGTGATTTTATGTTGTTTTTACCTCTAAAAGTATTTATATGTAAATTATGCTTATTTTTATATTTAATATTTATTTTACTTCAGTTAAAAAATTCAATAAAATAAATCTTGTAACTTGGAATTACATTACATTCCTGTAAATAATTGGAGGCAAAGAAACTCTTCAGTCTGAGAGAATAATGTCGTGCGTGCCACAGTTCGTTGAACGTCAATATGCTTCACACTCTAACTAGTCACATGATACAGTATATGAAACCTAACATTAAATGAAATATATGTAATGATTATCATGACAACTATAGCTTACACCAAAATAGTTAATATACATATGGGATCAATATGTCTTTCAATATGTTTTGAGATTTCTCCAGTTGTTGCTAATGCCAATATCCTGAAGTTTTACCAGTTATATTTTAAACAATATCTAATAACTATGGCATAAAAATATGTTCCCTTTACTGATGTTTGTATGGCACCTGACCAAAGTTTGTACATTTGTTGATGTGATTTCAATAATTCTTGATTAATTTCTGAGGCTTGCCATTTCACACTGCCTAAACATTTGTCACTTTAAAGGGGAAAGGGGAAAGGGATGTGGTGTGTGGCCAAGTATGGTGACCCATACTCAGAATTTGTGCTCTGCATTTAACCCATCCAAGTGTACACACAGTAGTGAACATACACCCGGAGCAGTGGGCAGCCAATGCTGGGCGCCCGGGGAGCAGTTGGGGGTTCGGTGCCTTGCTCAAGGGTCTCACCTCAGTCATAGTATTGAGGGTGGAGAGAGTGTTGGTTATTCACTCCCCCTCCTACAATCCCTGCCGGACCTGAGACTCGAACCCACAACCTTCAGGTACAACACTCTATCCATTAGGCCACGACTGCCCCCGTTTAAGGGCCAATGTGCAACAACTTTCTACAGAAATATATATGACTGTCATTTCCAGCAGACACCACCACGTCAAAATTATTTTTTTTTTGTAAAGAAATTTTTAAATTACAGTGATGGAATCAATGGTAATGGGGCATTGATATATAGCCTATGCATGGTACAGTATGTTCTGCAGTATAGCTTATTGAATGTTTGACATTTTATCTCTCTCTATTTTTCTTCTTACTTCTCATTTCACACAAAAAGCAACATCCTGTAGAGAAATTTGACAGTCTATTTCTGGTCTCCCAGCTTTCAAAACCAAGACCAGCAGAACTTGGCTGGCTTGTTAAAAAACATCGGATTCATTATAATGGACAGATGTTGACCTCACAACAGCAACCACAAACAGAGCAAAGACGAATTAGAACAACGTTTTCTATGGTCTGAGATAAAACACCATAATACTATAACAAAACTGTTCAAAACTGTTTTTAGTAGTTATAGCCCTGTTTCACAGACTAAAATAGTAGTAATAAATCAGATAATAAATCAGCATCTTTTTTGACTTCAGACCCCCAAACTGAAACTGGACAATGGTCTTCTAATGCAGAAGACACTCCTAGAGCTCTCCCTAGTGACTAAACATGAAAACATATTTAAGCATAGCTATATTTCATGCGTGCTGTTTTAACTGTGCCCAGAAAGCTGATTAGGGGTGATTATATAGGCCAATATTAAATCAATACAAAAGTGATATTTGCATCAACTGTCAGTATAAAAAAAATATCAAATATATGCATATATTTAAAGTGTTGTACTGTGTAAAGTACAATTACACAATTAAAAGACGCCATCAACTTTTACCAATTAACCAAAACTCTACTCTATAGTATGGTATAGGTTGGTAGCATATCATGCCAGAAAGAATTACAGTTTGTTGTGACTGGATCCATGACTTTTTAATTTCCTGAAAGGTAATTGTGTAATTGGGTGGGTGGTGATGGCGCAGTGGATAAGACACATGCCTTTGGTGTGAGAGACCTGGGTTCGAATCCACTGTGAGACACCAATGTGTCCCTGAGCAAGACACTTAACCCCTAGTTGCTCCAGAGGCGTGCGACCTCTGACATATATAGCAATTGCAAGTCAGCTAAATGAATAAATGTAAATGTAAAAACCCTCAGGGCAAGGTTTGTGCTTATCATGCAATTGGTAGACTTCATACCATATGATCTATTCCAACCACTGATCTATAAAAAGCCCCTTTCACACAGAGCATTGAAAAAGGAAAACTGCCATACACAAACACGTCCCAGGATTAATGCTGGTACGGGGACCTATGTTTCAGACCTCTTCACATTAGGCTGTCCCAGCACTGATCACTGTAGTGTCATCTGCAAATTTTGATAAGGGAATTTGAGCTGTGGGCGGAAAAAGTGAATACAGGACAGGGCGCAGGACACCACTGTGGCGCTCCAGTATTCAGGGTCAGATTTCATGGTCTGACAGTCTTTGACTGTGTTCATCACTGTGTGACTGTGTGAAAATGGAATTAGTCTACATAATATAAGAACAATGTCATAATTTAATGCTGTCATCATACTGTTTTCAAACCAGTGAACTGCTATCAGAGAGATTTCTTCAGGGTGTCTCCATGGATGCCTTGTTTCAGACAAATGTACTCTCCAGATTAGGGCCTGTCCAGACTCTGTTGGTGCTCTCCGACGCTAAAACACTTGTTTTTTGGTTGATCTCAACTTCACTTTAGCAAGTAAATTTTTACCAAAGGGGGCCTGAGTAAATATGCTGTTCAGGGGGCCCACAAACCATAGCGGTGCCCATGAGTAGAGTATTAGTACACTGGTATGATTATTGTTAGCAAGTTGACATATACTTGCAAAGTTACTTTTAGTCAGTAGAATATCTGTTGGGAGACCATCACAATAAAGAGTTAGCAGATATTAATCAAACAGTCTACTAATACTCTAATGAGAGTTATATGACATGTAGGTGCAAGTTATGTGGAAGAATGACAATAAAGTTCAGTTGAGTTGAATTGAGTTACTTATTGTCAACAGAATGCTCAAAAGGGACCATCAAAATAAAGTGTTACCAAAGACACTTAGAAGTATATTGTTGAAGGGAAAGCAAGTCATTTATCAATAAATGACATTAAAACAAAGTTGTATAAGCTTAAGTTTATTGTAAAGTAAATGTACTGTAAAAGTCACAAAGTAGCAGGTCTTAAAGAAAAGGCATCTAATGTCACTGATGTCAGCGATGTTATCTGTTCAGTCACTAGGGGAAGATGCAGTTGTGTCGTCTGCTTTAGCTGATCATACTGATAGAGTTGCATAGAGTATGTGCGATCTTGTCTTGATTCTATTTGCAGGTCTACAGTTATTATCTGAAGATGATGACTAATTACACTAATGACCCTTTACACTTTAAAATAGTATGACGTAACACATCCTCCTTCACAGAAATCACGTGACTTGGAGGGTTTGACAAGAGCTCATGAAAACTACCTGATCACAGCTGCCTTTCAGTTTGGATGCTGCCAAGTGCGACATTATGAGGAACCTTTCTTTCCTTTTTTGGGTTTTATTAATTGCGGACGGTGACCTTTGTTTTCATTCATTCAACACTTTTGATTTACTATGTATACTAAATCGGACACACAAAATTTGTATTTGCTTTTATTCTCTATGATCTTATTCTCTACAAATTACACTACGAATAAAGACAGAGGACATGCATCTTAAGTGTATTTTGGGGTTTAGTTGTGCACACGCGTGGTTTGTAGTGAACACTAGAGGTCGCTTTTATTAATAGTCTATTAATATTGTTATAACATCAGTGATTTTCGTGAAAACTGATAGTAACACAAATGCATCGATTACTTGTTTTTGTATAACAAAACCGTTGACTGACGGTCTGGGAGGAACACATGCAACAGTGCAAGTTTATGTTAATCAGAACTTTAAAAGATGTTTGTTTCATTATAACACTATGGTGGGACAAATTAGTATGGCAGGCCACCATAGTTTAAATAATTAATAGGAAACACTGGGAATCTATCTGCCACTGGAAAGCCATTAGGTGAAATTCCTCATCACATTGTTTCTCATTGAAGTTTCTGTGATTTTTGCTACAAAATTATGCTGAGAAAAGGCAAAGTGTCTGTGCCCTCTGGGTTAATATCACACTCTGGGTTAAAGGGAAAATAATTTTCTTCCTCTGTCTGCTTGTCTTTCTCTTTCTAGTCTAAATGACTGTGGCATTACAGATGTTGCTGCTTTGGCTCCTGTGAAATAAACAGATCAAGAAAAGTCATCATCAGATGAGGAATCCTCAGAAGGATGTCTCTTTAGTTCTGTTATAAATCAATATGTGTGATGGTAATTTTGGTGAGATGTTGCTAAACAGCAAGCAATTATTACAAACAATACCAAACTTACAGCTACTACAGCTTCAGACAGCACTGCTTTAACAAATATAAAGTTATTATGCAAACTGTTGTATATTACTTTTTAGAAATGATGACTAATGCATACAGGTGGAAGAGGGTTAGACCTTCAAATGAAGTAATGCAGCATTGACAGAAGCATACATGAACACATGAGTAATGTTGAATGTTTATTGTTGGTTTTGTATTTATCTGAAAGCTATTTTGCATTTTTTACAGTTGGAACAGATGAAGAAGAGTCTGATGAGCTCTCAGATGAGCTGGATTAGATGGATACAAGTCTATAGTAGAAGACCTTCATCATAATGATGTCAAGATTAAACTCGTCCATAATGAAGCACTTCAAATATTGCTGATCGTGACTGTGAATGTAATTTAGCACTTATGACATAAACTGAAAGTCTAAAATGAAAATGAAATTATTATTATAATATTATCTATTATCTGTGAAATTATACATGTACATAGATAATAGATAATAGAGTCATTTCATAGATCAGTGGTCCTGTCGTATTTATATCTCTTTATACCATTGTTTTACTTTGCATTTCTTTTTACATTTGATATACAGAATGTTTATTTAAATTAGTTTTTGTAAATTCCGTGTCTGTTTCATGAGAAACATGTCTCTGTGCACAAGACTCTTTGACTGAAGTAAGAGATGTTGATAAGAGATGTTCTCTCAAACCCAGACTGATCTTTATGTAGCATATTATGTGCTTTCAGTCACTAGTTTAGATTGTTTCTAATGCTTTTTGTTTAGTGATTTTAATCTTCTCTTGTATTGTAATGTGTTGGCATATTGTAACTATACAAATAAAAAACTTGATCATTTTATTTAGTTTGAAGAGTTTATTAATTCAATAGCCAGCTATCAGTATAATTGGAGAGACAGCAGTAGATGTCAAGATTTTCCTGCTTAAAGTTGTAGACTTGAAACTGAAAAAGTATCATCAGCAGTTCCTCATGTTCACCGCTAGAGGTCAACACACCATCACACCATGAGAAGAACAAGCAGCAGTTTCAGCAGGACACTACCATCAACATAATAAATACCTGTCTATAGTCACTACAGTTTTTTACAGTCTATAGTCCACACCATAGACTGAATGCCTCTGTCCCAATGTGCATAACATCCATCCTAAATTCTATGTGATATTAGTCATTTCCAATACTATTTAGGGCAGATAGGGTGGATATGCACATTGGGACGCAGGGTATGTATGATCCAAACCTTCAGCAGAGCAAGTATTTAACAGCTCTGTGTGTGATTGCTTTTCCTTCTGTGATCCATTATTCCTCTCTGTGCTCCACTATATTCTCTGATCATCAGCACTGCTTTAGTGTACAGATTATGTAATGAATATGAATTAATTTATTATCAATATTATTACACCGAATTCTATGCACATGAATTGGATATATTAACACTTAATCTACTAATTATTTTCATTTATTCGTAAATTTGTAATATTGAAATAAGCTAATTATGCATAAATTGAATGACTAGATGTGCAATATTTCCAAATAGTTACAAATTACTCAAAAAATAAAAAGTATAGTTGTTCATTCACACATTTATTTTTTCATTATGAATATAAATGTATTCTCTTTTTTGCTATAATGTGTTAGAGTGCGTGTATGAATGAATGAATATTAAGTGCATGTGTTTTCGCAAGGTTTGTGTTTTTTGGGAAATTAATGGGTCGCGCGCAGATCTGTGAGGTGTCGCGGGCGCGCGTGCACGACAGCATCATCACGCGCAGCATCTTTCGCCCACTGATATTTCTTCATTTCACTTCATTTTTACTTCTCAGACAAAAACAGCGATTACTATCGCGTCGTATCTGGATATTGATCTCTCCTGTATCACCGTGAGGATATCTGTGCTGCTGGATTGAGTGTTTTGATGGAAAATGGCGAGGTGTGCCCGCGCGTGTTTGCTGCTGCTGGTGATTTTCAGCGGATCGTGGACCGCAGTGGACGCGCTCACATTCCCACAGCATTACACGTAAGAAACATTTACACACCATTATATGAAGAAGCATTCAATTCTAGAGTATTACACGCAAGAACACGCTCTGTAAGAACATGCCTGTTTCGTTAGAAATGTAATTCACAGCAATGCACGGAGCCTATAAGAAATGTCCATTTCTACATCGTTTGCGTTTCAGAAATGTCAATTTCCATAGAAATACAAACAAGAAAATCCGATTTACAGAAAATCAAAAGATGCAATAATAATTTCTCACAGCATTACACGAAGATAAACGCTCATTTCCACAGCGTTACATGTAAGAAATGTTCATTTCCACCTCAATGCAGTTCAAGAAATTTTCATTTCCACAGCGTTACATGTAAGAAATGTTCATTTCCTCAGCGTTACATGTAAGAAATGTTCATTTCCACCTCAATGCAGTTCAAGAAATGTTCATTTCCACAGCGTTACATGTAAGAAATGTTCATTTCCTCAGAGCGTTACATGTAAGAAATGTTCATTTCCTCAGAGCGTTACATGTAAGAAATGTTAATTTCCTCAGCGTTACATGTAAGAAATGTTCATTTCCTCAGCGTTACATGTAAGAAATGTTCATTTCCACCTCAATGCAGTTCAAGAAATTTTCATTTCCACAGCGTTACATGTAAGAAATGTTCATTTCCTCAGCGTTACATGTAAGAAATGTTCATTTCCACCTCAATGCAGTTCAAGAAATGTTCATTTCCTCAGCGTTACATGTAAGAAATGTTCATTTCCTCAGAGCGTTACATGTAAGAAATGTTCATTTCCTCAGAGCGTTACATGTAAGAAATGTTAATTTCCTCAGCGTTACATGTAAGAAATGTTCATTTCCTCAGCGTTACATGTAAGAAATGTTCATTTCCACCTCAATGCAGTTCAAGAAATGTTCATTTCCACAGCGTTACATGTAAGAAATGTTCATTTCCTCAGAGCGTTACATGTAAGAAATGTTCATTTCCTCAGAGCGTTACATGTAAGAAATGTTAATTTCCACAGCGTTACATGTAAGACATGTTCATTTCCTCAGCGTTACATGTAACAGATTCTAGAAAAGGGAAGAAAAAGTCATTTCCACAGCATTACACATAAAACTTGTTTCCACTTAAGAAATACTCATTTCCACAAAATTACACGTAAGGCCTATAATTTCTGCAACATTACAGATATTATAGCCTACTATTCATAAAATTACACGTAAGAAATACTGATTTCCACAGAAAAGCTTATTTTCTCAACATGTCAGAAAAATTAATTTCCATAACATTATACAAAAAAACTCACATTACCACACACTTAATTGTTTGTTGAAGTTAACATGTTATTCATACGTGTTTAGGGTAAATTTGAGGTTACAAGTTATATGTTGGTAACAAATTTATCGCCCAAAAGTTAGGTAAATATGGCTAAACCTCTCTGTGGGAGAAGAAATTAATAAAATATTGTTATTTTTTTTAAATTCTAAAATACAAATGTAAGTGTGATTGAGATTTACTCAATGGTTCAGTAACCCTCAGAAAATCACAAAGTAATTACTGTCACATCTATCTGTCTGTCTGTCTGTCTGTCTGTCTATATCTATCTGTCTATCTATCTATCTATCTATCTGTCTATCTATCTGTCTATCTATCTGTCTATCTGTCTATCTATCTGTCTACCTGTCTACCTGTCTACCTATCTGTCTATCTGTCTATCTATCTGTCTACCTGTCTACCTGTCTACCTGTCTGTCTGTCTATCTATCTATCTATCTATCTATCTATCTATCTATCTATCTATCTATCTATCTATCTATCTATCTATCTATCTGTCTGTCTGTCTGTCTGTCTGTCTGTCTGTCTATCTGTCTATCTATCTATCTGTCTATCTATCTCTCTGTCTACCTATCTATCTATCTATCTATCTATCTATCTATCTATCTATCTATCTATCTATCTATCTATCTATCTGTCTATCTATCTGTCTATCTATCTGTCTACCTATCTGTCTATCTATCTGTCTACCTGTCTATCTATCTATCTATCTATCTATCTATCTATCTATCTATCTATCTATCTATCTATCTATCTATCTATCTATCTATCTATCTATCCTCACATTCTGTCTTCTGTGGTTTAAAACTGATCTTTCTCTGTAAAGTGAATATGGGTCACAGCAGCCCCTCATTTCTCTGTATCTCTGTCTGTGTCTCTAGGGAGTGTGTGTCAGGTAATAGGCAGCAGGGAAGATCTCAGCTCTGTGTGTGTGTGTGTGTGTGTGTGTGTGTGTGTGTTTCTGGGCATGCTCAGATCATCTGCTGAGAGTGCATCAGATCGCCTGAATCACTGACACACACACCCTGATACACTCTCACCTCTACATATTGTGTAACACATGCTGCTAAACATGCAGTAAACCAGAACATGTGTGTGTTTATATCAGCTGTGATAAAAAGTGGAGACTGAAATCTTGCTGCATTCCTCTAGAATAATGAAATTTCTTCAGTGATATTAATTTGCCAAGTGATCTTTATCACCTTTTCAGTAAAGTCAACAGCTATAAGTAGAAAAAAGTCACCAGTATGCCAATACTGTATTTGTTTTATGCCAATATTTTTTCAATCCTTGATAACTCTCCTTCCCAAACACTCAGTTTTTCATCAGACAATGTGAAAACCTAGGCCTAGTGTATTATGGCCAATAACCGATATGATGGCTGATATTATAAATGTATGTGTGTGTGTTTATAGTGCATCCAAAATTGTCCAGTCGTCTTATCCTCTCAATTAACACAGATTATTAAAAGCTCGACCCGTAGAGATTTCGCTCGTTATGATCTTCTCTTGTTAATTGACAGTTGTGATTTAATTAGGTTCAGAGTGTGGATGCCAAAAAACGACCTGAACTTATGTAATATAACATAACTGCAGTCGAGCTGTAATCACGTACAAATCTGTTGTCGTGGAAACAGGCGATATTTATGATCAGACTGCAGGGTTGTGATTTAACCGTACATGCTGTTCTGTAGCAGAGCTGACGGTTTAATGAAGCCGAACGGACTCCACAGATGCTAAATAATTCATCTGCATCTGTAGAGCAGAACTGCGCTCCTTCGAGCAGCACGGTTTGTTTGTAGCCTGTGTGTTTGTGGACTGTATAAACACATCGCCTTCTGTACATTGATTATATTGATCGGTTTAGCCCACTGTGAGGGTATTATATCATATTCTGTCACTGATACTGTGTGTAGTACGGATGAGGACAGTTCAGTTGAGGTCACTGAAAATATATTTACTTACAATCATTTTCTGTTACAAAACATCAAATTATAAGGTAGAAACCACACATTACAGTATTGCACAGAAATAATAGGGAGTATCAATAACTTATGGATCATTTATTGCTATTGTGTGAATAATATGTAATCATGCAATCAATAAAATGTAGCTGTAGTCTGATTCTATTATATTAATTTATATTTTTGGAATCTGATTACGTAATCCATGATTACATGTTACTCAGCTCTGCACTGTACAAAGTCATCTGAGGTAGATTTCACTCACAATTCAGATGCAAGTTACTTAAAATGTAGTATTTCTTGACCTTTTTGTCCCTTTTTGCTCCACTCCTCTATCAATCACACGTAGTCGTTGGCTAGAATGCGTGAAACATTTGAAATCGGTGTAAATTGCAATCCAAGTCACTATTATTTGTATAGTGCCTTTAACAATGCAAATTGTGTCAAAGCAGCTTTACATCAGCTTTACAGTATTTAGACGGGACAATAGTGTGTCGAAATAGTTTCATTCTCCTCTGGCCAGACAAAATCAGCAGTTTAAATCTAGGTTGCAGCAGAGTCAGATTGTGCAGAGGACTCATCTGGTTCCTGTGGTCTTGTGCCGATGGCTGTCTATCCAAACAAGTTAAGACAAGAAAGGAGCCATTAATTAACTCTATGCTCTAAGCTGTCAGAAACCAGGGATTTATATCAGTGTAGTTGTATATATCATGGCATTTATTTATTTTGTTGGAAATCTATATAAAAATGTAAATGATAGGCATGACAATATATACAGCTACATTGATAAAAACCCCTGATTTCTGTCATGAAACTCACAGCAGAAGCTGTGTTTTTCCATCGTGTGATGGTTTTGTTGTGTGTGTTGTGTAGGATCATGCACTGGGCTCGTCGCATTGAACAGGAGATTGACAGAGTCTTGCAGCACATCAGCGGCGCTCAACAACTGAAAGGGGTAAGACTGTGTGTGTGTGGCTTTTCCAGTATCTCTGTCAAACGTGTGCTCATTACCGTGGGTCTGGCTTGCATGTCAAACACCCACAAACAATGAAGAACTCAGGCGCTCCTGCAGAATCTGTGCTGGAGAATATAATGATCCTGTCATTCCTCCACCGAGAGGCTACAGCGTCTGAATGCATCATGAATCTCTGTGTGCGTCTGCTCACATCACTGAGAGAACAGATGGTTCGCCCCTCATTCATTTACCCAGAATGCCACAGTGCTGTAGACAGAGCGCTTCACTGCTGATGATGATCAATACAGACATATAACCAGCACGTTTGTAGATGCATTATTTGTAAGGTCATCATATTATTAATAAACAGGTTTCTAATGACCTTCTCATGAAGAGCCTCTAGAGCTGAGATTAAACCCGGCAGGATTTTATTCATCAGGGATAAACTGTATTTGACCCTGAGCTAATGCTTTTGACCCTAACACTTGACCTCTGACGTCGAATTTCATCAGTCTTTGTAAGAGGAGTGTTTGATTGTCTCTCCATCCTACAGACTCATTATACTTAGTTGTCAGAAATTTGGCTTTTTTTGTTTTTACTTTGTCACATTTTAAGCATGAAATCAGTCATAATGCATTACATTACTATATTGTGATTTATTTGTTTTATGAGGGGTAGAATCATAATTGGAAAGTAATAAATGAAATGCAGTTCCTTTCGAAAGTACTCTTTTTTCACATTTTGTTATGTTGCTGCCTTATGTTAAACTGCTTTAAATTACGTATTTTCCACATCAGTCTACACTCCATACACCATACTGACAAAGCAAAAACAGAATTTTCACAACTTCGTAAATTTATAAAAAATAAAAAACTGGAATAAGTACATTGCATAAGTATTCATACCCTTAACTCAGTACTTACCTGAAGCACCTTTACAGCCTTAAGTCTTTTTAGGTATGATATGACAAGCTCTGCTCATCAGCATTTGGCAATTATCTGCCATTCTTTACCTCACCTCTTCACGTCTCAAGCTCTGTCAGGTGGGATGGGGGCAGATGCACATTTTCTGGGTTCTCCAGAAATATTTGACTGGGTTTAATCCTAGGCTGTGGCTGGGCCACTCAAGGACATTCACAAAGCCACTCTTGCTGTGTGCTTAGGGTGACTGTCCTGTTGGAAGATAAATCTTCTGCCCGTCTGAGGTTCTGATGGCTCTGGACTGAATTTTCATTAAGGCTATCTCTATATTTTAGTGCATTACACAGTCCCTGCCACTGAAAAACAACCCCACAGCATGAGGCTGCTACCAGCACACTTTACTTTTGGGATGGTACTCTGCAGGTGATGAGCAGAGCTGGTTTCCATCAAACATGATGCTTAGAATTGAGGTTCATCAGAACAGAGAATCTCGGTTTGAGGGTCCTTTAGGTGCTTTTTCCAAGTGTGTTTTCATATGTCTTAACTGAAGAGAGGATTGAGTTTGGCCACACCGCCATAAAGCCCAGATTGGTGGAGTGTTGCAGTGATGTTTGTCCTTCTGTAGGTTTCTCCCATCTGCATATATGATCATCGAGCTCAAGTAGAGTGACCATCATCTTCTTGGTCACCACTCTAACCAAAGCCCTTCTCCATCAGTTGCTCATTTTGGCCAGGAGGCCAGCTCTAAGAAGAATCCTGGTTGTTTCAAACTTCTTCCATTAAGGGTAACAGGGTTACGTCTTCCATTAAGGGTTCCTTCAATGAAGCAGAATTTTTTCTAAACTCTTCCCCAGATGTGTGGCTTGACACAGACGTGTTTCGGAGCTCTACAGGCAGTTCTTTTGACCTCAGTGCTTGTTTTTTGCTCTGATATGCATTATCAGCTGTTAGACATTTTATTAAGATGTGTGTGTCTTTCCAAATCATACCCATTCAATTGAATTTGCCACAGGTTAACTTCACTTGAAGTGTAGTAACACCTACAAGCAATATGAATGTTCCTGAGCTAAATTTCAACTGTCCCAGAATACTTGTGCAATGGAATCATTTTAGTTTTTTTATTTTTAATAAATTTGCAAAGATGTTAAAAACCTGTTTTTTGCTTTACAATTATGGTGTATGGAGGTGTAGATTGATGTGGGAAAAAAGTCATTTAAAGCAGTTTAACATAATGCAGCAACAAAACAAAACGTGAAGAAAATTAAGGTGTATGAATACTTTCGCAAGGCACTGTACATATACAAAACTAAATTAAATACAATTTATGACAAACAAAAGTTGATTCTTTTTAATACACATAGCATATAAAGGTTCAGCCTTTAATACCAACCTTCATTAACATAAAAATGTCTAAATTTAACACAGTTAAACATGTTTGTGTAATACTATACGCGTTTCCATTATAGATTTGTGCGAATCTTTCGTGATATTTTATAAATGTTGATAAAAAACTATTGTGAAATGACGGCATTTCCAGTAACTGATGTTATGCGACTAAAATGAAATTTTTTCCTCTCGTGATTAGTCATGGCGACCGATGTTGGTAGGCATATCGCAGCCACAGCACTAGTCATTATTTTTAATTGAAGGAGATGTAGACGTGTATCTTTAGCAAAGCAGAGCGGAGAGCCACTTCTGGAGCGTTTCTGAAACGTGCCGTGGAGTGGCTGGTATAAACACAAGCATTGACTAGAGCAGGGGTTTTCAACCTTTTAGGACATGTGCCCCCCCAAGTTTGTCTAATTTCACTCGCGCCCCCCCCCAACACCAACCCCCACCCCGCGCGAGCCCAAAGTGCGTGAACATCATTCACATATTGTTTGCTGCATTTCCAGTGCTTAGCATTAAGAAACATACACATATAACCAGCTTACCTGATTCAGTGTGATGGCTGAGCCCGTTTCTGACAACATGCCAATGGTTGGATTTCTGACATGACTAACCGTAAATTATTTTACACCATTCTCACTGTCGCCTACATTTACATTTATTCATTTAGCTGACGCTTTTATTCAAAGCGACTTACAATTGCTATATATGTCAGAGGTCGCACACCTCTGGAGCAACTAGGGGTTAAGTGTCTTGCTCAGGGACACATTGGTGTCTCACAGTGGATTCGAACCCGGGTCTCTCACACCAAAGGCATGTGTCTTATCCACTGCGCCATCACCACCCATCACGCCTAACAGCGGGAGTCTGATTGCCCCCTAGCGGATGGCTGAAGATTTGAAAGCTCGTATTCGTAAATCTTCAAGGCAATGTCTCTGAATTAATTGATGCTCGCGCCCCCCTTGACAGGTGCTGGCGCCCCCCTGGGCGCCCCACAGGTTGAAAACCCCTGGACTAGAGTGGCCACGAACAGCTCCAGCAGCCCACTGCAGACGTGTGCAGTGTAAATAAGGGGTTATTCGTGCATTAATGGCAAGGAAAGACCCTTATACGTGAGAGTGGCCACATATGAGGTGTTTCTCGGAGGTTGTTATAGTACATTAAAGAATGATCATGTGAATTTTACGTATGCCAAATGAGCTGTAAATAAAAAAAAAACTGTTTCCATTGCAGTTTTGCAAAATATTCCCTTTTAAAATTGCCTGAAAAACCACCTGATGCGAGCGTACAAACTTTTTTTGCGATATATGGGAGAGTTTGCGAAATTGACATGTTTCCATTAGGCGTATTTTCAGTTCGCAATTTCAATTTGCGCAGTTTGAAGGGTAATGGAAATGCAACTATTGTTGACTAAAACCAACATTAAACTACTGTGGAAAACTCACAGAAATCCTGTGAATAAAACTAAATGAAAGTAGCAAATTGAACTTAAAACCGGAAACACAAAAAGTTTAAATTTGTTTTTATTCTGGCTCAGAACCGACATGCAAGATGGAAAATTGGAGTGTGCAAATTGCAAATTCTCATTTTGTGCTTTTATCACATTTGCGCATTTAAAATTTGAGACCCAAAACAACGCAAAAAAGACACATTGCTAAATAAATGCTGAGTCTCGCTTCATCCAGCAGGACTAGATTGGATTGTGTAATTTTAGGCTATAATATTGATTTATTTTTATTTGATTTTTTTCATTGTAATAAGTTCATGGGCTTCATCTTGACTCATTGTCTTGCTTTAAATGCTGTGTCTGAAAGTTCAAGTTGTCAGTGTGTAAGTGAGCGTGTGTTTGATGTTCCTGTATTGATCTGAGCTCTAAACAACTCTTGTTCTGGACTCAGAGGTTATTTACCGGGGTAATGAGGCTTCAGTCTTCAGTCACGCCACTGGATTTCAGCAGCTGTTGTCTCGCACCTCACGCTGGAGCGCAAACACTCATTTACACAAGGTGGAATCACTGCAAAATGAGTTTATTTTTAGTGCATCACATCTGACAGGAAGTTACACGGGTTTCCCAGCGATGAGCATTAATAATGCAAAACACAAACATGCAGCTCACTCACCGTTTCCCCCAGCTGATGGATCCTCTTGATGGTATATAAATATATTTAGCACCATCAAGAGGATATACAGTACCATTAAAAGTTTAAGGTAAGATTTTTAAGTAATACTTCTATTTAGCTAGGATGCATTAAACTGATTGAAAGTGACTGTGGTACAAAAGATTTCCTTTTTTTAAATCAATGCTGTTCTTTTGAACTTTCTATTGATCAAAAAATGCTAAAAAAAAAATGATAATAATCAGAAATGTTTCTTGAGCAGCAAATTAGCATATTGGAACGATTTCTGAAGGATCATGTGAGACTGGAGTAATGATGCTGAAAATTCAGCTTTGATCACAGGAAAAGATTATGAAAAGATCTACTGTTCAAAACAGTATTAGTGTATATATATGATCAAGAGAATGCATGATGTTGTTTCAGATCTACGGTGAGAAGAGAAGACAGTTCAGTTTGGTCAGAAATAACCCTCGAGAAATCGTAGAGAAAGTTGCAACAGACATCGAGAGACTGCTGGCCAAGAAACGCAAAGCACTTGAGGTGAGAAAACACACTAAATCACACATGCTCTTCCTAAGAATCTATTTTTAACAGTTCTGGTTCGTATTTTCTACTAGAAACTTGCGAGTGAAGCGGAGCGTCTTCAGAAAGATCATCGGTGGCAGGATGGAATCAAGGTCAGATGACTTTAACAGCACCACTTTGTTTTTTACGTTCACTTATGTGCATTTCTCAATACTTTTCGCTCAGTTTGAAATTTTATTTATTACATTGCTTTTGCATGTGGGTCATCCGAGTCGATTCTGACCAATGACTCCTGTATTGTTTCAACTGATTCATTAAAATGAACCGCACCGATCAAGCGTTTCATTCTTGAATCGAACGCTGCGTGCTTTTTTCTTCCATCTACGATACTTGGGGCTCTTTTTCCTCTGACATTCACATCTATGTTTCTCTGATCTCGATATGAGCTTTACAGACAAACACACACACGTTGTGAGTCATGATTTCTGTGAGTCTGTAGCTGGAGGGTCTGTTTAAACCCAATAGATTGTGACATCTCGTTTTTCTGACTGATTTGACTCATTAGAGCTGTTCAGCTTGACTGACCACACAAGTGAATTGTGCTGAATCAAGAGTTAGTCATGTGGAGGACATCTGTATTTGAATCTTCAGGTTCTCAAACTGATCTTAAACAGCAGATTTTTGTATCTCTGTTCTGTGTGTGTTTATTCCAGGAGGAAAATATTGAATATTATAACTCTAAAGCAGAGATGGACTATGTGAGTACATGTCTATCAATTGCCCATGAGAAAAACATATGGAAAATCTTGTATTTGTAGACTTTCAGTGTAGATGTTCGTGCTTTGGAAGTGGGCCTGTGAACTATTTTAAGAAAAGCATATGTAATGTAAAGGAAAATGATGCTTTCTTGGTATGTTTATAGGTAATATTCATACATTCATACACCATTTCTTTTTAGAAGCTGGTTGCTCGAACTTCTAACTCCTAAACTACTATTTTGCATGTTCATTTATCACCATCTGATAAGATCAGAATCAAGCTGAAACAATGGACTCTTGATTATATCATGATTCTCATCAGGACGGTGAGGACATTGATTCCCAGATGTCATTGAAACTGGAGTTTGTATATGATTCGAACTTCAAAAACCATGTGAATTACTCACACACTGCCGTCCAGATCCCCACAGACATCTACAAAGGCGGTGAGGAACCATACTGATGCTATTAGATCTCTGTATGAGTCAATGAGAGTTCATAACGTGTCTGTCTGTCTGTAGCTCCAGTGATTCTGAACGAGCTGAACTGGACGCAAGCGTTAGAGCGAGTCTTCATAGAGAACAGCAGAGACGACCCGTCATTGCTTTGGCAAGCATTTGGAAGCGCCACCGGTGTCACAAGATATTATCCAGGTAACCATCTGATCAACATGTACTGAGGCAGTTCATAGTTCATTTTGTGTAAATTGGGAAACCAACTAATCGGATTGCAGCTTGAGACCACATATGTCCCAAATAAGTAGCATATTTTCTCTTATAGCTGCTCCCTGGAGAGCGCCGGATAAGATTGACCTTTATGATGTACGACGACGACCCTGGTAATACATTTCCTGTATCTTTTGAGTGTTTGATTCCTTTCTCTTTCAGTGAACCTGTAACTGTGTTTGGAGACGTCCAATCGGATGTCAAACAGTTCAGTTAACCTACAGTAAATCAACTTTTTTTGTCCATAGTCTATAGTCTACATCTGTTGATAGGCTTTGATTGGTCAATTTAGGTTTGAGGGCGGGGTTTAACGGATCGTAATACTTTAACTCGTGTCGCTGTTTTCCTCAGGTACATTCAAGGAGCATCCTCGCCAAAAGATATGGTCATCCTCGTAGACGTGTGAGTATTTGCATGTGCTGTTGCGAGCTGCGCGTTTGCCTGGTTTTGTAACATTAACATTTTTTCGTTTACAGGAGCGGCAGTGTCAGTGGACTTACACTCAAACTGATTAAAGCTTCGGTCACAGAGATGCTCGATACACTCTCCGACGATGATTACGTCAATGTCGCTAGGGTCAGTCCGCTACTTTTGATTGTTGGATTTTGAAAGTAATTTTGATTTGTTAGCCCAATTTGGCAAAAAATTACGAGGAAACGATAGCGGATGGAGGACTTGGTTTTCAAGTGAAATGTAAAAGTAAATTAAAAGACCACTTCTTAAACCAGAGAATGTTGGTTGTCTTGGCCAAAAAAAAAAACTTGCAAGCACTGTCACTGAAAGTCAATTTAATATTACTCTTCAACAATAGTCTGTTGTCTTTGCTGTTTACCTGCCATTATGCTATCGAGGCTCTTTTATTTTATTTTATTCAGCATGTGGTGTATGCCTCATCTTATTCGTTTTTGTTTATAAATGTTATATTAGTTAGTTTGTCATTGTACTGTTTTATTGTTGTTGTGCTTTCCATTAACAATAATAATAAATCCATATTTCACATATTCATTCTAGTCTTAAAAAGTCAAAGGTGTAGGTGGAAGCACAACAGGTATCTTTTGTTGTAAAACGTGATATGAATTCGCACAGCCTCCCCAGTGTAATACCAGTTTTGACACAAGCTGATAGTGCACACTTTTGGTAATCGGCTGATAAAATATTCTAAAATATTTTTTAAAAATCTGCAGATATAATGGAATAAAAATGCTATAAGTAAGGTCAATATATTAGTTATATTATGTATAATCACTTTATTAATTTATTAGAATTTTTGAACCTGCATATTTACATTTTCCCTCTCTTTCTGTCGTAGTTCAATGAGAAGGCCGAGGCAGTGGTGCCCTGCTTTAATCACCTGGTTCAGGCGAACGTGCGCAATAAGAAGATCTTTAAAGAGGCTGTGCAGCAGATGCAGGCCAAAGGAACCACCGATTACAAATCCGGCTTTCACTTTGCCTTCAACCAGCTGCTCAACGTAAGTCTGAACACAATGTACACAATAAGTCAATCAACGAAATTTGTTACGTAATATACAGGTTACAGTGTAGAACTTACAATGGAAGTGAATGTAAAAATAAAAAATACTGTTCAAATACAATAGTATAGCCATAATATATAAGTATTAACATGATTTTAGTGCAGCAAAAATCAGTAACCATCCATCCATCCAAATCACTATCCATTTTTAAAAACGTCATTGCCATAACAGAATGGCATAAACTCGATAATTTAACACCTTTAAAATCTGCATACACCTTTTGACTTCTTGAGTCTGTTTTGACATGGCATAATTTAGTCCAATAACTTAGGAATTTTATACTAAAACCATATAGTACCTGATTCGTAACATGCAAATATGTATAAAGATCACATGTAAAGCCTAAGCCTAAATACCTGGGTCAAAATTGACCCGTAAATTTGTAATATTTTTTTTATGTCTCTTGAAAAATCTTTCAAAAAATGTGGAAAATAATATTTTTTTTATTCATGATACATTTCCGGAAATGGTGGGACGTTTGATATAAATTTGAATAAAATGAAAACTAAAAGAATTTCAAATCACATGAGCCAATATTTTATTCAAAATAGAACATAGATAACTGAGAAATTTTACAATTTTATGCACAAAATGAGCTCATTTCAACTTTGATGCCTGCTACAGTTCTCAAAATAGTTGGAACGGGGGCGTGTTTACCATGGTGTAGCATCTCCTCTTCTTCTCAAAACAGTTTGAAGACGTCTGGGCATCGAGGTTATGTGTTTCTGGAGTTTTGGTGTTGGGATTTGGTCCCTTTCATGCCTGATATAGGTTTCCAGCTGCTGAAGAGTTTGTGGTCGTCTTTGACGTATTTTTCATTTAATGATGTGCCAAATGTTCTCTATAGGTGAAAGATCTGGACTGTAGGCAGGCCAATTCAGCACCCGGACTCTTCTACTACGAAGCCATGATGTTATAATAGCAGCAGTATGTGGTTTTGCATTGTCCTGCTGAAATACACAAGGCCTTCCCTGAAATAGACATCATCTGGAGGGGAGCATATGTTTCTCTAAATCCTTTATATACCTTTCAGCATTCATAGTGCCTACCAACACATGCAAGCTGCTCATACCGTATGCACTTATGCACCCCCATACCATCAGAGATGCTGGCTTTTGAACTGAACGCTGATGACACGCTGGAAGGTCTCCCTCCTCTTTAGCCCGGAGGACATGGCGTCCGTGATTTCCAACAAGAATGTCAAATTTGGACACGTCTGACAATAGAACACTTTCCCACTTTGAAACAGTCCATTTTAAATGAGCCTTGGCCCACAGGATACGACGGCGCTTCTGGACCATGTTCACATGGCTTCCTTTTTGCATGATAGAGCTTCAGTTGGCATCTGGAGATGGCACGGCGGATTGTGTTTAACGACAGTGGTTTCTGGAAGTATTCCTGGGCCCATTTAGTAATATCAATGACATATTCTAGCCGATGAGTGATGCATTATCATCTGAGGGCCCAAAGTCCACGGGCATCAAACAAAGGAGATTTCTCCAGTTTCTTTGAATCTTTTGATGATGTTATGCATGAGATTGTGAGATTTGAGATGATGAAATTTGCAAAGCCTTTGCAATTTGACGCTGAGGAACGTTTTTTTCTAAAGTATTCCACAGTTTTTTTTATGCACTTTCACAGATTGGAGAGCCTCTGCCCATCAAGTCAAGTCAAGTCAAGTCTGCTTTATTGTCAATTCTTCCACATGTACGGCGCATACATACAGAGAATTGAAATTGCGTTACTCTCAGACCCTTGGTGCATACAGTTAACATTAAACATGTTCAAATACAGATAATACAGTTTAAACATATTTACATACAACTATACAGCTAAACAAATGAGGACATTGTAGAAAAATAAAGAAATAGATAAAGTGGCATAAGGCGCATGGCAGAATAGATAGAGTGCAAATCAGTTAAATAAAACAAAACTGTGCAGATATATGTGTAGTGCAAGAAGAGCTTGTCAGTAGGGAGAACAGTCCTTATATCAGACTATCCGAAGAGGTAGTTTGCAGTCAATGCTGGATGAGGTAGTGATCAGACCAATGTTGCACAAGTGACAGGTGCTGGTCACAGTTTTTAAGTTGGTGAGGGGGGGGGCTCATAGTGTCAGAGTTCAGTGTTGCATGGGGTAAAAGAGGGGAGGGGAGAGGAGGCAAGGACGGGAGGGAGTTCAGCTTCCTGACAGCCTGATGTATGAAGCTGTCCTTCAGTCTGCTGGTCCTCGCCTGGAGACTCCGCAGTCTCCTCCCTGATGGCAGCAGACTGAAGAAGCTGTGTGTCGGGTGGGTGGGATCACCTGCAATGCGGAGGGCTTTGCGGGTGAGACGGCTGCTGTAGATGTCCTGGAGGGAGGGGAGAGAGAGACACCAACGATCTTCTCAGCTGCTCTCACTATGCGCTGAAGTGACTTGCGGCAGGATGCGTTGCAAGCGCCATACCACACAGTGATGCAGCTGGTTAGGATGCTCTCGATGGTGCCTCTGTAGAAGGTGCACATGATGGGGGCAGAGGCTCTGCCCATCTTTACTTCTGAGAGACTCTGCTTCTCTAAGACCCCTTTTATAGCTAATCATGTTACAGACCTGATGTCAGTTAACTTAATTAGTTGCTAGATGTTCTCCCAACTGAATCTTTTCAAAATTTCTTGCATTTTCAGGCCTTTGTTGCACCCGTGCCAACTTTTTTGAGACCTGTAGCAGGCATCAAATTTGAAATGAGCTCATTTAGTGGATAAAAGTGTAAAATTTCTCTGTTTAAGCATTTATGTTCTCTATGTTCTATTGTGAATAAAATATTGGCTCATGTGATTTGAAAGTCTTTTAGTTTTCATTTTATTCAAATTTAAAAAAACGTCCCAATATTTCCGGAATTCAGGTTGCATGCATTTTATGTACCTCTCCATGATCAAAAATTATCTCAAGGCAAAACGAGAGTTAAACAGCTGTACAGTTCAAATAATAGACAAGCTGAAACATAAGAATTAACGTAAATGCTTTCTTAAATTATAATCATCAATTTTTTGCTTTTAAATCCTCCAAAAATTGCCCCATAATGTACAACTTTAAAAATTTTTGAAGACAAAAGGAATTATTACCACTAAAATAATTATTTGATTGGTAATAACCACATTGCCACACATGAGGTATATTGAGCTTCACTTGTATTGAACCTGAAATATTCCTATAAAATACACCTACATGTAGCAGGAATTTGGACCAATGAGATTTCATTGTGGGCGGAGCTACCAAGCTTGATGCAATAGAAATATAAACCAGGTCACAACAAAAATCACAGCTCATTTGATTAAAGAGAAGTCATGATTTATTTCTTTGCTTGTTTGCTTTGGACACAGTATTCTAATCTTCTCTCTCTCTGTTTCTCGTTCTCACGCAGAAGACGAATGTTCCTCGAGCCAACTGTAATAAAATCATCATGTTATTTACTGACGGAGGGGAGGACCGAGCTCAGGACATCTTTGAGCAGTACAACTGGCCCAATAAGACGGTCCGATACCATTTCACATCACACGATATGATTTATATCTTCATTCTCTGTTGAGCGTCTTGTTTTTCTGGTGTGCCGTTGTCCTCTGGAAGTGTTTGTTCCTCATAATTAGCCCTTTCCTCCAGCGAAACCGCTCGTTTCCTGTCTAATTTGCCAGGGTAATTGTGGGATATGTGATGGTCTCTGCAGGTCCGTGTGTTCACGTTCTCGGTGGGGCAGCACAATTATGATGTCACTCCGCTGCAGTGGATCGCATGTGCTAATAAGGGTGAGACACGCTGCTCATTTAGAGGAGATGCATTAAAATGCAAAAATATCTGCCTGTAATGTGATGGTATAAGTTGACTTATATGGTGATGCATGTTGAACTGTACAGAAATTACATGTGACATTTCATCGAGCGTCTCTCTGTCTCGGCAGGATACTATTTTGAGATCCGCTCCATCTGTGCTATAAGGATTAACACCCAGGTGAGTTATACACACATACACATTAAGCAAGACTGTCAACATTCACTCGATGAAAAACAACATTTGAGCTTGAATGTCTGATTTATTTCTGCGAGTCAGTTCGGAGAGTTCAGTGAATCAATTCGTAAATGATTTGTTAGTTGTCTCACAGCTCAATTTTGAGAGCAACAAAATGGTTTAAAAGTGTGATTCGAATTTCATTGAGTTGATACATTTGATTTATTTTTAATTTGTTGTTCCTCTGAATGAAAAAATTAAACGTTATTTCAGAGCAAATATATAAATATTGAAAGATTCAGTATAGAAATGATCAGAAATTCTTAATGTGTATATTAGATTTTTGCCAAACACAAATGGCGTATGAATGAAAGGTAAATTTCTTAAATGAATGTGTGTGGCAGGAATATCTGGACGTGTTGGGCCGCCCCATGGTTCTGGCAGGAAGAAGTGCCAAGCAGGTGCAATGGACCAACGTCTATCAGGACGCTCTGGTGAGAGTCGCTTCTCCCCGCCTGCTGTGTGTGAAACATACGGGCCACTCTGGTTTCGTCATACTCAGATGCCTCATAAAGCATTGTGAGTTTATTGAGTTTGTGTGGTGTGGTTCATTTACAGGGTTTGGGGCTGGTGGTGACGGGGACGATGCCGGTGTTCAACCTCACTGTGGACGGAAACTCTCAGGTGACGCTCAATGATGGATCAGCACTGGCAAAGAACTCTTGTGTTCATATCATTGACATAAGTGTTTGTGTGTTCAGAATCAGCTGATTTTAGGGGTGATGGGGGTCGACGTTCATCTGGATGAGCTGAAGAGACTCACGCCACAATACAAGGTGAAGTCTATCACACTGAAAAGCCTGTGATTGTTACATTGAGCTACTTTAACATTTTTGTTGTCAGATTTTGTGGTTTTTGAGTAAATATTGTTAAAAATATATATTTAATGCATTTATTATAAACAATTTTGTGTGTTTCATTGGCTATCATTGATTTATATTATTTATTGTCTAAATATAAGGCATTGGCTACTGAAAAACACATTTTTTAATGCTCTATTTCTTTCTTTCTATGTGTAGCTGGGAGCGAACGGATACATCTTCGCCATCGACCCAAATGGATACGTGCTGATGCATCCGAACTTGCAGCCTCGAGTGAGAATCTGATTCTGTGTCTACTCCATCAGAAATCACAGAACAATCACACTTATGTGTTTTTATTATTTCTTTGTCATAAAAATAATGCATTTTTGTATTTCATATTATTTTGGGGATGCAATATGACCCAGACATGTTCGTGACAGGTTTTGTGAGATTCAATGTACTCATGATTGCTTGTTTGTCCCAGTGTTATTTTAGTATAATTTATGTACAATTATAGTTTTTAAATTAGTATTTTGAATTAGGTTTTATTTTTATATGTTTTACTTTGAGTTTAATTTTTGTAGTGCTGTCAAAATTGGCACGTTAACACAGGCGATTGATTTTTCCAGTTTAATGGCGTTAAAAATATTTAACGCAGTTAACGCTTCAGTAGAATAACAGTGAATTATGGTCAGATGAGATGTTGTAAAAATGAATTTTCCTGTCCTGTTAGCCGTTATACTGTGCTCGAGTCGTAGCACATACTCTTCAATTGCACGCACAAATACAGCAGAGTGCACTGTAGCCTGTATCTTATTAAAGCGCGAATTAAACTATGAGCGTATCCATGTTATGTTCAGAAGCAGCAGCTCTTAAAGATATAGCAGCCAAATAACCTAATAACCCAGCTGCTGTGATGTCTGTTAATCAAAGAAAAAAGAGGAAATCAATCATTTTGGTAGCTTTAAGGATTCATCTATTTTTCATTTAGAATTTAGTGTTTGATAATTTTATTCAGTTTCTGTATATGTCCTACTTGCTGAAGGGCACAGGTTGCCAAATATGACATTTATTATAATGGTTTATGTGAAGATTGTTTTAAGGTCACTTAATTATGAATTTATTTTTTAAGGTCTAATAAACGTTCAAATTGTTAGCTCTCAATTATACTGCAATATTGAATGGCTTTAGTCAATGGTTAAATATTGTGTTTTTGTCATTTTTATTATTTATTTAATAAAACTAATTTTTTTTGTTAAATTAAATGTTGTGTAATTAATTTAATTAAATTATATTTTTTGTGTGTGTGTGTATATATATATATATATATATATATATATATATATATATATATATAAATATATATATATTATATTATTTATTTATTTATTTATTTATTTTCCAGTTTCTGTTAACAGTAATAATTTGGCTGATTGCAGGAGGAGGATTTGCCAGAGCCTGTGACACTGGACTTCCTGGATGCAGAAGTAGAAGACATCAGCAAACAAGAGGTACAATCTTCACTAACCTAAAGTGCTGATTGTCCTCATTGAACTCTTTCTCTGTTGTTCATAACAAATGAATCATTGTTTTCGGTGTGGGCGGCACCGGCACACTCACTTCATGTGTTAAATATGATGTTCGGCTGAATCAGTTGTCTGATCGTTTCTGTTAAATCAGCAGGAACACATGGATAAGTTTTAGCATCTGCTTTCTGTCTTTTCTAGATTCGCCGACAAATGATTGATGGCCGATCGGGAGAGATGACGATCAAAACCCTAATTAAATCAATGGATGAGGCAAGTGTGTGAGCGATTAATGTGGCAGATGAAACTAGGACATGTCTGATATCTGGGACATGACTTTCTATAAATGGCTCAAAATTACTGATTTCAAACTTCAGATCTACATGTGTGCGACCCCTCAAATGATGACACTGATTGGCTGTATCCCAATTTGCATAATTGCTTTACAGTCTAAATATGTAACACGTATACTCCAGTTTTGACCTAAAACTACATCTTAATACCACAAATTAATTTATTTGCGTGTCTGCATGAAAATTGTGGCATGAAACAGATTTGGAGAAATGTAGCATTACATCACTTGCTCACCAATGGATCCTCTGCAGTGAATGGGTGCCGTCAGAATGAGAGTCCAAACAGCTGATAAAAACATCACAATAATCCACAAGTAATGCATATACGACTCCAGTCCGTCAGTGAACATCTTGTGAAGTAAAACGCATCATTTAGATGTTTTTATCTTCAAACCATTACTTCTGGCTAAAATAAAAGTCCCTTATCCATAATATTTTTTTCGCCAATGAAAGAATCGAAACGTTTGCAAGTGAAAACAGATCTAAACAAATATTCTGGTGGATTTTGATGCAAAGGGACAACAGGAGATGGACCGTTTCACTGGGGGAATCATTATTATGGATTATGGACTTGTATTTTGACAGTTTAAAGTTAAAACGCCTTGATGGATTTGTTTCTTACAAACATGCAGCTTTTCACTTCACAAGACATTAATTAATTGATAGCCCTTTGAATTACTTGAGGATTATTGTGATGTTTTTATCAGCTGTTTGGACTATCATTTTATTAGTATTAGTAGTACTATCATTACATGAAGTAATATTTCTGTCACGGTTCTCTTAAGTTAAACCAAACTTTTATTTTGACGGTATACTGTGGAGACCTTTGAGTTTCTGTTTGTATATATGACAATAGTTTTACTCAAAAGAAATGGTAAAATCCTCATGAGGTGACTTTCAGAGCAGTTCTAGAAAACAAAACCACACGTTCGAGCCATTCATTCACTCAAAGACAAACAGAACCTGCAGGATTCATATTTTTGCGCTTAATATTCACAGACACTAGTCCATGTCGCATTTAGACCCCGTTACACTAGTGTGTTTTCGTTTTAAAACAGCATTTTAGAATGAAAACGATCCCCGTTTACACTGGCGTTTCAGAAACGATCTCAGTTTACACTACACAACCGAAAACGCATGTCACGTGACCATTCATGCAGGTACTACCATAGATATGTAGAGGTAGATTTCCTATTATTTAGATGGCGGATGCGTCTGCATGCTTGGAGCGGTCGAATGGGGATCTACCAATACATTTCTATGGGTACAATACTGAGCATGATGTTATTGTTTACACGGTCGTCAAGGATACGCAGAGCGAATGCGGGCAGCCATGCCATCGTTTTCAAAAGTCTCTGGCTGCGTCCGAAATCGCATACTTCCCTACTATATAGTATGCGAAAAACAGTATGCGAGGCGAGTAGTATGTCCGAATTCATAGTATTCGAAAAACAGTAGGCGAGAATTACCCGGATGACCTACTACTTCCGCCCGAATTCTGTAGTAGGTATACGATGGACACTTTACTGTCCCATGAGGCCACGGGAGAGTAGGCGTCATATTCGAAAAATGGTGGAAAGCGGCGACGCGGCTGTTTTCAAGTGCAAGTACCTCAAGGGAAAACGTTGTCATTGTGGTTAAATTGCACTTGTTTAAAATAATCAAAGTAAACGGCTGACTTATTAAAGTTTAACCGTTGTAAATCGATGAGATGACTTCATGAACATGGCGGATGTAGTACGTCCGAATTCTATTCATACTACCCTCATTCATACTATATAGAACGTACTTTTTTAACGGTCGAGAAGTACGTTTGAATTCAAATGTAGTACCTACACAAGTAGTATGCGATTTCGGACGCAGCCTCTGTTTTGGTCCGTTTACACTGAAACGCAACCCTGGAGTTTTCAAACTAAAATGGGGTCTGCAGCAACGTTTTCAAAAGTCCTTGAAAACGCCGGAGTAGTGTAAACGATAGGCGTAACCATAGCAAAAGTTATAAAACAAAAACGCACTAGTGTAAACGGGGCCTTAGATTTTGCTGTACTAACCTACGTTTGATGTATCCATTCAAAATTTGCCAAATTCCGTGACATTCCGCGCTATATAGTAAATTCTGTTTTTATGACTAGATTCCGCGATTCCGTCCACGGTTTACGCATTGTGGAAATCATAGGGCCCTATGTAATGCTACTTTTCTCCAAATTTGTTCCCATAAAGAACATTTTCGAAATCGAGCAAGAATAGCGCAGGGATCTATGCATTGTCTGCTACATCGTAAGAAATGTAAAAATTTTTGCTTGAAAATGTCTAATGAAATATTGCCCTGCAGCGCTACATTGACGAGGTCACTCGTATATACTCCTGGACGCCCATCAACGACACTGATTACAGGTACGAGTCGATTAAGCAGTTCAGATCGTCCGGTTTGATGTTAAACAGGCTAAACTCATGGTTTGTTTTCATGCGCCGCCCCCTACAGTCTGGGACTGGTACTTCCTCCGTACAGTGAATATTACATCCAGGCTGATCTCAGCGACGTCATGCTACAGCTGCAGTGTGAGTCTTTGATTTAATATGGATGATGATGTTTTGTGTGAGATTAGTGATGTTGATGTTTCATCCTAAATAATCTCTCCTGTGTTTCTCTCAGATTTACAGTCCCTGCTGCCGAACTCGTTTGAGTCGGCTGGTCACGTGTTTTTAGCTCCCAGGTATGATATTTCCTCTGGTAAATGTTTGAGATATTGTGTGTTCTGTGTAAATGTTTGGTCGGTCAATCTCTTTCTTTCTCTCTGATATATATATATATAGAGAATACTGCAAGCGTCTGCAGATGGCTGAGAATAACACACAGTTCCTGGCAGACTTCCTGTCTCTGATGGTGGAGATCTCACCTGAATCTGAAGACTGTGAATAACATTCACCTCTAGACCACACTAGCGCTGAATATTACATATCGCAGGAATAATATTTCAATTTTAAGCAATAGTTATTAAATATTACAGTCCTATAATCAAATATTATAGCAGCAATTTTGTGGCTCTGATGAAATATTACAGAATCTATTATGAAATATTACAGCTCTAATTAAATATTAAAATAGTGATTAATAAATATTTTAGCATGCATTACTAAAGTTTTAGAGTTGATAAATTTCATCTTGAATTAGTAAATTTACAGTTCTATTTAATATTACAATAGAGAGTAATAAATATTTCAGCTTTCATAAATTTTGCACCTCTAATTTTATATTACAATATTGATCATAAACATTACAGAATTCATTACTAAATATTACAGCACTAGTTATATATTACAAAAATTATTCATAATTATTCAAGTATTCATTATTACATTTTACTGCTCTAATTATATTAAAAAATCATTTAATAAATATTTAAATCTTGATTATTAAATACTAATAATTGACAATACTGCATTGATTGTGATATTTATGCATATTAATCAATATTATAATCTAAAATATCTGTTATAATTATCTTAACATTATAATCTGATTATCCAGTCACAATTAAATGTTCATTAAAAATAAATATAATATGCAATATTGATTGTGAAATATTCTCTTATAATTGCATATTACAGAGCTGATTTTTTTTAGATATTTTTTATATCACCCATAATGAAATAACAGTATTATATTGGCAAAAACTAATTATACTAGTCATAATGAACGAATAAATCATCATGAGTTTAAAATTAAATTTGAATAATTTAATAATTTTACATTCTCATTATCTGTAATGTGAAGATGCCTCACATGGATGAATTTAGCGAAACGTTTGTCTCTAATCATGAATTTTTCAGTGAACCATAAGAAGCTTCTGACTGAATGTTTTGAAACGATGTTTCACAGGCGATCAGGGTCTCATTCATAACCTGATCTTGGATTCTGGGATCCTCTGGAACCTCGCCACACGCGTTTGGCAGAACAAGGATCTCAACACGTAAGATCAGATCCGTCACAGTCTGTTGATTTACTGTATTAACCGGATTCAGGTGTTGATTGGACAGTCTGATCTCTGCAGGTATGGCTTCCTGGCGCTGTTCGCATCCACCAATGGAGGCGTCACGCGCGTTTACCCCAACATGTGAGTGACAGACTTTCTGACTGGCTAATGTTCACTCGATTACAATTACCTTCATCGTCATATGTGTGCATGTGTTTCAGAGCTGCTGAATCATGGGACGAGGATCCTGAACCTCTGAACTCAAACTTCTACCGCCGCACTCTGGACAACAAAGGCTACATCTTCAGAGCGCCAACACGAGCCTGTGAGACCACATCTGAACCAAACAAATCACAAACAATAATTGAATGAATCACTGATTAGCATGAAGTCTACTGCAAAATTGACCAACAGCTATATCGAATTATATATTTTTTTATCAAATATTTATACATTTTTAACAAATAACTTTGAATAAATATTGTAAGTAATTGTTATGTAAATTAAGATTTGCAAATATAAATAAAATGCATAAAAAATCAGAAATTCAAAACTTTGTACATTTAACTAAATATAACAGCAATGATTGCTAAATATTACAGCTCTAATTAAATATTACATTCATTACTAATCATCAAGCTCTAATTAAATAATACAGTATAAATTACTAAAAGTGATAGCATTGATTATTAAATATTACAGCTCTAATAAAATTACAGTATTGATTAAGAAATATTTTCAGCTTTCATAATTATTACAGCTCTACTTTAATTATTATAAGATCGATTACTAAATATTAAAGCATTGATTACTAATTTTTAGAGCATTAATTAAATATTAAAATACTGATAAATATTTCAGTATTTATTACTAAATGTTAGCTTTTCTTTATTACTTAATATTAAAACACTGATTACTAATTTGTAATTAATTTAATTTTTAATAAATTGTATGACAGTATGATTGCTTAATATTACAGCTTTAATTAAATATTTCAATATTGATTACTAAATATTACAGTATTGGTTACAAAATATTTTATCTTACGTATTGTTTAATAATTATTAAAATGTTTATTACTTAATATTCCAAATTAAGAATTTAATATTACACCATGGATGAATTAATGTTTTAACATCATTACTAAATATTATAGCTAGCAATCAAATATTATAGCTTTGATTACTAAATATTACAGCCTTGTATTGAATTATTATAGAGCTGATTTTTCTATCACAGGATCCATAATGAAATAACAGTATTATATTGGTATATAATTGCCATAATGAAATAATTATTTTTTAGCCAATCGTTAAATTGCATATTATATACCCGGCACCACATATTGGTCAACCACTGTGTAAAATTAATAAGATTACGTCAACATGAAGTTCGTTGACAGGAACATATGTTAAGAAAGTAAATAGTATCATTTAGAATTTTGGTCTTTATACATTAATATGTGTGATATTCAGCCCTGTATGAAAGCTTTTCACCGTTTTAATGCCTCTGATATTTGTGTTTAGCAATGGATGATCTGTTAATCTCAGAGAACGGCACTGTGGGGATTTTGGTCACCACCGCCGTGGAGGTCGTGATCTCCGGCAAAACCATGAAGCCTGCAGGTGTGTTTCTCTGAAACAGCATGTTTATGTCCTTTCCTCTCTGATAAGCAGGAGCTTAAAATCCCTTTAGAAGCTATTCTTTGGTCTGTCTTTGGCTGTTTTCATTTTGTGTTCCTGTTATTAGTGGTTGGAGTTAAGCTGGATTTGGAGGCCTGGGTTGACAAGTTCAAAATCCTCGCCAGCAACGTATCAGACAGCAGACAGTCCGCTCATAAGGTACAATTGTTTGGAAAAGCTGTAATAATGGAATAAAAACATCCTCTTCTAACATCATATTCATCTGTACTGGCAAGAGTGTAGTGAGATATCGTAACTTCCTGTTTGTGTTGTGCAGTGCGGCCCCTCCAGATCCTGTGAGATGGACTGTGAAGTGAACAGCGATGTGAGAGAACCTGCACACAAACTCTGCATGATAACAGAGCTTGGTGTTAGTTGGTCTGATCTTGAATGTAGATATTATTATGTTTCAGGATTTGTTGTGTTACCTGATCGATGATGGAGGTTTCCTGGTGATGTCTAATCAGAGAGACCACTGGAAGAAGGTGGATGCTCAGAAACACCAAAAATAATGTCCCATGAAATCATTCAAATTAAATTTAAATTAGTCTTAAATACACAGATAAAAATATCGTGAGATTAATCATAGTAATCTGCTCTCCTGAGTTTGTTCGTCTTTATGTCCATATCTATTTCAGGTGGGTCTGTTCTTCGGCGAGGTCGACCCATACCTGATGTTCGCCCTCTACAACAACTCAATCTACGCCCGTCATCAGACCTTCCAGTATCAGTCAGCCTGTGAGCCGACAGCCAGCAGCCACACAGGAGCTGCGCACAGAGGATTCTATGTGGTGAGAAACCGATTAGTTCACGGTGAACCATCACATTGAATCATTTATAAAGCTACAGTCAGTTTGAATCTCCTATTATTAGTATTAGTAGTAGTGTTTTGAGATTAAAAGTGTGTTTTATTCTCTTCAGCCCTCTATTGCTGATTTTCTCAGTCTGGCCTGGTGGACGTCAGCAGCGGCGTGGTTAGTACATCTACACTATGTTGCTAAAAAAATCCCCTGTTGGCTGTTACAACAACATTTAGAAGAAATTTGTAACATGAGACATCTCTGTTTTCATAAATCAGTTCATGCCCTAATAACATTTATTCAGATACTCATATTTTAATGTTTCTGGTTTCTTTCAGGTCTGTTCTGCAGCAGTTCCTGTATGGACTCCTCTACAGCAGCTGGTTCACCACAGGTTTGACACATCTTCCTTAAAAAAAAAAGAGAAACAAACCAGTTAGGGTTTTTTTTCTGGTTTTATAGGCCACTCTTCAACTGTTCAGGCTGGGAGTCTAGCTTAAGACTAGCTTAAGATGGTTTAAGATTTTTTTTTTGAAGGACCTTCTAAGACAGCATTCTAACCATAATGCAAGAGTGCACAATCACACAAATAATATTAAAGGGTTAGTTCACCCAAAAATTAAATTCTGTCATTAATTACTCACCCTCGTGTTGTTTCAAACCCGTAAGACCTTTGTTCATCGACTGAACACAAATTAAGATATTTGGATGAAATCCGAGAGCTTTCTGACCCTGCATAGACAGCAACACAACTACTGCGGTGAAGGCACAGAAACGTATTAAGGAGTAAGGAGGTTAAAATAGTCCATGTGACATCAGTGCTTCAACTGTAATTTTATGACGCTACAAGAACACTTTTTTATGCGCAAAGAAAACAAATAATGACTATATTTAACCATTTCTTCTCTTCTGCGTCATGAAGTAAAATAAAGTCGTTATTTTTGTTTTCTTTGCGTACAAAAAGTATTCTCATAGCTTCATAAAATTACGGTTCCACTGATGTCACATGGACTATTTTAATGATGTCCTTACTATCTTTCAGGGCCTTAAAAGTGGTAGTTGCGTTGCTGTCTATGCAGTGTCAGAAAGCTCTCAGAATTCATCAAAAATATCTTAATTTGTGTTCGGAAGATGAGCAAAGGTCTTACAGGTTTGACATGAGGGTGAGTAATTAATGACAGTTCACCCAAAAATTTCAATTCTATCCTTTTAATATGTTGCTAAACTAATGAGCCAGTACTCCAAACTCAATAAATTCACAGCGCGTAGATTTAAATTTTCTGTTGATGCTTCCTAAAGTACATTTATAAATGAGCTTTGAGCATTCTGGGATTGCATTATGTACAATTGTGTCTTCTAGAAGATGTCTGGGCTGAGAGTTCAGACGCTAAAGGGAGCAGCAGCTGTGTGACGGTTCACAGTCAGTTCTACTTCACTAACACTACCAACTCCTTCAACGTGCTGCAGGATTGTGGGAACTGCTCCAGGTGTGTGTGTGTGTTTGTGTATGGAAAAAGTCATAAGTGCATTTTAATACACACTTTTCCCAACACAAGCTCTCTTTCTGTCAGATTGTTCCATGCCAAGCGTATTGAAAACACAAACCTGTTGTTTGTGGTGGCGGAGACGCTGCCCTGCAGCTCCTGCGAGATCGAGAAACTCCTGCCTGTCAGAACAAAGTGTATCCTTCAGTCTCATAATCCTCTGCTCATGGAGCAACACTAACAGATACTAATCAGCTGTCATTTGTGTTTGAATGATGGATAGATGACAGACGGAGCTTGTGGCATTTCCTTAATTTTCTTCTTCAGCTCAAGAAGAGAATCCGTGTGAGGTGTTAAACTCCGCCCGCTATCGGAAAGGACCTGACAAATGCTTCGACTACAACTTAGAGGTGAAGCACTGTCTGTTTCTCTAATCAAACACAGCTGTTGTTTTTTTTAAGATTTATTTTTGGAATTTTACCTTTATTAAGATAGGATAGTGTAGAGTACACAGGAAGCAAAGTGGGAGAAGGGGAGGGGCATCAGGAAAGGTCCTCAAGGATTTGAACTCGGGATTTTGCTTTTATAATTGATATTTTACAGACAACATTCATACAACTATCCAGAACACTTGAGCATTTACATTTATGCATTTAGCAGACGCTTTTATCCAAAGCGACTTACATAGCATTCAAGTTACAATTTTTACATTTTATCAGCTCTTGCAATCACCCAGAACACCCTAGAAGCCACATGGTCAAATAGCCGAAACCCTCAAGCAGTCACATAGTAATATCATGCTCAAACATATAGCAACGTCCAGGCGATTACTTAGATAATTCAGGTAATCACATAGTAATGTCCTGGCAACTACCCAGAACACCATAGAAACTGAATAGCAAATTTCCAGCAACCACCAAGAGCACCTATTAACCACATAGCAACATCCTGGCAATCAGAACACTTGAGGAATCACATAAATATGTCCTGTCAACTACTCAGGACAACCTAACAACTGCATAGCAGCTTCTTGGCAGCCACTCTGAACACTCGAGCTACTGCATAGCAACATCCTGTCAACCATTCAGAACATTCAAACAATTGCATAGGAATGTCTTGTCAACTAACCAGAAAGCCCTAGAAACCACATAGCAACATCCTGGTACCACTCAGAGCACCCTAGCAACTGCATAGCAACATCCTTGCATATGAATCTCCTGTTAACTACCCAGAACAATTTAGAACCTGCATAACAACATTCTGACAACCACCCAGAATCCCCTAGCAACTGCATAATGCAACAATATCCTGGCAACTACCAAGAAAACTCTGACAACCAAATAGCTACAACTTGGCAACCACCCAGAACATTCTAGGAACCACATATGTCCTGGCAATCACCTGGAAACCACCCAGAACACTTGAGAACTACATAGCAACATTGTGACAACCACCTAGAACACCCTAGCAACTACATAGTGATGCCCTTAGTATCTACCAAGAACTCTGAAGAAACCACATCTGGGTAACCACCCAAAACACCTTAGCAACTGTATGCAGACATCCTAGCAACTTCCAAGAACACACAAACAACCACATAGCAACATCCTGCCAATCACCCAGAGCACCCTTGAAACCACGTAACAACCACCAAGAACATTGCAGTGACCCCATAGTGATTCCCTAAGTAACTACCAAGAACACTTAATCATCAAAAACACCCTAGCAACTGCATGGAGACATCCTATCAAATACCAAGAACACTTTGACAACCACATAGCAACATCCAGGCAACCATCTAAAAGACCCATAGCAACTGCATAGTGATGCCAAGCAAAAGCCAAGAACTCTCAAGCAACCACATCTGTGTAACCGCCCAAAACACCCTAGCAACTTCATGCAAACATTCTAGCAACTACCAAAAACATTTAAACAGCCACGTCCTGGCACGTTGTTTTAGGCTTCACCTAAAACAACCTAGCAACAGCATAGTGATATCCTAAGCAACAACCAAAAACTCCCAAGGAAGCACATCTGGGTAACCAACCAAAACACCCTAATAACTTAATGCAGACATCCTAACAACCACCAGGAACACTCAAACAACCACATAGTGACATCCTGGCAAACACCTAGAACACCCTAGTAACCACATAGTGACTCCCTAATGGTGGTCACACACCGGACGAGAAGCGTACACTTATGTAAAACAATTTATTTGAATTTTAAAGATGTGGCGCAACGCAGCAATTGGAGACCAAATAGCAATTGGAACACCTTAAAACTGCATAGCAACACCCTAGCAACCAGTGACAAACAACTAGCTTTGCTGATGGTGAGTCTGTGGTCAGCGTTAACCTAAACGTTCTCTGTTTGTCTGTGTTTCTGGCAGGAGAACACATCGGAGTGTGGCAGCGCTCACTCTTTACACTGTCCGATGCGAGTTCTGCTCTGGATTCAGTTATTGTGGCTTTACCTCATTCTACGATCATAATCTGAGTCCCACTGCCTTCGGTGTTTCTGTCCCTCATCCATACGCCACTCCGGTCCTCTCCTGAAATTCTCCTGGTTTTCCGGCTCTCTGTTTCATCGTGAGGTGCATTCCAGCTGTGTGCCGTTACAGCAGAGCATGATGGGAAAATGTGTCTTAGTAACCCCAACATTGTGCAGATCCCAAAAAAAAAAAAACTGTCTTAAATAATTTCACCTTTATATTCAGAAAACTTCAAAAAAAACAAAACAACAAAAAAAAGTCTTTCTGCTGCCGTAAAGTATTTTTGCTTGCCAAAAACAGGAAAGGACCTGGTTTGTTTCAAAATACTGAAACGCGACTCACGTTTTGATGGTTATTATCACAATCTCGCATTGTGTGTTTATTTGAGTCTTGCTTCGTTCTCAATTTAGTGCCAAACCCTTGCTCAAACGCTGGGGACACGCAGCTTTCGTTGAAATATCGTTTTTTGAAGCTTCCTTGCCAAGAGAGAATGCCGTATTATCGCAAACTGCTTCGTTTAGAAAAGAAGATTTAGATTTTGTTTCGTGTTCATTTAGAGCTTTTGTCAAATGTTTTAAGGGCATATATTGTGTCTAAAAACTGCTGCCTGGTTTGTTACCCAACAGTGCCTTGGCGCACTTGTCCGAATGGACCAACAATAGCACTGGACGTGGATTCGACTGACCCTGAATGAATGCTGGAGAAAGACACGGTATTGAATATTTACAGTATAAGGGTTAATGTCATGAAACCTGGCAAAAGTTCATATTTCACCCCAAAATCAAAAGATATGAATAGGAAGTGGCACATAAAGAAAATGAAGCACGTTTAGGATCATTAAGATTTTAAAAGCGTATTTTCCCTCCAAATCTCATTACCGTAATGTGAAAAAAAACAACTTTTTTTCTCATTATTGTAACGTAGGGATAAAAATATTTTTACAATATGGTAGAATTTGTTGTACTGCCTTAATTTAGTAAAAACACATTAAAATAATGTCGCAATGCAAAAAACAAAGCGCAATATTCCTACAAATACCCTTTTCGTGAGTTTTGGGGTATTTTTCTTTTGATTTTGGGGTGTTTCTCGTGAGATGTCTTTTGACGTTCAGTATGGGTTTATTATACATATTCTACTAATTCTGTCTTTAGAAAGTCACTCAAATGGTTTTAACTTTTTGTGATGTAAATATGGTTATTCCACACTGACTTGATCTAGTTCCGTGTGTTTTAATGAAATGGAATGCAAGCTGATGTCCCGCTGCATGCTGGGAATAATGATAACCGCTATTAAACTAAGATTTTTGGACATTTACTGGAAGGACAGTGAACCACTGAACGGACCAACTTTATCTTCTTAATGAGTCCGTAGATGTTATCCAAGGATCGATATGTATTTATTTTGATTTAATTTAAAAGATACAGTGTGTATATTGCTTGCATAGACGCTTTTATTGAAATGTTTTGGATTTTATCGCCGATGTTTTGTTGCTTTTCAGTGATTATGTAAAACATTTTAAAGGTCCATTTAGCCAAAAACATTACTTGGTGGTATTTCATCTTTTAACGTGGCCACACTTCCAAAACAATTGTACTTTCACTCAAATGAATGGGTCAAGATTCTTCTGAATTGAACTGAAAGGGTTTCGCTTGATGTATTTTGTATTGTAATGGCTTGAGCAATACTTTGAATTATGTCAACTACGCTGAAATGCAAGTGAGCGCTACTGAATTAGTGTAAAGAGAGCATGAAATCAGTATTGAGCCGCTTTCTTTGAATGACTTTGATTCAGGCTTGTCTTTGAATATCGGCTTAATGTTTGTATGTGAGCTGTGAGCGTTCTAACATTATTATTTCATGCCAGTAAACGTATTTATACTATTGTCTTTATGTAAAACTTTATCTGTGTTACAATGAATTTAATGATGTGAATAGGAATGTTTTAATTCTTTTTTTGTTCGTTTTATGTTGTTCTGCAGATACTATGTTAACTATGTGAAAGGGTTTTTCCTCCCTTTCTGCGGTCTTCCATATCACTTCATTTTGTACAGATGGCACAAATCCATCAAGAAAGGCTAACTTTGTATCATATTGTGTCATTCACTTCTGGGCAATGTTTATAAGAGAATTGGTGAGATAAAGACATTCATATTTTTCACGTCAACTTGGTATGGATTTTAATTTTTTATTCCAAAAATATGTATTTGATAATGGAGTACATCAGGTTTTTATTATAGCAGTAAAACAGCCATGCTGCACGTAGCAAGGAGATCGGTAAAATAATCCATGTGACATCAGGGGTTCAACCATAATTTTACAAAGCTATGAGAATACGTTTTGTGCGTAAAAAAAAAAAAAAAAAAAATTATTCAAATTTGTCTCCTCCGTGTCACCCTAGTGCCATTTTGGAGAATATCCGCTGGATGGAAATTGCGTGTGTGAATTGCAGCTGACACAGACGAGCATACGCAGTTTCCGATCTCCTTGCTACGTTTCTGGACCTTGATCATGTAAGGACCCTTTGGTGTCTATGGGGGGTCTGAGAGCTCTCAGATTTCATAAAAGAATACCTTAATTTGTGTTCCGAAGATGAACAGAGCTCTCGCGGGTTTGAAACAACATGAGGGTGAGTAATTAATGACAGAATTTAAATTTTTGGGTGAACGAACCCTTTAAAGGTTATTGGCAGTAAGACTGCTCATCAGGCATTTCACTGGGCTTTTACACCTAAAACTGTAGATTTCTCACCAAGGAGCTCTGGCTTGTGTCCAGTCATTAGCTGGTAGAAGATATATAGCTCCTCTCAGCAGACTTTGAATATGCCAGTTCATGTCATCCCAACTAAAAATATATTTGTCTCAAAACAGCATGACTCATTGCAGGAACCCAGATATAAGTTTCAATATCAGCTGAAGCCAGTTTTCCAGTGGATCCGAAGTGAATCCTAATGAGTTTACCCTAAGGAGATAGAAATGATTCAGAAATGTCTGCAGATGTATAACTAAATGCAAAACTGTATTTACTCTGACCTCACTGACTTACAAAACGAGATGAGTTGTCATTCCTCACAGTCTTGGCATTACCAGAAGCCTCCAGCAGAGGGTTGGCAGCAATTATTTGATCGTCTAGCGACCCCTGGTGGCCATACATGTAAATTATTTCATTATTTCTTGGAATGTTTCTTTATCATTTGACTGCAGCCTTGCCACCTTCTTTACAAACAAGAGTACCTTTCAAGTACATATCCTCAGGTTTTGACACAAAGTAGGCTGTTTTGAGATCAAACGGGGTGTTTTGAGAGATCCTCTCCTTTTCTGGCTTCCAGAGATAAACGACCAAGACACTCCATTTCACCATCTCCAATGAGAGCGAGTTTCTGTTACAAGAAATATCAAGATTTTCACTGAAAAATGTTATTTTCTGTGACTAGTCCTTATTTACCTTTTTTTCAGTGCCCCAGAAACTATAGCCCAGTGATTATCATGATTCATAAATAAACAAACGAATATATATTAATAGAGTTGGCTGTGTTGTGTTGTGTTTTGTTTTTTGCAGGCTGTAGGCTATACATTTTTCCATTCTATTAGATGTCTGTGGTTTTCAGATTCCTGAATGGTCACATACTCACAAGGGTGATAAAATCTCAAATGTATAAGTCTAGGGGTGGTGATGGCGCAGTGGATAAGACACATGCCTTTGGTGTGAGAGACCCGGGTTCGAATCCACTGTGAGACACCAATGTGTCCCTGAGCAAGACACTTAACCCCTAGTTGCTCCAGAGGCGTGCGACCTCTGACATATATAGCAATTGTAAGTCGCTTTGGATAAAAGCGTCAGCTAAATGAATAAATGTAAATGTAAGTCAGCGTGCAATTCGTCTTCCCACAGTGTTCACTGATTCCAATTAAAACGATAACTCTTATAGTGCATGTATAAAATATACAGTGTTTACCATTTCAAAAGATAGACTTCATCACATGCCTTGTGTAATTTATAGCTAATTATTTATGTGCCATATGACCTGTCAAGGATTTTTCTGAAGTGCCACACAGCTGTGGGGAAGAGCTCTGGGAGAATTTACGGATTTGAATCTGTTTTATGAACTTTGAGAACTCTTTCTGGAAGTACAGCTGCAAAATCCACAAATAACCATTACATTTTATTGGATGAGGATATTTAATGAACTTTTCATGTTAGTGGAATAAAATGTAATGACTTATATCTATCATTAATATGATACAAACTTTACAAATAGGCTATATTTTATATTAAAATGTACTAGCTATACAAACCCTTAAGTAGGCTAACCCTTAAATTAACACTCATCTCTCAAACAAACTTGTTAAAAAATGTGTTAAGGTCTAAAAGTTGAATGCTGAATTTTTCATTAGGCTAACATGTAATGAATTATACTATCATTAATATAATGCAAACTTAAATTTATGCAACAAACACTTTTTGTATATTTAGGCCTACGTTATATTATTATATGTGACCCTGGAGCACAAAACCAGTCTTAATGGCACGGGTTTATTTGTAGCAATAGCCAACAATACATTGCATGGGTCAAAATTATTGATTTTTCTTTAAATGCCAAAAATCATTAGGTGGATATTAAGTAAAGGTGTTCCATGAAGATATTTAGTAAATTTCCTACCGTAAATATATAAAAAAATATTTTTGATTAGTAATATGCATTGCTTAGAACTTCATTTGGACAACTTTAAAGGCAATTATCTCAATATTTTGATATATTTTTTTTTTTTTGCACCCTCAGATTCCAGATTTTCAAATAGTTGTATCTCGGCCAAATATTGTCCTTTTGTCAGAACAAACCATACATCAATGGAAAGCTTATTCTTTCAGCTTTCAGATGACGTATAAATCTCAATTTAACAAAATCGACCCTTATGACTGGTTCTGTGGTCCAGGGTCACATTATTTAGTTGCCTTTTATTTATTTATTTTTTACTTGAAGGAACGTCCTGTACCGTGATGTATTATGAAAAGTAATTGTGAATAAAAATAGCAACAATTATATTAAATCAAGGTCATGAAATAAATAATCTTTTAGACATGGGTCTGGTCTGGAACATCCCGTCAGGTGTCGCTGACGCCACAGGCTGTAACATCGCGAGATGTGAGTAAATAACGCGAGAGTGTGGAGCGGGAGCCGGAAGTGGAGTGAAGATGGAGGGTGTTGGTTTATGTGCTAACAACAAACAGAAACAGAACCAAATGTTGCCGAATAAAATGCGCGGCGAGTTCACCAGAAACCAGAGGAAAGACTCGGAGGTGAGAGTCACACGAAGCCGTTTAGACCTGTTTGATTGTATATATGCAGTTTTGACAAGTGTTAGCATAAACATTAGCAACATTCAAAGATTAAAATTTATCAATTATTTATACAGCGCTGATTAAATAAGCAGTAGCTCAAAATATGTAAACAGTATCATTAATTGTTCATGAGCAACTCAAAACCCATTAAACAACAGTTCCTTTTAAATGTTCTTTAAATCTCTCTTATTATATTATCATTAGTGAATAACACACATAATGATTGATTGATGTAATTAACATCGTCCATTAATGATTCAGTGTTTTTATACTGATTGATTATTTAACCCTAGATAACGGTATGATAAACATAAACATTTGTCATAATATTAACATAACACTAGCATGTGTCTGTAGTAAAAAGACTACTTATTGTGGATCTAACATAGTTTAAAACAATATATTCAATTGCATGACATTTGCAATTATTATAGATTAAATTGAAATTAAATGCACTTAAGTTATACGAACAGAGCCTTTTTGACCAGCTTTAATACATCTTCATAATGTATTTACATAATTCTATTTTCTTTGAAATATGGTTAAAGCGTACTGCCAAATATGAAGCCTTTTTTGGTAAACTAAAAATATACATTCATGTCATTGCAATCAAAACCTGTACATCATGTATTTAAATATATGTGACCCTGGAGCACAAAAGCAGTCTTAAGTCGCTTGGGTATATTTGTAGCAATAACCAAAAAGGATCCATTTGTCTTTTATGCCAAAAATCATTAGGATATTAAGTAAAGATCATGTTCCATGAAGATATTTTGTAAATTTCCTACCGTAAATATATTAAAACTTAATTTTTGATTGGTAATATGCATTGCTAAGAGCTTAATTTGGACAACTTTAAAGGCAATTTTCTCAATATTTAGATTTTTTTTCCAACCTCAGATTCCAGATATTCAAATAGTTGTATCTCGGCCAAATATTGTCCTATCCTAGCTCATTTATTCAGATTTCAGATTATATAAATCTCAATTTCGAAAAATGTACACTTATGACTGGTTTTGTGGTCCAGGTTCACATATTGGTAATAACATTGGTACAGTAATGCAATCATTTACAAGGTACTTAAAAGTAAAAAGTTTAATTTGACATTATTACAAAGTGTACTTTTTAAAACCACTTAAGTGTGTTAAAAAAAAACTGTTATGAAGATGTCCTTATAAGCTTTTTAATAAATCGAATTACACTACAAGTGCGCATATGATGATGGACAGTTACAGTGACTCAGAAAGACTGTATTTAACATACAAATGGATGATAAAAAGACTTTTTATGTCTCAGGGTTTCTCAGAAGCTCCTGATCTGGAGTTTGAATATTCAGATGCCGATAAATGGACAGTTGAACTGTCAGGTGAGAGCGATTTGGCTCCGTTACTGCTGTTTTCTTCTGTATTAATATGCAGACAACAATAACATGTTTTCCTATATGAAACCCTGTTTGTAGAGTTGTACAGTTACACAGAGGGACCAGAGTTTCTGCTCAACAGAAAGTGCTTCGAAGAAGATTTCCACACTCATAGTAAGTGTTAAGCTCTTTATTTTTCACTTGACTGTTTCATAGTTACACAAATTTGTGGGTTTCATCATTGCAATGTTTTTTTTGTGCATCTAAGATGATCTGTGTGTTACAAAAGATCATGTTGATGTGTTTCTGCAGTGCCTGATCAGAAATGGACCGAACTGGATTCGGTTCAGCACAGAGCTCATGCCATGCGTCTGCTGGACGGACTAGATGTGATCGGCCGAGAGCGCCGCTTAAAAGTCGCCAGAGCCATCCTGTACATGGCTCAAGGTAAACCGCAATCTGTAATCTTTATTCATGCATTAATTTCAGTGTTAATAAGCTCTGATTCCTGTGTTTTCAGGAACGTTCAGCGAGTGTTCTTCAGAACCGGAGGTACAGCACTGGATGAGGTATAACGTCTTCCTGTTGCTGGATGTGGGAGCGTTCACTGCACTGGTGGAGCTGCTCAACATGGAGATCGAGTGAGATGAACTACACACACACACATTCATATTTTACATCTGTAAGCTTAAATAACTCAACTCTGTGTTAAATGTCTCTCAGTAACAGTGCTGCATGCAGCAGTGCGGTCAGGAAACCTGCCATTTCATTGGCTGACAGCACTGACCTCAGGTACAACACCACTCTGTACATGTATGCTAGTTGTTGACTAATAGGTAAAAGGACTAATTGGTTTTAAATGTAAATTTTAAAGCCAATTAATTTAAATTTTTAAATTTAATTACATTATTTGTTCATTTGAAAGATTTATTTTATTATTTTTAACTACATTTTTAAACAAGAATTACATAAAACATTATAAATGTTTATTTATAATTTATTAATAGACTTTATTAATTTTAGTTTGCTCTAACATTTAACTACATTTACTACTTTATTTGTTAATTTGAAAAAAAAAATCAGTTTAACCACGTTTTTGAATTAAAACATTTAAAGAATTGACAAATGAATTTGTTATACTTGCCTATATATTTAAACAAAAACTAAAAATGTTTGAAATTTGATACATTCATTTATTATTTTAAAATTTGATAAATGTATTGTTTTGTTACATTTTTAATCCTAAAACCTTCAAATATGGCTGTCCATCTGTATATTTGTAAAGTGATTGATTCATTTATTTTATTGGTACATTTGACTACATTTTTAAAGAATTTAAAAGTTTTCAAATTGATTAATAAATAGACATGGAAAAGAATAATGCTTAAGTTAAGAGGCACTGCCAGTCTTTCAGAACCCTGTGTATGCGTGTGTTTTCAGGGTGCTGCTGAACATCATGTATCTGATGGTGGTGACCATCCAGCGTGAAGAACCCACAGACACTCCAGAGTGGAGAACCATCAGAGAAACCTTCAAGTCTGAACTCGGTCTGCATGCATTGATCTAAAATGTGATGGTTTATCTGAAGATACATGTGGAGTATGGAAGAGTAGAATTGTTTCAAATGTTTCCTGGCAGGTTCTCCTCTCTATAACCATGAGCCCGTCTCCGTCATGCTGTTTGGGATGGTGACCAAGTTCTGCAGCGGCCACGCGCCCCATTTCCCCATGAAGAAAGTCCTGCTACTGCTGTGGAAGAGCATCCTGGTGAGTTAAAGTACAGCTTTGGACTAAATCACACCAAGTGACTGTTGTGTTAACGGTTTTGTCTATGTGTTTCCTGACGCATCCCAGTTCACTCTGGGAGGGTTCGAGCAGCTGCAGTGCAGTAAAGTCGGTAAACGGACGGCACTGTGTCTCCCGCCGCTGCCGGAAGACAGCATCCGTGTGGTGCGGAGCATGAGAGCCGCGTCTCCGCCGGCGTCCGCCTCCGACCTCATTGACCAGCAACAGAGACGTGCCCGGAGAGAACATAAAGTAACAGAACTTTGACGCACATAAGTGGATTTCAGCAAAAAATAAACAATCCTTAAATTCGTCTTTTTCTTCAGGCTCTTATAAAGCAGGACAATCTGGATGCGTTTAACGAGAAGGACCCATATAAAGCTGATGACGCCCGCGAGGACGAAGAGGAAAACGACGACAATGACAACTCTCTGGAGGCAGAGCCTTTCCCGATGGAGCGCGATGAGGTCATGCCGCCTCCCATTCCACATCCTCCTTCTGAGAGGGTCTGTTTTCCCAAGGGTCTGCCATGGGCTCCGAAAGTCAGGTAGGAACTTGATTTCATCCATTTGATATGGTTGATTTGATGGCTCTCTCAAAAACAAGTTCTGTTTTTGTTTTAAAAGGGAAAAGGATATTGAAAACTTCCTGGAGTCCAGCAGGAGTAAATTCATCGGTTACACACTGGGAAGGTGAGCGTGTTTTATGAAGCTTGATCGTTTATTTCCTGTGAGCCGCAGTGATGCATGTTTGCATTTGTGTTGCAGTGACACGGATACAGTGGTTGGTTTGCCCAGACCCATACATGAAAGCATCAGAACTCTCAAACAGGTAATTAGCACCGCATAAGCCATGGCTCATTAACATAACCCCACCTTGCTCATGCATATTTACTACATGATCCATATATATCATTTAGTTTGTGTTCATTTCAGCACAAGTATGTGTCCATCGCTGAGGTCCAGATCGCTAAAGAAGAGGAGTATCAGAAGACCCCGCTGTCCGGCGTGAGTTACTGTACACTGATAGAGCTGCAATGTGACATCTGATAATGAGCTTAACACACTCTCTCTCTGTTTGTGTGTTTAGGGTGAGGAAGAACTGGAGCTGTGTGCCACAGAGCTCTTATACCAGGGTATTTTACCCAGTTTACCACAGTACATGGTGAGAAACTGTCACTTGCACACTAGTCCCACTGCATTTAAGCCGTTCTCATACAGACAGGCTTTATGAGTGTTTGTGTGTTCAGATTGCTCTTCTGAAGATCCTCTTGGCTGCTGCTCCCACATCCAAAGCCAAAACAGACTCCATCAACATCCTGGCAGACGTGCTGCCCGAGGAAATGCCGTAAGACACTAATTGATTCTTGAATGGAACTTGCAAGCTAATGATCTGATGGAGTCACTGAATCAAAGTGATTCTCTTAACAACTTGTTTGAAGCTGAATTGGTGAATCATTTCCAAACATAAACTCCCCTCACCAGACAACTGGGTTACCATGGCAACAGTGAGCTCATGTCATCAGATGCTGTAAAAATATCTCCTGGGTTATAAATATTAAACATTCTCTCTAGAATATATGATTGTGATTGGTCAAATGTGTACCTAAAATCAGGGCTTTTTTAGTGTCACTGAGATATTCTTATAATTTTTAGTAATTTTGTCATTTTATTAGTTTTTATTTTTCATAATGTTTAGTTAAGTATTTATTAGATAACTATCTGTGTTCTTCTACCTTTTTTTTTATAAATATGTATCTTTACTAAAGGTGTAGTCACGTTTAGCATTGCTCAACGAAAATTAAAGAGCCAAACTTTTAATAGATCCGTGCGAGAGTTTTGTCAGAGTGGAAACTAAAATGTCACTAAACTGTTTAAATTGAATATTATCACTTTTTATACACTACCGGTCAAAAGTTTTTGAACAGTAAGATTAATAAGTCTCTTCTGCTCTCCAAGCCTGCATTTATTTGATCCAAAGTACAGCAAAAAAAATAGTAAAAAATTTGAAATATTTTTACTATTTAAATATTTTAAAATGTCGTAATTTATTTCTGTGATTTCCAAGCTGAATTTTTAGCATCATTGCTCTAGTCACATGATCCTTCTGATTTGCTGCTTAAAAAACATTTATTTTGTTGAAAACAGTAGTATTTTTTTCAGGTTTCTTTGAATAGAAAGTTCAGAAGAACAGCATTTATCTGAAATCGAGATCTTTTGTAACATTATAAATGTCTTTATCATCACTTTTGATCAATTTAAACCATCCTTGCTAAATAAAAGTATTAATTTATTTCATTAGACTGATTTCTGAAGGATCATGTGACACTAAAGACTGGAGCAATGATGCTGAAAAGTTAGCTTTGAAATCACTGGAATAAATTACGTTTTAAAATGTTCAAATAGGAAACTATTTATTTTAAATAGTAAAAATGTTTCCAAATGTTATGGTTTTTGCTGTACTTTGGATCAAATAAATGCAGGCTTGGAGAACAGAAGAGACTTCTTTAAAAAAAAAAACATTACAAATCTTACTGTTCAAAAACTTTTGAACCAGCTGTTGCTTTGCAAAATTTCACAGTTGAAATCCAGTCATTACAATAGGAATCCATGCAATAAGAAAAGTTCCCCAAACAAATTGTCCTCATTTTTTAGTTGGTCAGGTGAATTTGCCACTATAAACGAGAGAAAACTGCTTGGTTTGAAAGTGACTTCTGTGTGAGCAATTCTTCATAAATCTTTAAGCTATTGACAGTAGACAATGGACTTTTTCTTTATTTAAATTTGCTTCAATTTGCACATTAAGTATGCATAGTTTGACAGTCTGTCTGTTATCTCTCTCTAGCACTACGGTTCTTCAAAGTATGAAGTTGGGCGTAGATGTGAATCGCCATAAAGAAATAATTGTCAAAGCCATTTCAGCCATACTGCTTCTGCTGCTGAAACACTTCAAACTCAACCACGTGTATCAGGTATATAAACGCACATCTTTGAAGCTGTTTATGATATTTGGAACCTGTCCAGATATATACCCTAACCATACCCTACATATAACTCTCACACAAACCAGTTGTATTACCGTTATATTATACAAAATGTGATTTGAGGCATTTAAAAGTCTTTTAATTAGTGAGCATATTTTTTTTTTGACTAGTGACAATAGTAAAATGCAAGTTTTCTGCCGCAGTTTGAGTACATGGCACAGCATCTGGTGTTTGCCAACTGTATCCCGCTGATCCTGAAGTTCTTCAACCAGAACATCATGTCCTACATCACTGCTAAAAACAGGTGAACCTTCAGTTCAATCTCTAGTAGTAAAACATTTTCATGGCTCAAAATGACCTGGAACATCAAGATCGGACTTCTTTTTGCATTATGGGTAATGACATCTGTCATATCTCTTTGGCAGCATCTCAGTTCTGGATTTCCCTCACTGTGTCATTCATGAGCTTCCAGAGCTCACCGCTGAGAGTCTGGTGAGAAAAATATACATCCAAATGTTTTCTAATGCTCATCTGAGTGAGTCTTTGAGCTGTTTGATGCTTTTGATTACAGGAAGCTGGTGATAATAATCAGTTCTGCTGGAGGAACTTGTTCTCCTGTATTAATTTGTTGCGCATCCTTAATAAACTCACCAAATGGAAGCACTCCAGGACCATGGTGAGACACCACACACAAATCCAAGCGTGTTATATTTTAGAGTTTTCAGTGCTCATCTGTTCAAATTGTGCTGTTTTCTAGATGTTGGTGGTGTTCAAATCAGCTCCAATCCTGAAGAGGGCGCTGAAGGTCAAGCAGGCCATGATGCAGCTTTATGTGCTCAAACTGCTTAAAGTCCAGACAAAGTATCTGGGACGACAGTGGAGGAAGAGCAACATGAAAACCATGTCGGCGATTTACCAGAAAGTGCGCCATCGCCTCAACGACGACTGGGCTTACGGAAACGGTGAGTAGGAGAAGAGTCTGGCCTTGAATGTTAAGCTGTCTTCAATAAATGATTTGATGCATCAAACGTTTTGTAGTGTCAGAACTAAATGAGTCCTGTCTCTGACAACAGACCTGGACGCTCGCCCGTGGGATTTCCAGGCGGAAGAATGTGCCCTACGTGCCAACATCGAACGGTTCAACAGCCGCCGCTATGATAAGAACCAGAGCAACCCTGAATTCCTCCCGGTGGACAACTGCCTGCAAAGCGTGCTGGGACAGCGGATCGACCTTCCAGAAGACTTCCAAATGAACTACGACCTCTGGCTGGAGCGTGAGGTCTTTTCCAAACCCATTTCCTGGGAAGAACTCCTGCAATGAACACTTGTCACATGTTTCGGCACCTCTTCACCACAGCGGTTGTGAAAATAACTTTTACCAGAGTAAAACTCTGTCAACAACACTACGCTTGCTAGAGTCCAGCAACAGGGAGCATTTCCTGCGTGTCTGTTTGTGTAATATAATGGCGCATCTGTAGTAAACCTGCAATTTTCACTCTTAGAAAAGGGAACTTTGTTAGTCAGAGGTGCTAAAAGGTCATTTTTATGTTTATTATTTCTGCTGCTTTTGAATATTACATACAACTGAATATTAAACCTGATGTTATTGTGAAAGACTGTAATTATCCTGGAGTGTTTTTCATTGTATGGCTTTATATGTAAGTACTAAATGCAATACAATCATCATCTTTACTGACCCTGATTATTTTGATCATTTATTTTTAATGTCAAAATGAGGTTAGAACTTTCCAGGTTATTACTAAATTTTTTTGCAAAGGTAAATGTCTAAATTGAAATACAGGAATAGCATTGCTGCAGTACTGCTTGTGATTGATTCCCACATCCTGATCGACTGTAAAAGTATCACAAATAAGCATTAACACTAAAAAACTTATTTGGTCAGGTCTTAACATCTTATTGAATTTAACATTAGTTCCTCACATTGTTACCTGCTGTGCTAAATGTATTCCTGTCAAAAATATTGTTCACCGCGACAAAAACATCAATAAGCCAGCCTGACAAAAAAAAAAAAAAAAAAAAATTCCATGCATTCTGCAAATCAACTGTCCTATGTAGCTTAATGGACAACTCCAGTGTTTTTGTAGTGAAAACTATTACATATTTTAGTTCAACTACACAATTTTCTAACATCAGTACTAAAAAAAAACAATTCGATCATTTTGACAAAACAAAAAAAAATGATTTGCTCATTTTAAATAGTTTATTAGCATTGGAGGTGACATGGTTTTGACCCTTTCGACATTGTTGGGAGGACAGGTAAATAAAATCTGTCCTTTTACACATTTATTGTATGAGTTTGTATGACAAACAACTTCTATAGCTATGAATGATTTCAGCAGACGCACAAATAGCTATAATTGATGAAAACAATATAGAAATGACTTGCCTCAGAAGACTCGTGAGCCGGCGGTATTTTCAAAAGCGCGCCAAATGCCGTTTAAGGCATCAATACAGTAAATCAACAATACAAGATTACAAACAAAAACAAAAGTAAGGATTGCTCGGTTCTGAGTCGGTATCTTTTTATTCCAACTCCTCTCTTTGTGCTGATTTTATATGTTTGTGGATGCAGTGAAATGCTAGTAAATATTTCAGTCTAATTTGTGAACACTGAGCTAATATTCATTGGTTTGACGATGCCATATGCACTGAAAAAAAATTATACATTGAATTTACTATTTTTTTTTTTTGCAATTTATTTTAGCTACATTTAAATAAATGTTTGGCTGAAACTAAATTTGATTTAAATGTAGCTAAAATAGATTGATTGCAACCACATACCTTAAAAAAAATGAGTATAATTTTTTTCAGTGTGGTGTGAAACAGACGTCTGTGTAAATATCAGCTGACTTGAGCTGTATGTTGAGGTGTCTCATACATAGATTACATGTCAAATAGCTTGTTAGTTGTAGACAGACAAACACTCCATGCTCATTCGTGTGTGAGGAAAAAATAAGGTGAAACAAAACTTTTGAATGCCTAAATTATATTTATCTAAAAAGTCAAATATGTAAAACCCAAAAGGTAATCATGGCCTTCTTCATAATAAAAATATCAGAATAAAAACAGTAACAGTTACACTGCCGTAGTAGGCCTACATGTGTAAAGAATGAGAGTGAAGCCCATCATGGGTTCGCTTTGGAAAATCTTTTCCATTCTTTGTTATCAACATCATAAAATGTATTAAACATTACAGTATGCCAGGGTTTCCCAACATGGGGTTTGGGAGTTAATGAAAAGATATAATAAAAATATTAAATTAATATATGTAACGCTTTAAGAAAAATGTAATGTAATCTAATTACAAGTACTTAATACAGATTACATGTAACTACCAGCTAACAAGCACTGGGAACCAAATATTTTAGGAACTAAATACATAATTTAGCACATAATACATGTTGAGCTGGAAGTGGCAGCGTTTTTGCTGTGTAGCAGATGTTGTTCTTAGTTACTTCTTTGATTATTTATATTTATAATGACTTTAAATATAAAATTGCTTTGGCAAATTGGCCTCTGATAATTTGCGTCAGTAGGACCACATTTACATGCCTTTCAACCACATAAACAAAGTGTCCCTGCCGATTTATCATCTTTCAAAAAATAAAACACATCTGTTGCCCCAAACACTAGTAACACAAACTTTCTTTGTTTTTGAAAGTTGCTCAAAGCAAGAAGTGGTTACTTTAGTTTCAGTTGTTGCAGTGTGTGTGTGTAATGATGACAATCTGAGACTAAACCTTCAGTCGGATAATATTCTGTGTAAATAAGAGTATTATCAGTAAGAGATTGTTGAGGGCCCAGTGATTCTAATCTTGTGGTTATATTTAGTGGAAACCCTGTCATAAGAGCAAGAAGGCTATCAGATATTTTGTGCTCTGCTGAAGCCACTTAACTCTACCAATCATTCAGATATGTTCCTGTGGAGCTTGTTTTCTTGTTTTATATGCGTTCATGGTGAGTGTATTTTAAAATACTTTTATTCTGCTTTTAATAAATGTGTTTTGTACGGTGGCCGAGAGAGCTCAACGCGCTGCAACTTCAGAAAACACATGCAAATAGACAAAACACCAGCAAATCAAGAAAACATCATCATTTTGACAACACATGCGCTGCAAATGCTCACAACACATGCAAATTAATAAACGCTGCAAATGCTCACAACACATGCAAATTGAGAAACGCTGCAAATGCTCACAACACATGCAAATTGAGAAACGCTGCAAATGCTCACAACACATGCAAATTGAGAAACGCTGCAAATCCTCACAACACATGCAAATTAATAAACGCTGCAAATGCTCACAACACATGCAAATTGAGAAACGCTGCAAATGCTCACAACACATGCAAATTGAGAAACGCTGCAAATGCTCACAACACATGCAAATTGAGAAACGCTGCAAATCCTCACAACACATGCAAATGTCCTTTCTTTCATTAGCCTACTAAAAGAGCCTGAATACATTTTTAAATATTATTCTTACTGACATTTTTATTTTGACCTGGTTTTAACAATTAATGAAGCATTGCAAATTTATTTTCATTAACCTTGAAATTATATTTAGTTGAGGATAAGTTAGCCATCTTACATAATAATGTTAATCGTGTTATTTGTCATTATTAATCTAATAATATCCAAAAGACAAAGAAATCATGCAATCAGGGTGTTAAAATAAACAACAACAACAAAAAAAACACTCACCTTTCAGTTCACCAACAACTCAACCAATAGCCACTGCACAATAAGCAAATCCCAGCTGGTCCGTCACTTTTTTTTGGGTCCCCTTGAAACATTTCCATTCATGTGGTCCATGCAGCACGTTTTTGTGAGGATTTGCAGCGTTTCTCAATTTGCATGTGTTGTGAGGATTTGCAGCGTTTCTCAATTTGCATGTGTTGTGAGCATCTGCAGCGTTTCTCAATTTGCATGTGTTGGGAGCATTTGCAGCGTTTCTCAATTTGCATGTGTTGTGAGCATTTGCAGCGTTTCTAAATTTGCATGTGTTGTGAGCATTTGCCGCGTTTCTCAATTTGCATGTGTTGTGAGCATTTGCAGCGTTTCTAAATTTGCATGTGTTGTGAGCATTTGCCGCGTTTCTCAATTTGCATGTGTTGTGAGCATTTGCAGCATTTCTCAATTTGCATGTGTTGTGAGGATTTGCAGCGTTTCTCAATTTGCACGTGTTGTGAGGATTTGCAGCGTTTCTCATTTGCAGCACATGTGTTGTCAAAATGATGAAGATGTTTTCTTGATTTGCTGGTGTTCTGTCTATTTGCATGTGTTTTCTGAAGTTGCAGCACGTTGAGCTCTCACGGCCACCGTAGTTTTGCCTTTATTGAAGAAGTATATTGATGAGTCTCTTGGCTGTCGGGTATCTCTTTTGGCTATCATCATGCTATCAAGAATTTGTGTTGCAGTTATATAACGATAACTGCAAGATTTATGAATATGCAGTGAAAAATTATGACCAAGATCAAATGATTTCTAGAAATATGAATAAAACATTTCCTGTCCAACATTTCCTTTATGTTTTAATGTTGGCAGCGGCTATTTACACTAAGTGCAAATAGTTATAGATTCTATTTACAGTGTTAAAATAGCAAGATTTTCTGCTATTTATTGCAAATATTGGCAATTATCTGCCCCTCAGTATTGTAGTACATTATAAAACAGTACGCAATATTAACATATTGAGTGTAAATTACAATTTTAATTCAAATTATTAAATGGATGCCACCTTATTGGGACAATAAAGCCCTCTTTACACCTACCCTAACCCTACCCGATACTTGTATTTTTAACTTTTTGACCATTTCCTTCATTTTTATTGAAAATAATGCTTTCTGATGCTATGAGATTTGAAAAGGAAGAAAAAAAAAGTTCGGCAAAACGGGGCCTCGAACTCGGGTCGATCGCGTCAAAAAGCACACTTTTACCATCTCACTGGAATTGATGCTTAAAAAAGCGTCTTTTTTTTTTGACTAACCCAATCACACGTTAGTGGGCGGAGTTAATGTAAATAGCCTTTGCCAACAAGGCGGGCTATTTGCACTCAGTGCAAATAGACACTCCTAGGTTCATCAGCTCTGTTCGTTGCCTCTCAAGCCACAATTGTATTTACACGTTTTATATAAATGTTACAGATGTCGAAGCAGATGGAATAAAGATTATATCGGTTATGGAGGGAGATTCTTTCACTCTAGACACCGATTTAACCAGTATTCATAAAAAGGATGTCATAACATGGAAGTTTGGTAAATCGAGTAGGACTATTACTGAAGTCAATAAACACAGCCTCTATACATATGCTGGTGCTGATGAGAGATTCAGAGATAGACTGAAGATACATCCGACTGGATCTCTGACCATCAAAAACATCAGATTAACTGACTCTGGATATTATACAGTGTCTATCAGAAGAGATCTCGCAAGAGATATTCAGAGTTATTGTCTATGGTGAGATAAACATCACATACTCTGTGTACTATTTGTAACAACATGAAGGAAATGATATCACATAATACAGTCAAATGGGAAACTAAAACTTAAAATATTAAAAAAGTTGTATTTCGTTGAACTAACAATGTGTTTGTACCCATTAACTTTATATTAATAGGATGTTTTAAAATATTGCTTATGGTACAAAGTGACTTTATTTAAAAGTATTTGTTAAATATTGTACATAGCGGTCCAATCAAAATCCATGTATATCCATATAAATAGCTCATATCAAATAAAAGAAAATGATATGTATAGGCTCCACCCCTCACAGCATAGCATTACTATTTAAATGTAACGAAGGTGCTAAATGTATATACTCAGTGCAAACAGCATCTAACTCACGACTCACATTCATAAAGTGAACAGCAGTAAAGCCAGGTAAACTGAAATGCCAAGACTTGACAAAATTATGAGGGTGTACGAAATGTATTGAAACATTAAACTCACCATAAATATAAATCTTGAAATTCTTCTTTTTTGTCTCTGTGCTCATGATTGATTTTAAATTTCCTCATTCATAACTATATCTTAAGTATATAGCTTAAATATATTTAAATCATAATCAATTTACTTACCATAGACAGAAACACTGAGCCTCTTGTTTGAAGTTCCTCTGTCGCTGATGATCTGTCGTTTATAAAGTCCAGGGTGTTCAGTTCTGATGTTTCTGATGGTCAGAGATCCAGTTTGATCGTCCATCTGCAGTCGGTCTCTAAACACCCCAATACTATCATAAATGTGTTGACTGTTCTGTCTGTGAATTTCCACTATTCGAGTCTTTTGAGGTCCAAATGTCCACAGTATCTGATCATTTCTCTGTACTTCAACATCAGTGTGTAGAGTAACAGAAGCTCCCTCTATCACTGATACTGACTTCATTGCATCTGTATCACCAAACACACACAGATTTAGAAAACATCTTTATTTTAATTTAATCAATATTTTAAACAGTTGTCAATAAAACCTGTTTCTAAATTATACATGTAAAAAACAGGAGCTCATAGGGCTGCAATATTATGACAAATTATTATTGCTCGTTATATTGTTATAATGTTTATTGATATCGATATAGAAAACTATTTTAAAAGCATTTTTGTTTTTGTGTCTGCGTTTTGGGCACGTCATTCTGTCTTCACAGACAAACATGTCATTCCAGGACATTTAGTCTAGTTATGCAAAAACTCTCGTTAGAATCACTGAAGCTACGAAATTAATCGTTTCATTCATTTTCACATTTCATTTTAATCGCGTGAGCCGTAATACATTGTTTAATTGCGTCTTGAATTTATGGGCAGTTTTGTATGGTGGCATTTTTGCCACAAGCCCTCGTTAATTTCCGACCATGTCTGCAGTTGCCTATCTCTGTATTAAAAACTTGAGTCCTTCCCTGTACTTAAAATGACAAATTGTGTTGATTTCAGAGGAGGGCTGCTGAAGGTTCTGTCAAAATCTGATCCTGGCCTATTCGGGTTTG